>NC_053413.1:13989000-14331500 GCF_016859285.1 Xiphias gladius | reverse complement strand
GTTAGTTGCAGCTGTGATTTTGGAGAAAATTGGTCTTTGACTGGTAGATTGGTTTAATAGGTATAGGACGTATAGTGTGACTGGCTGAGATGATGACTAATCACCACACCCTTTGGTTTGCCTTCTGCCTTCCTGAGCAATTTTCTGCATATCATGCAGCACCTATATGAACAAAAAATAACTAATGCACCTGGATACACCCTCAGTGTCCTTGCTTATTTGACCAAGTGATTACCCTTGTTTTTTTGTTATGAAAGAAAATCCTCAAGTCCTTCTCAATCCTCCTATGCCTTTTTTTTTTTCACAATTTTTAGGGGCACTTGTTCCTACCCCCGCTGTCGCTCTCATTCACTCTCTCACTCATTTAGACACACACAGACCTTGCCACAACCCAGTAAACCCGGCTCTTTCTCCTGCCTACCTGCAGGTGCCAAACAGTGATGTCACATGCTGGGTGTTCCCATAAATTCCACTTTAAGCCCACGATACACGCACACACAGTCAAACATCTACAAAATGTTGTACGAATAAATACATTTGACAAAGACCCACAGAGCGTGACTTTGTCCGAGCACGTGTGTTTATGATTTTGAATAAAATACGTTAACACAGATGAACACACACGTATTTTGATTTACGACTTTGAGCATCTGGTTGTAAAATATGTGTTACCAAGTTATCCTCCGGAGTCACTCTAGTTATACTAGAGCCTGGCGAAGAGAGGGAGAGTGTTTGGAAGAAGAGGAAAACAGAAATCTGGAAAAATGTAGAAAAGAGTTTTTGATGAAAGAGAGAGGAAGGAAGTCTGTGAAGGACAAGCAGAGGAAGAGAAAGAAATATTTAGAAAGATTTTTATTAAATTCTGTTACACTTTCTTTCATCATTCATTCATTCAATCCCATGCCAGTTATAATATCACAGCCTGGATTGTTGCAGATGTTTTATTTGATATTTATTAATTATTGCTAATTTCTCTGTACATGTTAAGAGGTGGTCCTAGTAAAGAAGAATTTTAAGCCTTTATAATGTACAATCTAGCTTTATAGCTTTATAAAGTGTTTTAAGAAATGTTCCACAACTTTTATTGTGGAAGTTTTCCAATCTTGGATATTAGCTGTAGGTACAGAAGCAGAAAATCATTCAAATACACCCACTATTGGCAGGGAAAAAATTACATTTTTTTCAATTACAATCAAATTTATCCAACCCTTTTTTTATATGTTTTATAACTTTATCACAGCTGGTTCCAACACTGGTGTTAACTAGTACTGATTACCTGCCAGTGCTGGTCTCTGTTAGCAAAGCAAAAGAAACCAGTACCAAAAGTAACAGGAACAGCAGAGGAACTGGTTAGCCCTGGCAAGTGTTTCTGTAACTCAATAATATGTATGTACAGACGGCTGAAAAATTAATAGAAAATCTTCTAAAAAGTAAGTGGAGAAACATAAAAAAAATGCACATGCTTCCATTCAGGACATGATGGGTCAGATGATCTGAATCGCATGCCATGTTCTTGTCAGTCACCAGATTTCAACCCAAGTGAACATCTACAACAGATTTTATAGAGCTCCAGAGACTTGTAGAATATATGTCAAGGAGCGATTTCTTAATAAGGTGTCCGAACACCTTATAAAGACTCAAATACTTTGGTGACACCCACAACATCCCCTCTCATAGTATTGGTCCAAGTAGCAGAAAGGAAAATTGTTGTAATTTTTTGTTTTCGCTACGGCCCAGATTGTCTGTACATAACATATTATTTCAGATTTTATTTTCCTGGCAGGCATTAGTTTCTATTCATTTAAGTGTGGAATAATAAATAACTTGCTCAGGTCTCAGCATCACTGTGAACAGTGAGCCTCATGTCTGCTTTTAATTTTTGTCAAAGTCACATTATTGTTGTGTGGTAATGAGACACAGACTTTTCAAATCAATTTGCTTTTACAACATGAAAAATCTAAATCACTAGAGCATGTTTTGAAAACTGGTTAGCGGTAATAGAAGGTATATGTGATTTGTAGTAAATGGGCTAAAACACGTAAAAGAAACAGCGCATCCTGCAGTTTTTATTATGTAATGATTGAAAGTGAAGAGGAAGAGGAGGATAGTTAGTCAGAGAGGATGAAGGGGTGAGGGTGGATTTGTTTATTGAACCCTGGAGGATGAAGTGGTTTTCTTTGGCTCTCGCTTCGTAAATGTCTCATGGTCAAACTCAACTGTGTGTCCATGTGTGAAGAAATGAGGGAATGAATGGGTGGGTGAGTGTGTGTCTGTGTGCATGTGACCCTCCAATCAACATAAACCTGTCCCATGGCAGCAGCTCTGTGGGGCGACATCTACAGTAGCTGACAGAAGACAATGGACAGATGTGACTGTTCTCTGACTTTTATGTCAGCCTATGGCTGTGTCTGGTTTTCATCAAATGTTCCTGTCCTATGTGCAAAGGGGAGGTCAATTAAAAGGGGGTTCAGTAAATGAGCAGTAAACATTAAACATAAAAACAGCAGATGATGAAGAGAATCAAAGCAAATTGGCTTTCAGTTAGCAGCCAGGGTTAAGCTGTTTGTCATGAAAGTGGTGCATATATGCAGTGGGACTCCACAAATGCGAATTCTGATATAATATTCTCATGTATCCATTTCAGTGAATTCCATTTTGTGTGTAAAATGTCATATAGAATATATTGACACAAATATTATTTTAATGCTGTGTGGGTTTTTGCAAAGTGCTATAGCTTGGTGAATCGGTGAAAGGATGATTTTGATATAATTTCACTCTCTGTCTCTGTGTTTGTCTCTTTTACCTGCAGACATCCCAGGATGCATATCAAAACAGGCCTAGTGGATGCTCACCTCTACTGTCTGAAAAAGGCAGTGGTGGACTTCCTGACAGAAAACAAGTGAGTTCTTCACTTATTTCTGACTATTAGCTAATTAATTAACATGTAAATAGAGAATTAGCTGTCCCACTTTGAATTTTAACCCTTTTTCTTAAATAATTTGAAAAATTACCAGTTTATGTCTATTGTGTGAGCAGTATTAACTAACAGGCTTTCAAGTGCAGACATACACCCACACAGTCACGTCGACATGAGCTAACATTCGGTGTTGAATCTTTAGTAAGTGTTAAACGTGGTTACATGGTGTGTAAGGCTTTGAAAGGTCCTGTTAGCAGGGTATTCTAGCGAGGTGTTAATTTGTTTTACCATGTGCCACCGAGGCAGGCTGTGAGGCCTTTAGCCTCTGAAGTGACGCAGTGTCACGGGGAGCCTTCTCCAGCTGCCCGCACTCCATATTACTGGGTACAATCTGAAAAAATCTATTTAATGTTTTGCACCAAGAACTGGTATTAGTGATGCCATAATGGTATTAAGGATCAGTGTAATGATACAGTCACCTTATTATTTGATTTGATTCACAGTACAGGGCTCACAGTTTGAGGGTCAGTTTCACTATTTTTACTTTCTTGGCCTTTCTTATAGATGCCAGTGGAACACGGACTTGCTCACCTTGGTTTACAAGCAGAGCCTTTCCTCCATAAAACTAAACTGGAGAATAAAAAATATCAGGATAAAAATGTCCTCGTATATATAAAGGACAGTCTTCTGAACTTGGTTGGGCTAACATTGTTCAAACAGCTTAATAATTTCAAAATCAAATGTGGTCAGTGCCGTTGAAATTACCGCCTTTGCACACTTACAGAGTAATGTAGGTAGCACATTGAAAGGCTGCTGATAAAAATATAATGCATGTTTGATAACAGCGGGACAGATGCACTCCAGACAAGGTTGCAAGCTTAGGAACAACATGATGCCAAACTTCTCAAATCAGGGTGGTGATGAGCCCTTACCGACATGTGTTGTCTGAAAATCTTTGGAAAGGGTCACATTGAAAGGTGAGTTCCAGGCTAAAAGTTAGATTGTGGAAATTTTTTAGTACCCATGGGTAAATTACAGCCATTTTAAATGGAGTGTGTCCTCACCATACCCGTTTTAGTTCACACATAAATAAATCTAAAGCCAAGCTAGCAAACATTTTTCCATTTTTCCACCTCTTTTTTGGTCAAGGCGAGGAGTACACTTGAATTGCCATAGAGATGTAGATGTAAATCTTACATCATTACATCACTAACGCACCCTCTACCGCCACCATATATAATCTCTCTTGTTAGATGACTCACTTCTTTCTTCAGCTGTTTTCTTGGACTTTTCTTTCACAGCTACTCTGTGTTTCTCTTCCTTTCTCTTCCATGCTCTCTCTCTGTCTCTTGCTCAAGGAGAGAAATGGACAGAGTAACTGTTGTTTTTCTCCTGTCATTCAGATGGAAATTCTAATCTCCCTTTAAAAGAAAGTAAGAGAGGGCAAGTGAAGAGGGGTGTGGGGTGGTGGAGAGGAACACTGAGCACAGCCCAGTGCAAAGAAGAGGAAAAAGAAATTAAGTTGGGGAAATTACCTTCAGATTTACATAGACTTGAAAGCGTGGTTCAACTTGTGCTTTTGTTTTAACAGTCCTCATGAGGAAGTGAGGTGCTAATTGTCAGTACATAGTTTTTGAAAAGCATACTTCTGACAGTGGCAATAGCTTTATTCTATGTTATTTATCATGTTTGTTAACTATCTAATGAATAAAAATGGTGATACTTAGCATTCTTTAACTTCTTTGCTATTACTGCATGTTCTTTACTATGTATTGACAATACAAATATACAGCTAATTTTATTGGTGCCTTCATGAGTGGTCAATTCTTATTAATCCTTAATCATATCACTTAGTAAATGACTGCCTTATCAACACAGTAGTGCACTACTGTGCTAGCCAAGCACTTGCCAAGGACATTACCTGTAAAGGAGGAACTGAATGCAGCAGAAGTTTTGATTCAAGTCAATGCAAGGTCACAGTAAATGCATAAATCATCTGAGCGGTCCTTTTCGTGTTTCGGATGCACAGCACCCAGTAAATTCTGAAAGTAGCTCACTTGCAGAGTTATTCAGTTATTTATTAACTAATTCTCTTGCTTTGTATAACATTTGTATACAACTTACCGTTTTCTCCACCTAGTGATTATTAGGAAGCCTGGCATTATCTACCATTGTCTTCCCTCCTCTCTGTGATACTGATAACTTTGTAGGTTGCTTCAAATTTGTGGCCTGTTTAGGTCTTGTTACATCTTTGCTTTTCTTTTATCGCAGGTCCATCTCATCAATCCGTGGTGAGTTGGTACCGTATTTGGTGCGAAAGCAGTTTTCCAAAACAACCGACAGTCAGAAAATCAAAGACGACGCAGAGGATCAGAACCAGAAAACAAACGACTGCTCTACAAACCATGGTCAGTGTTTACACTGACGCATCACTACTTCATACATCAACATCAGAGGGAAAACAACAGTCAACAGCCACAGCACTGTAACATATTTAAAACAGCTGTGGATCTTATTCATAAGCCATCAGCAAGGAGAACATCTAGGTCTGGCTTTTGCTGTAAATAAACACTGACATAGACCTTGAAACAAGATGATAAAAACGGACACCTCGGCCCATCTCAAGGCATGCAAAATCCCCCCAAAAAGCATGTATGTATCATCACTTTTACTCCTAACTCTGTAACTCTGCTGTACCTGCTTCCCTTCCTGTCTCTTTTTTTTTACATCCAGAGCTCCTCATCTCATCACGGGATGAGCCTCTCCTCCAGCTGGCCCAGGAGCGCTCCTGTTGGAACGACCATCACGGTGACATGAGCGAGGCGTACCATGGGGGAAAGCTGCGCTGCTATGTTCACATTATGGACCAGGGCCTGTGCTACCGCGTCAGCACTCTAGCTGCTTACATAGAGGCAAACCGACTGGTGAGTAAAACATTAGCCTGCTCCATTGAGGATGTTTTATACATACTATGTACATATCTCTTTATATGTACATGGTCCTCTATAGATTTGTTTCTCATAAATTCAAACACATGTTTTGCACATTTTGTATATATGCTGTAATTACATTGCATTATTTCTCTCCAGTACCCTTATATCCCTGTCTTTTTTTCTTAGTTTTCGCTGTTTTTATATTGCACAAAAATCTTTTCTGCTGCTGATATTACTACTCTGATTATGAAAGTTCATTCTTAACCTTGGAAACAGTAGTTTAACACAAAAAAAATTTAATGGTCTCATGGAGCTTTCAACTGCATATTCTGGTCAGATGAAATACTACTACTCCTGTTTTTCAACTTTATTTTGAATGTTGTATACTTGTCCCGATGGCCCGTTTGCATCAGAGGGATTGTTAAAAATTTAATCAATCTTTCAGTATTTAATTTTGCTGTTCTTCCGCAGGCTTTTAATCTCATGTCTTCTCCCTACTAGGCCCCAAAGCTGTTTGAGGAGCCAGCAGTCCATCCATCTGCTGTCATCTCTGAGAGATGTCAGGTAAGAATAATTTATTAAAAGTATCATTGGTCAGTACAATAGCCATAATTTGTTCAGATTTCAGTCATCTTACATTTTCTTCTTAGTTAGTAATTTTACTTATTGTTCTCAATTTATCTCTTTTTAGCTCCCTCACCATTATCTCTCTCAGCATGTAATTTACACGGAATAATCATCGTAGAGGCCTTTTGTACGTAACTCTGTCTGACTAATTTTTCTGTTTTTGTGTGCGTGTTTGCTCTGCCCTCAGATGGGATCAGACAGTATCATTGGAGCTCTGTGCCAGGTAGCAGATAAGACTTCCATAAAGAGGTCCACTATTGGAAACTCCACCACTGTGAAAGAGAAGGTCAAAGTCACCAACTCTGTCATCATGCACGGGGTTACCATCGAGGAGGGGTGAGAACACACACATCTCTACAAAACACACACATGCACACACTCGTTGATGACATGTACTTTGAAGTGCTTTTGCGAACACATTAATTTATCCTTAAAAAGAATTTCACCTTCGAGGCATGTTTATGAATTTGTGTTTGAATAGTCTCGTCAGCTTTTTGCAAGTGTGCAGTTAGTACATGCATACTGTGTGTGACAAAGTGGTGATTAGTAAGCAAAAATTTCAAAATAAAATGACTCATGTTATGTTGTCAGCAATGACCATATTTAATCTTTTTTTTCCCCTGCCTCTGTGAACACTGTTTGGTTTTTACGAATGAAAGCAGTGGTAGCCTAGGACTTCATTCACTGCATATCTTTCCATTGAATTTTCTAGGGGCTGCCATGTGAATATATATATATATTGTGTGTGTGTGTGTGTGTGTGTGTGTGTGTGTGTGTGTGTGTGTGTGTGTGTGTGTGTGTGTGTGTGTGTGTGTGTGTGTGTGTGTGTGTGTAAGGCAGATGCTTGTGCACGTGTGTGTCCGTTGATGGGAGGTGTAACAGGTTTTGTTTTCTGAGCTCTATGGGGTTGAACAGGGATCGCTGAGTTAACAATGAATGTATTGGTGTGCAACCAGCCAGAGACCGGTTCCAAACAAACACAGAGCTGGTGAGGAGAAACACACAACATCAGTATATTTCATTTAGCCACTAATTTACTCACCTATACCCAGAATCCCACTGGTTATGGAATTTGTGGACTCGTGTGGTTTTGAAAGGTGTTTTCCAAGCATCAAAAGCCTGGACTTTTTGGTAAATTCTCTTAGAAAGTTAAGTAGCTCTGAAATTATTTATTGATCTGTTACATCAGTACCAGCTAATTAAATTCCAAAAAATGTATCTGTTTCTATTTTGATAATCTATTAACTCATTTATTAAGTTAATAACATATAGTCCCTCCCCCCCTTTTCTAACCATTTCCATTATTCCCCTCTGTCTGACAGTATTGCATATATTCTTTATCAGCTTTTTCCAGCACTTCATTGAAGCTATATGATGTTTACAGAGAAATATTCAAACTTAAGACTTTGTTTGTTTGTTTTTTGGTTTTTTTTAATTGCTTCACCATCAAATGGAAATATTCCTGAGGTTTTGTAAAACATTTTGTACACAGTTGCCCAAAAGTCAAGCCTACTTTAGACCGAAGTTTGGCTGTACAGTGTGAGTTTGTAATGACAGGCTCACCAGCAGGTCAGTGTGGTTACATCTTAACAAATGTAACGATTTGCTTGCCGTTTTCCGTCTAATACTGTTTGACACCATTTACAACAAAAAACAGAAACTACCAAAGGATGTCCTTAAAGTTGTACAAATGTGCTGCTTTTCTTCTCAGACCTCAGCAGTAGAAGATTTACATAATTGGAACATTTTTTTTAAAACTGAACTATCAACTCAGTGAACCAGATAAGTATAATAATTCCAGCTTTATTGAGGAAACTCAGAGGGTCAATGCAGGACATGGCAGATATTGTAATTGCCACATTATGATTTCACCCGGGGAGGGCAAAAAAAAGCTGGTCTGAGTAGTGATGCTTCATGATTACTAGCATTACACCACATCAGGATTGATGTGCAGTAATGACTCAACTGTAGCCAACAGTTTAGGTGGTCAAAATTGACTGCTTTGTTGCAACAAAAGAGGACTTGTACAGAGACCGCCAGTAGCTACTGTAGAATTAGCATGTAGATTGATCTGCTCAGTCTCTTAGCCAGAAACTCTGGTGGAAAGAGAATTTAATGCACTCATTCAAAGGCTCCTTTTCTTTTATCTCGATTTCTTACTCCTCCCTCTCTTTTCTTTCCATCAAGGCCTCAACACCATCTCTCTCCTCTCTTGCTCTCCTCTCTTTCCGTCTCTTTCCATCTCTTCTTAAGCCTTTCAGGGACCCCAGCCAGCCAACATGGGGACCCTCATCATGCCCATGTAGGTGCATGCACAAAGGCATGAAAGAATGAGAGAGACGGGAGAAGGGAAGAAAGAGGAGAGGGGAAAGCAAGCTAGTACGCTATAAAGAAATTGCAATTCTTTCTTTTCTTTCTTTGAGGACATAAGAAGGAAGGAGAAAGAAGGAAAGAAAGAGCCAGTATGAGGGGATTAGCAGACCCCGGCCATGTCGCAGAAACCCCTCACATTTCTAGTTTCTTTGTTTGGAGCTGACCAGAGCTTGTTGACAAAGCGCTGCGTGTTTGGGAAGGGGGATAGTAGGGGTCAACTTTACAGGGGGGTTGGCACAGAAGGGGGGGTTGACGTGTGTGTGAGAGAGAGAGGGAGGATGGGGGGGTCATGGCAAGGAGGAGCCCTGGTGTTAGTAATTAGTGGTGTTTCAGCTCCGAAGCTTCTTTGGTGGTCTCTCTCTCTCCCTCTCTCTCTAATGTTACAAAACTCTGAATCTTGTAATCTCCCATCACCATCTACCACCACCACCACCTCCTGGGTAGTCACTGACATACACGCACGCATGCACACACGCATGCAAACACACGCGCACACACACACACACTCTTTTCTCCCTCTCCCTCCAGGCCTAACCACCTGAATAGAATGGGCCAATACAAA
The DNA here is from genome assembly GCF_016859285.1 of Xiphias gladius. Classification (NCBI taxonomy): domain Eukaryota; kingdom Metazoa; phylum Chordata; class Actinopteri; order Istiophoriformes; family Xiphiidae; genus Xiphias; species Xiphias gladius. The sequence goes on along the minus strand of NC_053413.1, from coordinate 14,322,088 downwards.
CCTGCCTGTGTGTGAGGTGCAGAGGGCCAAGTGTGTGTGCGTCACTGCCTGGGCAAGATCAACATGTGTTCTCCAGCGGCCTCCCCAAGCTACTGAAACACACACACACACACACACATTCTCTAACCCACACACACCTACACATACACGCCCTCCACAATTAGTCGACACAGGACACACAAGACTGTCTGTGTCTCCTCTCCAAGAATTTTATGGTGATGGTTTGGCTGAATGTGAGCGTGCATGGTGGGTTGGCACTGCCAGCTCAGGTGGGACTGCAGCACAGGGCCAACAATGCCTTGACATACACACATACACACATACACACACACACACACACACAGACACACATGCACACCCAGCATAGCCTGCTGTTCTTTAAAATACACTACCGGTCCAAAGTTTTAGAACACCACCATTTTTCCATTTTTTTATTGAAATGTAAGCAACTCAAGTCCAGTGCCCAAGGTAAAAAAACAAAAAAAATTAAGATTAAGAAATTGGTTAATTTACAGCTTTCCTGCAGCAGTGGAAGTGAATGAAGCTTTGAAAGTTAATGCAAACAATTCCTACAGGTGCTCAAACTTTTTTTGATTACTTAAAAACCGTCTGCCTGTATAAAGGCAGTGCAGGAACAAACTGTGTTACTAAAACCTCTGATGTATTATTAGGACAATACTGTACTGCAGGAAGTAGTACTGTATATTGTTGTTAGAATGGTGAAAAAAAGGCAAATAACAAAGGAAGACAGACTGGTTGGTCAGGGGTTCATCCTACAGCAAGATAATGACCCGAAATATTAGAAGAAAAGAACCAGACGGTGGCTTCACATGATAGAAGACCAGCAGTCTCCAGACTTAAACCTCATGGAGCTGGAACTGGACAGAAGGTGAAAGCAAAGAAGACAAAAAGTGCAACACATTTGTGGGAATTTCCGCAACGGTGTTGAAATAAACTTTCGGAATTGTATTTGATTTCCATTGTAGAAAGAACACCACGAATGTTTTCAGTTACTGAATGAGTCACAAATTTAAATGAAATTTAGTTCAACAAGAAGATTCCATGATACCTTTTTAAAAAAATCTCCAATTGTTCATTTTCAATTCAGTTCAATTCAATTCAGTTTTATTTATATAGCGCCAAATTATAACAGAGGTCATCTCAGGGCACTTTTCATATAGAGCAGATCTAGACCGTATTCTTTATAGTTATATTTACAGAGACCCAACATTCCCCCTTGAGCAAGCATTTGGTGAAAGTGGCAAGGAAAAACTTCCTTTTAACAGGTTGAAACCTTGAACAGAACCTGGTTTATGGTGGGCGGCCGTCTGCCTCAACCTGCTGGGTTGGGAGGAGGGGGGTGTAGAGAACATAGCACAGTACAGGTACAACATAAACATGTATAATAATAATGAGACATAATAAAACTAATAATTATAATAATAGGGCTAATAATAAGACTAGTAAAACTAAACATAATCATAACAATAATAATCATAATCATCATAATTGAAGCAGTGCGTGTTGAGCAGAATCATGTGGGCAGTAGGTGGTTTGCAGTCACAGATCCAGACTCCACAGCACCAGGGGCAGAAATACCTGCAGAAAGCGACAGGAGGAGAGAGGAGAGAAAGCATAAAACTACGGGAGAGAGAAGACGTCACATTAGTAATGAGAACTGATGCAATATGAATGCGTACAGATGGGGAGAAGAGGAGGAGAGAGGAGCTTGGTGCATCATGGGAAGGGTACTATGAGCTCTTTAAGATATGATGGTGCCTGACCATTAAGGGTTTTGTAGGTGAGGAGGAGGATTTTAAATTCTATTCTTGATTTCACATGGAGCCAATGCAGAGAAGCTAACACGTGATAAATATGATCCTTTTTCCTAATTCCTGTCAGTACTCGTTTGTGCAGCATTCTGGATCAGCTGGAGAGTATTTAAAGATTTGTTGGGACAGCCTAGTAATGAAGAATTGTAATAATCCAGCCTACCAACAAAAGCATGGACTAGTTTTTCTGCGTCTTTTTGAGAGAGGATGTGCCTGATGTTTGCAATGTTACGTAGGTGAAAAAAGGCAGTCCTTTTGTTCAATGCTTTAATTTCAGAAATACTGAGACGTTGAATTGTGTAAATTTAAATAACAGCTGGGAAAATGGAGGTGTTCTGAAACTTTTGACCAGAAGTGTATATGCTAATGACATGTAATTAAGTTCAGTTGATTGGATATGTTTGAGTGTTTGGAGGTAGTGTGAGGATGCTTGATGGGGAAACAGGCTGAATGACTCCACTGACAGTTTGACCTCTTGCATGGCACTCACTCCACAACTGTGCAATTGGAGAAGGTTAGCAGCGAACAGTGGAAAGCCGTGGTGGTAATGGGCAGCTCCCGGTATGAATGTTCGTGGCCGCGTGTGTGTGTGTGTGTGTGTGTTTGTGTGTGTGTGTGTGTATGTGTGTGTGTGTGTGTGTGTGTGTGTGCGCATAAGCTCCAGAGAAGAAAACAGAATGTGAACCATGTTCAAATCTCCAGGGTAGCCTGAAGAGCAAACAGAAAATGTTTCAACACTACGAAACCTATCCCAGCAAAATATTAATCTTTAATTACTCAAGAGTTAGTAAACTATCACTTGGTAACAGAAATTAGCCACTGGCTCACCTCTTGCAGGGTACTAACCCAAGGTTTAGGGATCCCTTAAGGGAATATTAATAATCTGTTGATTATTCTTAATTATCATAAAATTGATTCAACACATTTCTACAACAGTTTCAACAAACCGTAAACATTTACTGCATGTATTGCTGCATAAGTTTCGGTTAGTTGTACATAATAAACTTGCAATAATGTTACCTTTAGATTGGTTTCCAACCTTTTTCACTTGTGACCCCTTAAAATGAAGCAAATGAGGCCACACCCATTTGCAGTATAAGAAGAATATGATTCATGTAATATGTGCGTGTGTGTTTGTGTGTTATTTTTCAGGTGTAATATCCAGGGCAGTGTGATCTGCAGCAATGCTGTTATCGGCCGAGGAGCAGACCTCAAATACTGTCTGGTGGGAAATGGACAGCGGATCGAACCAGAGTGTGAGGCTAACACGTATACATAAACACACATACACACACTTAAAAAAATAACCTAAAAATATGGTAATTAACTCTTACTTTAAGCTGTTGATCTTGTCTGGTATTTCATTTCTTCCCACTGTAACTGTGGCTACATTTTAGCATTTTATGCATTCAAATGAAATTGGCTATTTTGCATCCCCAACTTAAATCGACTGAAAACTTTGTTCTAGGGATACAAAACTTCAAAAGACGAAGATACTGAAAGAAAGGGCAGCATAAACACAGATTGGAAAAAATAACAAAAAAACCTTACAATGTATCACCCCCCAATACAACAACTTTGCAAATAAATGCTATCTATTAAAGTTTGTAATGTCCAGGTTTGTTGTTGCTGTTATTTTTTCCACCCTAAGGACTTCTCTCTAAGGTGTTAACGTATGTGTGTGGTATCTGTAAGTGCCAAGCGTTGGAGCCAACTAGGAAAGTTTCCTAATTCTGAAGTCTGTGTGATAGAGAGATTTGTCAGAGTTTTTTTATTTTTTATTTCCTTAATCCTCTTGTCCCCAAACCTAGCTGCGTGGATGTGTGTGTGTGTGTGTATGTGTGTGTGTCTGTGTGTGTCTGTGTCTGTGTGTCACATTGATGGAGAGGTTAGAGAGCAGGGCCAGAACAGGACCACCCGGAATTCAACAGCAGCAGCCTCCAGCCACGTTCAATGCGCACACACACACACGCACACATACTCACGCACCTATAGAGAAAGAGGGAGCAAGCTCGGCTACCAGACTGAGCAGCCTAATTGAGTGAGCCACAGGGTGCTCTAAGTAACAACAGTGTGAATTTGAGCTAAAGTCGCCCAAAAATATTTGAAACAGTTGAGACTTTCTGGAGCATCCAGTGAGCGATCATTGCAAAGAAACTCATCTGGCCTCAGCTTTTTTTGGCAGAATCTTTCGTACTAGACAGCACCAAGCTGCTAACATTATGTTACTGAACACTGGAAACTTGGACCCCTAGCTGCATAATTGTTTTGGATAAACTGTATAGCCAAAGTTCAGTCACACAATAGTAAATTTTTCAGCCTTTGTTTCTCTGAGGGAGTGTAAATTTCTTGATGTGTCTCTTGTTGTCTGTCTTACATAAACATGTCACACACAAATACACTGTTCTTTTAATGTATTTTTTCTCCCTTTGATTATTATTTTATAAAAATCCTTATGTTGTCTTCAATAGTGATTTTAAAAGGGTTGTACTGTATATAGTTAAGTTAAGTCAAGTTTTCCTAAAATAGCCCCAAATCTAAAGTTTTTGCAGGCTTCACAGTATGTGCAGAACACAACACCTTATTTTTTTAATCTTTTCATTCAATTTGGACAGAGAAAAACTCTATCAGGAGATCAAAACTGGGCAAGGAGCAATGAGGAATGACCCTTCTTCCATTACTCAAGAGGGGATATAACCTTAGAGCTTCTTGAATCATTATTATAAATAACTGGCGCGTTACATTTCTGGCATATATAGACACACATGTGGTGGATATTAAAATCCATTTCACCCTGAGCAGAATAAGAAAAAAAAAAGGACAAACCTGAAACATACAAGTTTTTATCTTTTCCTCATCTTTTCTCATAATCTTGGGCCATAGACGCACTTGCGTAGCATATGTCATGTGTCTGCAGAATATACTAATACACAACTTGTTAAACTGTCCTTGTCAGCAAACGAGAGCAATAAGGAGTGATGCAATTTCTGTAATAATTATAAAACCCCCTTTACTATATTGTACTGTAAGAAAAAGAACATTGTCTATTGCCACCCAATCTTACTTGCTGACCATAGGCTGCTAAAGACATTACACACCCATTCTACTGCTGAAGCTGTTAGCAGCTAAGGACCACCCTGACAGTTGGCCTCACACTCACTCACACACAGATAAAGTACACACATGCAGGTCTATCAGGTGTTGATATTTAAAAGATACATACCCAACCTCTGGCTGCTTTGACAAATGCACACACGCATGCATTTATACTACAGCAGGCATACATGGACACACCATTTCTCCATCCATCTACCTTAAAGATCACACCATTCTCTGATCTAATGGTGCATCCTGGTACAATCTAAGTGTTTACCTGACATTTTTAACTATATTTGGTCAGAATAAGCACTTCAAAGACAAGTCAGAATCTTGTTTATGAACATATGGCTATTTTCTGTCATTAATTTGTATATGTAAATACATATGGTCTTAATTCATATAAAGACTCTGTTACACAGTCACTGACAAATCAAAGGGCCCAGATTGAGTAGCTTTTCCTCCCTTTCTCTCTAGTCACTCCCTCTCCTTCCCTCTCTCCTTCCCTCTCCTGCTGTCCCATGCACCATTTGTCCTGCCCCCCACACACACAGCAGAGGATAAACTGGTTCTGAGCAACAGATTCCTTCACACTAAAACCTGTCTGTGTGGATGGAACATTGCTCTCTGCCACCATTTGCTTTGGATCAGTACTGGTGCTCGGGGATGGAGGGATATAGGGAGGAGTCGTGGCTGCTCTCCTCATGCAGAACTGGGCTGGGGTTGAGGAAGACAGTGAGAAAATGCTGGCAGACTTAGTTTCAAGCATCATCTATTTCTTGTAGCGAGGTTCAGGTAGTGGTCAGCGTGACCTAATATTTACCACACTGAAGATTCTGGGAGTGGTCTCAAGGAAATGAAAGGACCATACGGGGGGTATGCATGTCGTAGCCCATTAACTACAAATTGTATATAGTTATCTATTTCCAAACTCCCAGGCAACCTTTGTTTTCCATTTATTTCAGTGTGGTATCAAAGTTAATGCGTAGAAATGACTCAATGGCTATTCCTTTACAGTAAAAATTTCATTGCTTTTACATTCTTGGCAAAAGCGATTTAATCTGCGTGCGATAATAAAATTGTCAGCAAAGGACTATGACAAAAACTCTCCCTGTTGATGTACTTGACGAAACCCCAACGTCCAGGAGTTAAGTCACCTGCTAAACAACAGTTTTTTAATGCCAGAAACCATCACATTTTGCAAGATAATTTGGACCACATCCATGCTTGATAATTATTTATCTTGTAGGTTTTATTATCTGATTGCTCAGCCTGCGAATGCAGTGCTGTTTGGCTGCCAGCTCTCAAATCTTGAACACCATGGTACACTTTGTCAGCAATAAAGTATACATGGAGTTTTCTTGTAAACAGCCATGTTAACATTCAGTGTTTCTCAATAAAATTCGCTATGTATCATGGAGGAATCATTTTCTGAATATTGTAAATCACACATTGTTTACATCCATGTTTGATACCTCGTTGTCTTCTTCTTCTCTTCGTTTGCGGGCTCATCGCTGTTTATTGTCACAGCAAATACTTCATATGGTATCTTTAATGCGATAAAAAATGCAAAACCAGAGTTATGGTCTTTTCCCCTACAACAACAGTATATACGTTGTGTTCCTAAAAGATGAATAGGGTACACCACATCCGGAAATGTCATCATAAACTTGTTGTGTTGTAACTATTATCTGGGTAGGGTCAGATTTATTTATTTATTATTTTTCTTGGTGCTTTTTTTCAGTGTTACCTGAGTCAGCTATGCAGCCACTGATCAGCTGATTTTTTTTATTTTTTTAACACTATGTGTATATTTTTGCTACATATATGTTTTTATTTTATGTGTACATCCAAGAGCCACATCCAAGACAAAATTTCCATTGGCTTGCTTAGTGAAAAGTGCTGTTTATTAATTGTGATTGCTGTATTTATTTTTATATCCACGAATAGGGTGTCTAATGAAAGTTATTAGCTTTTTTTGACCTGTCTAATTTTGAAATGGGACCATGTATCGTAGCAGGAAATTATAAAATTTGTTGTTGGACCAAGGTAAAGACAGAATTAACCTTTGTCAACAAAACGCATATGCAGCATGTTGAAACTGTCACTTGACTGCCATGCATTTTTGAGTTGATATGAAGGATCTTCCAGCTTTTTCATCCCTTAGAAAACCATGAAAATTTTCTTTGAGTTCAGTTCAGAACACAAAGATTACCAGAGTAGAATCTCCCCCTGCCTTTGATATGATCTTTTCCTTTCTGTCGGTTTATAAATTTCTTTCTCATCTCCAGCTGAAAGGACTAACGAGGTCATCGTTGGGATGGACCAGCTGATGGAGATCTAGCTCCCGAGGGGAAGGAGTGGCATCACCTTATTAACCAATCAGAGAGCAGCAAAACACAGAGGACAACTAATTAATCGGCTCACCGACCAATCAGAAGCCTGGATGCTGCCTGAAGGATCGACTCTCCCACCACTAGGCTTTTTTGTACATTGTGTCCAAATAAACACAGGTCTGCTTAAACTCATGAATCAGTTTGTTGGAGTCTTTCTTTATGTTCATCAGATCTTTGTAATTGTTTTACCACACTAGTTATTATCAGATTATTACCGTCTCCTGATAGCAGGACTCAGTCTACCCTGTTATGGAGGGAGGAGCACAGGCTCGTACATGTTTGAATGTGCATGGGTGTTTACATGTGCACACTGTGCAGCTGTAAAGACCAGAGATGTAGAGAAAAGCAGTGGGAGGGTTGACCACAATGGTGTGGGGGTTAAGTTTATTTGTACACAGAAATGGTGTATGTGTAGGCCCTGGACCACCCAGCTTGATCCTGTATCAGTTAACACTGACACCCCACCCTCACACACAAACACAGCGGAGGAGGAAACTGACTCGCGCCTGACTCTTTTCTCTCTCTTTTTTCCTCCTCTTCTTTCCCTTTGCTGTCACAGGATTTATTGCATTCCCTCAGTAGAGCGTTGCTTAAATTACAGGTTTGAAGTTCCTTAGTCACAAAAGAAGATGAGGACAGGGATGTCTGTGGGGGTGCTTTGTGTGTACATGAGTGTGTGATCTACTGTCCTGTGCTTCCTATTGTGTCTGTGGTCGTGCAGGAGTCATTTAGATTGTCTCCTGATCATGTGATATTGTGTGTGTGTGTGTGTGTGTGTGGAAGAGAAATAGATGTTGTGTTTTCTTCCATCTCTACTGTAGTTTAGATGTGCATGTTAGTCTGACTTATGGACATGTTTTTATGATTATTACCCCCCCCCCCCCCCCCGAAATAAAATCACAATTACTAATGTGGCTTTAAGTTATAATTTATATTTTTTAATTACTCTGGCACAGAACCTGTAACATTGTCAGATGTAGTATAACGTTTAAGACTTATCAATTACAGCTTTGTTGATGACTTTAATGAAGTTTACATCTGTGTTACAAAGACATGGGCTTTTACTGGTTAACCTATGCTCGAGACTCAAATTCAGGATATTTCAGCCTCTGCTGCACCAATTGACTATGTTTTTTTTTTTTCATTTATCTTTCCCATAAAAGTCCCCCAACTTTACTGACGTGAAATAATAAATCACTGGAGAACCCCTTTAAGCTTCAGCAAAATAGCAGGGCATCAACTGCCATGCTTGTTATATCCAACGTGTCCCAGTTCCAAACTACATTCTAAATCCAAGCAGATTTTTGAGTATATATTGCATTCACATAAGGTAAACTCAAGCCAGACAGTAGCCTATGCATACTAAATATGGTCAACTTTTGAGTGTGCTGTAGATGTACACTTTTCTCCCACAATGCAATGCACTAATGAAATGGTGGAGCGGCTCACAGCAGGCAAAAATGAAAACAGTTTAACAGTGACACAACTCCAGGAAGGTCTTGGAAACATCATTGGAAAGTGTCGTTCCAAAGTCACAGTTTCAGCGACACGTGACATTGGCCAGTAACTTTGCCTCATAGTTGTTTGTATCTCGATGTGGCGCAAATTGAAATTCCATCAACCCACCTGATGTCTGACACTCAAAAAAACATTGTAACTTTAACAACTTAGAAAAGATCAGAGATTTCAGCTTGCAGCTACAGGATGTAATGCAAAATAAGGAGGCGCACTTTAATGTGACTTGTTCCTTTACGAGAATACATCCCATAGATGCAGGTCGCCGGCTGAAAAGATGAAGTGCTTAAGAAACAGTAGTATTCTTTATATGTCCTTTTTCGGCCCCACCACAGAATTGTCTTCCCTCTGTGTTTACTTTAGATGTGGCTTTAGCCCACAGACTGCAATACTTCATAGTTCAGTACTTTTCCATGCCTTTTCTTACCTGTGTTTACTGTGAGCAACTCCTGTCACATTGTTTAGTTTTCAGTTACAAATTGAATTCAGGTTTTTATTGGAAAAAAAACTTGAAACTTGAAAATGTAGAGCTTGTAACTTACCTCGCCCTTTGTAGTAACATCCTTGTAGTTGTTTTCCATTGAGTACTACATATGCAGATTTTTATTTTTCATCTTTTCACTACCACGGTAATTCCCATTTATAAAGTAGTCAAAGACTGAGGCACAGTGAGCCTGTCATTCAAGTAATTTGGCACTTATTCATATCTGGGTTGGAACGTGTTGTAGCAGTTTCCTCACTCCACACGAGTGCCTAGATGTGAAGGTAAAAGACTAAATTTGCCACCTGAGTTTTGAGTTAAAAAACATGAAAACCACACTTAAAGTTCACTTTGTCCATGCTCTTTGTCTTGGCTATGTTAACCTCTTTAGTGGTCTCACACTCTGACCTCTTTCTTCAACCACATGATGAGATCTGGCAGCCGGGCGTGTTTGGGTAGAGGTTTGTATATTTATACAGAGACCCCGGAGTCCCCTCAATACAACACCGCCATGGCTGAGCCCGCCTTCCAGCACATGTGTGTGTTCGCTCCTGTATCTGCACGCATGTGTGCAGGCTTACCTGTGTGTGACTGTTGTTAATCCTCTGTCGTACAAACTAATCAGTGCCGTCTAACACCCCTGTGAGCTAACGCATGCATGCATGCGTTTGCACACATGCGTGCACAAATGTGCTTGTTTGCTTTGCAGATCTGGAGATCAGATGTCGAGCCACAGATCTTATATCAGCCGTCTGTTGGTCTTTGGTTTTGTCGCCTTGTGGAACTTTCTGAGCTCTCTACAGAAGATTTTCATCTAATTATGCATCCTAAACAAATCCATCTTGCACCAGAGAGAAGGGAGGTGATCTGTAAAATAAAACATGTTCATGCACAAATTGTTATCAGTTACCCATTTCGCTGACCGCACATTTGTCCACAAGATTTGTTTTAACAAGGATGAAATCTGGCATATTAATAAATGAAGAAGCACGTCCACATCTGCAGTGACATTTTAAAACTTGCTTTATTTTAAGTCAAAATATGAACTTTCGAGCTTTAAGATCAGTTTCAATTGCACACCTCTATAGTGTGTGTTCGTGCCTTGTTCTTGTGTGCAAAACGTATTTTTTTTTAGCCTGTGTGCAGAGGGGGTCATGAAGAAAATATTTAGGACATTATTTTCATAGAGGTTGACAGGAGTTTGGATATTGTGTGGTTTGTTCACATCAGTTTTTTTTTTTTTTTTTTTTTCTCCCTCCAGAGTCTGGGAAAGGACCCAGAGCTGGTCGGGGAAAATTCAAATGGCTGTCAACATTTGATGCTTTTAGTCATGATGACACTTCTTGACATGTTACCATTGACATTGTCTCATGTCCCACTTGTACCTCCAAGTTCTATAAATAAGCTGGTTGTTTGATAGGTTAAAGGGTTCACCCAAATTACAAGAAGCATGTTTCCCCACTTATCACAACTCATATCTGGCCACGAAGAACTTGGATTCATGGGCCACTGTTATCCACCTCTGAGATATCCACCTCTGCCAAAACTTGAATACAATGGAGGCAAAGGGGATTTTGCTTTTGTTGCACGAAGTATTGAAAAATTATTTTGAAAAATTCCGCAACAGTGTGTTATTCAGGAAACAAATGTTTCAGTTATTCTGGATAATCCTAAAGTCCAAATGTCTGACTGGCAAAAGTTTTTTTAGGAACTATTTTCTACTGAAGAAGTTGTGGTGAAAACGGTCCAAAGTAAAGTCTGAAGATTATCTAGAGAAAGTCTGATAAAGTTGGGGAGGAAGTGTTTGACCTTCCTCAAATTTGATTTATGAAGTGAGACGTGGGCTGAGAAACAACGTAACAACACAGCGTAGGAGCAGAAAATGCGCAACCAAACAGTTTGGCTGTTGTTACTCTTGCTTTGTGTCAGGAAGATAAAACAAGGAACATTAAATGTGAACACATTAGTTTCTGAGATATTCTCTGCGAGACAATGATGTCTTACTGCTGCTGAGCCCTAAGGGGGAGAAAATAGAAAATAAAAAAAACATATAGTACTAGATGGCTTGGACGGATGGTGGAGACACACAGATGCACAGAGAGGTGAGGTGGAGTCTCAGCTCTGGGTTGGGGGGTTGGCTGAGTAGCTGGGTGGCTTCATGGCTTGAGGGCTGATCGTGGGTGAGCGAGAGCGAGAGAGAGAGAGAGAGAGAGAGAGAGACCGAGCAGGCCACCCAAGTGGCAGTCAGTCAGAAACCTGTGTGTGTTTGCTGCTGACCCCTACACATTAGCACAACACTTCCTCAATTTGTCTTCTGTGTTCTCCGGCCACAAATGAATTTCCTCCAATCCCCCCCCCCCCCAACCCCCCAACCCCCCCGCCCCCCCAAACACACACACTCACACACACACACATAAAGACACACCGACACCACCCCATCTCTAACTTAAACGTCCGAATACATACACACACACAAATACTCTTTTTTTACAAGCTTTAGAGATACAGCAGTTGCTTATGTTGTTTAGCCAACAAAGGGTGTGTGTGGAGACACAGATTCCATGTATGGGATAACAACCTCAGTGACATGCCTCACACACACACACACACACACACACACACACACACACAATAAGCCAGATATCCCTGTCTGTCACTATGCAGGCCCCCAACTAATTAACTAAACATTGACTGGGTGGTTGATTGGGATCTCAACTTAAATTGCTTTTGCAATAAAATCACAGGAGGAAGCAAAAGCCCGACGTACTTTACAACCTCAGGTGACATTTTCTTTCTAATCTTATTCATTACAGTGTATATAACATCCAGAGCTGTAACCACAAATAGGTTGGCTATTCCAAATCACGAAAAATTAACATTTTTTCTGTCTGAAACCTTCAGTTATGTTTCCTTGCACTGCAATTTTACTACAGTCACTCCCACTTTAAATCTCTTTATTCTGTTCAATTTCACACCAAGGCTGCTTGTAATTAGCTTAGCTAGAGGAAATGTTTAAAATTGAGCGACTCCGGAATTGTAAGCTATTAGAGATTTAAAAGTTTAAAAATGTCTAAAGAAAGTTCCTGTATGATTAAATAAAAGCATTATATTTTTTTTCACTTTCCTGCTACAGTTCTCAAAAAAAAAAAAGTATCTAAATATAATTTCTGCATGTAAGACGACAGCTGTGTGTTGTCTCAAAGTCTTAAGATGGGACCTTTTCAGTAAGCTTTTTCATCAGATCACAATAATACAGGGCTTTTTTGAAAAGCTATACCATTTTAGCTTTAGTTGCTTACATATACAAACGTATGCACACACACACACAAGCACACACACACACTTTAAAAGCTACAGGTCTGAGTTTGCATTACCACCTGCTAGCTGCGTCTGACAATACCTCTGTTACAACCGCACAAACAAAGACTTAAAGAAAAGTGTGTTTCTCTGTCTCTCTCTGTGTTTTGTGTGTTTTTACCCTAGAAAGGCAACCATTCATTATGGTGACAAAGGGGTAAAGAAATGCATTATCATAATTAATCTTGTGTGAGTCTGTGGGTGGCAGCTTTGACTCTCCTCTGAGACTGACAGAGGTGCTCAATGCAGAGAGTGTCTCTCTGCTACCGGGCAACTTTTTGCCTTTTCACTGATATCTGGGAAACTCGAGTAATTATAGACTTGAAAAGTTGAAAATGTCTCATGGGTTTTCCCAACAATATGTGGGACGACTTTGTGAACTTTAAATCAAACACCCAATGTGAAAATGTTTTACGACTGAAAAAGTATAAAGGCTTTTATTAGTTTAAACTATGGTGTATATTTTATATCCATCATCATGAACTGATGGATGAAAAATATTGTGTTTTTTTTCAACAGCTTTATTTTTCTAGCTAGTCAGCCCATGGCCAAACACTCAGTTTGGTTATCATGAAAATAAATTGTTCATTTGGATAAGAGTTGACCTGAAATGTGTTTGTGATTTGTTCTGTCTTTTTTTTTCCCCCAGGGAATTTTTTGTTATGCCTCAGACTTTATTTAAGAGCTAGATGTGATGCTCTGTTGTTTTACACTCTAAAGTGGTTTGCATGATGGAATTATTGGAAATTGCCCTCACGCATAGATAACTATATTCAGGGTTTAATGAGAGGGTAAAAAAATTAAGTGATTGTATAAATCAAATAGGGTCTTTATCTTTATTCCAGACCTGCATCAAAAATCATTTATACTTTTTTTTCTAGATTTTTGATCTTGGGGCAAGGTTAGTTTTAGATATAGAAGGGATGAGGTGTAGATACATTTATTTTTCTCATACACACAGATCCTGACCCTCAAGGGCTTTTGTCATACATGAGGTGCTTTAATGCATTCCGACATTTTCATTGGAAACTGCAGAAAAATTCATGAAAATATTCCTATCTCAGATTATCTAATCCTTTTAATCTAAAACCACTTAAAACTTGTTTCTATAACAATATGCTGTAAGTGTTTGAGCCAGGCCTGGTACTGTCTATCAAGGAACTGGATATAAGGACCTTTGAAAGATAACCAATCCTGATATAAAGTTGTTCTTATTTTTAATACCTGGCTTTCTTTTCAGATCTGGAACCATCAACATGTGACATTTGTAACCTAACATAGAACCAATAATTGTCAAATGGGTTCTCTGACATATATTATAGACATTCTTGTTTGAAGTTATTCCCTGTTTCATCACTTCAGTTGCGCATTTAGCATCATGTTTCTTGTAAATGCTTCACTTTAACAATTTCTGTAAAAAATAGTCCTTTTACTTCTCAAAAGACCGTACAACAACTGAGTCCTGCAAAATATCAGCACTTTTTCCCTGAATGATCATCTTTTCACCAAAAGCTTGTTTTTTGTTGGCTACAATCGAAACTTTTGTTGGGTTCTATCTTTTCTTCTATCTCTCTTTTACCTCTTTTTTGTGTAGCCTCCTCAGTGTTCCCCAGGTACACAGCTCAGTTGTTTGGAGTGGCATATCACATTATGTCTTTTATGGTTGAATTTGATTTTCACCTCATTTCTACTATGTGTCCTAAATGATCAAGACCATCACTGTTGCTCCAGTAAAAAACAATGTACACATACAGTATTGGATCTCTCTTTTCTTCTACTCACTCTCCACCATTACTTATTCCTTAAGAGAAAGAGAAATGCAGTCGTGAGCAGTCTCACAACCTCTCTTTGATAAATAAACACTTTCTGTGCCTGAACCCCGGGCGTCTCGGCCGTTGGGAGACGGCTGATTGCCAGAGCGGTTCCGTAGCTCTGCCTATAGCACATAGAGAACCCTGGACAGACAGCCAGCCATGCATGCATGGATGAACGGATGGATGGTTGGATTCACTGGGGAGAGATGAAATGGAGGAATGGAGATACGGGGAGCAAAAAGGTAAGAGGAAGAGCAGGAGTAGAATAGCAGCTGAAACAGAGGGAAAGATGAAGGTGTTGAGAAGGAAAACAGAAATGAAAATAGGTGCAGAGGAGGTAAAAGTAGAGAAGATGGAACATGGGAGAAGGTAAAGAGAGGAAGGGATGGATGGAAGGAGGGACCATATGGGACACAGGACACGGAGAGGGGAAGGAGGGAAAGAGGGCTTGAGCAATTTGTGTTTGGGGGCGGTGGGGCGGTGTGATGGCAGATATCTGCACAGCGCATGGTCATCTCAGATGGTTTATTTATCCAAGGCCTCCAGACCAGGCCTTGGACCTCCCTGAGTTTGTTAGGCTTGAAGGGGCCCCCTACCACACAGCCCAATTCCTCACATTCCACATTAGCTCCCATTTCCAGCTGCCTGTTTCCCTCTGCCGCACAACCCGACCCAACCCAGTCCAAGCAAATCGTGCCCAGTTCCAGCAGAGTGAAAATACAGACCAGAAAGTGGCTCCCTACAAACATGAGCGCATGGTTGCCACCCATTGGACGGACGGATGAGTAAGTATATACGTAGGTGTATCAGTGAACTTCTGCAGAGAGCGGTGGATGGGTGGTAAATGACAAGGGAACAACAGTATCCTGTGATCCTACATTCCAATTCCAAAGAGGATGGATGATACAGGCAGTGGATACAATATATTCTGTTTTATCAAGAGATATAAAGAGACGGATCCATACCAGCAGAAATGCTTGACCGCAGATTTATCAAATTAAGACATTTAAGGCTTCAAAGCAGAACAAAACTCTACAACGGAATCTTTTCTTTGTAACCACAGAAAATAGGGATCTGAAATATATCTGGCTGTGGTAACAAAATGTGTCTCAGCTCTTAGATAATGACTTGTTGATCCACAAGGTCTTGTTCAAAGAGGATCAAAATGATAAAAGAGAGTTGCATGATAGTAGAGGATACATTTAATTTATTCACTGACCCACGGTCTGAGAAAGTTTAATTATTTAGCCCCCTTTCCTGATTAGACTGCTGACCTGTAGTTTTTGCTCTTAACCCTGATTTCAGAGACAAATGTTTTGGATTTGCTTGTAATGTAAGCACATACTAATCAATTTAGAAGCAGGGCTTATCGTTATTAGTATAACTAATATTTTGATTTGATATGATTATTAGTAGTAATTAATTCTGTGCACATGTTATGTGAAGTATTGTTGTATCTGGAAGGAAAAGGCCTAACTAAGGTCAGAAATGATAGCCTTTGGGAAGCTTCTGTCAGACACTGACTGCTGTTTAGCTTTTATGGATACTGATCAATGTAGAATAAGCATGTTGTGTTTATTTTATTTTATTTTTTTTAACCACCCACTTTCATACAAATGTCATTCTTTATACGATATGTTTGGTACTGTACACACTAGTTTGAAAAAAAAAAAGTACATGGTGTCCTAAACTACTAAATAAGAAAACAGTTGGTTGAAGTGTTATGTTGTACAAAAATCTGCGATAGTGGCCATAATCATGTAAAAAAAAAGCCTATGTTTACATATATATATATGAAAAAATGTGTTTTATGAACAAATCAAATATGTTCATAATATAAAAGGTATAAACTTCAAACTTCTTTGTATGTAAAAAGTTGAAAATGTGAAGTATTGCTCTATATAATCCTTTTAGGAAACCTCACCTTGGTCTATAGATATGTTATTGATTATATTATATATAAATAATTATATATATAAAATTCTCTGGTTCCAGCTTCTCTGAGGTGAGGATTTTCTGCTTTTCTCTGTTTTGTATCATTGAAAATTGCATTTTGGACTGTTGATTGGACAAAACGACATTTAAAGACATCACTTTGGGCATTTTCCCCTTTGTTCTAACATTTTAAACTAAATTATTACATGAATAAACAAAAAAAGTTAGTTGCAGCCCTTAATATGCTCTACAAATCACTTCATATTCATGTTGTACATTGAGTTAATAAAAAAAACCTATTTTGACTGAATGAGATCTGTGTTAAGGGAGCTGACTTCATTTGTCATTGCAGGACTAGATTTTATTATCATCTGACTTTCCACTTATGGCACTATAGTTGCAACAGTTAGGAAAATATGAATGAAAGTACCTTTTCACGGTGTAAATCTGTCACTGGGATGTACTGCATCACATGCATACTGATCCCAGGCCCCTCTGATAGTAACATTACATCCTCCTATCTATCTGTTTCTTGTTCTTTGTCTCTGTCATGTAAACAGTGATGATGGACATAAAAGCTCAGCAGCAAGATGTGACAGTGACTGAACCGGCCCCTGCTGTAGCTGTCACAAACAGAGTGATTCGATTGCGCCAACACCTACATTCAAATTGCTTTACTTCAGCTTCAAATTGTTTTACTGTCACCCGAAGGCTCTCAAATTGGCACCGGCCACCTGACAAATGTTCCTCACGGCAGCACGGGTTGCTGTTTAGGCAGGGAATGACTGTGTAATCTGGTAAAGTGTTTGTTCTTCACCCCCATACTGTCATGAGTGGGGCCAATGGGGGCTTACATTAGCAAACCACCAAGACACTCCTAGCCTCTTTCTTTTTTAGAGATTAGAAAACAATCTGGTCTGAAAACCCAATGTCTGTCTTTCTTTTTCTGTCTTTCTTTCTTTCTTTCTTTCTTTTTCAGGTGTAGTTCTTATGTGAACTGCTCTCTGAACTCATGAAATCATGCATGGCGGGACATGGAAACTTTCCAGAAGTCTCCACAGAGATAAGGGTGTCTCACTGAACCGCGCCGCTTTAAAGTGTTGATGAAAAAGATGCATATGTGGAATAATTCCTATGATCTTTTAGTGGCAATTTTCATAGGGATAAGGGGTTATAGCTTCTAACGGTGTAAGAAAACTGGTCAACCAACGTTTAGAAGCTTTTGGCCAAAAGAGGTGAGGCTACAGCTGTTATTGCTAAAAACCTATGCACACACTCGCAGACGTCTTCTCACGGCCTGCCTTTAACAAACTGCAACCACAGCGAAGACTTGAGATGGTAAAAATGTCTTTAGGGTGTTCTGTAACAAATGTGAGGCTCCGAAACCTCATCAAACATGAGATGCCCTGAAGTGATATGAAACGTGCTGACAGATCTGTAACTCTCCCATACAAAAAAAAAAAAAAAAAAAAAAAGGGAAAGAAAAGAGAAAGAAGAAAAACTGATTGGCCTGTGTTGATGAAACAGAAAAGCTGAGAACTGTGTGCGTGCCTGTCGCTGTTATATCAATAGATGGCATGTGCGATTGCTTCTTACAAACTGGAGGGCCAGGCAACTGGGAATAATGTTCAGAGAGCAAGTGAGGCGGGCGGGCGGGCGGGCGGGCAGCAAGCTGCGTGCGTGAGCGTGCGCGCGCGCGCGCGCGTCCGTGCGTGCGCGCCTGTGCAGGGTTTTATTGAAAGAGTTCCTCTCCCCCTCCCCCTCTCCCCCTCTCCTCCCCTCCCTCCAGCCCAGGCAGCAGCAGCCTGGGTGGTCCCCCTCTCTCTCCACTTTGGTGAGCTGTTGCTTAGCAGCTAATAATAGGCGATGTTTGCAAAGTAATTTGCCTCTTCCTTGGCCAATGGGAGCCGGAGCACTTTTCCATCAAACCTCCCTTTTCAGGATTTGCCGAGAGGCGAACTTCTCCAAATGTTGCCGCTGCGGGATCGGAGTTAGACTTGACACGGACGGCTCAGACATAGGCTACTACTACTACTACTACTACAACTCCCACTACTACTACTCCTCGCAGAGACGTCGTTTCACAAACTGTCGGGACGAATGAAGACTGAAGGATCTATACGGATTTCGGCGCATAATGTTGGGATGGAGTTTCGAGACTTGTTTGGCTCCAAGGAAGACTAGAAAACGTTCTTCTAACTTGTCGCCGGCGGTGCTGGATGCGCTCCTCTTCTATGTTGGATTATTGTCGCTTTTTCTGAACTCGCACCGATTCTCTGTCGCCTCGCTCTGCGCCCCGTTCACCCTCTTCGGACCATGGCCTCGGATCGCGGGGTCCCAGGGGCCGGCGTCTTTGGAGATTTACCCCCGAGTTATACGCGCTCCCAGCCGCCTGCGAACCCAGACCTACTCCGGAGACCCAGCTACTGCCACGCTGCTTTCGCACTTAAACAGATCTCAAAGGTGATACAACGCTCGCAGTCCGGTGTGGATTTACTATGAAGGCAGCTTTCATTCAGTCGGCAGACGTGAATGAAAGGTTTTCAGAGGCAGCTTTTGATTTAGCCGTTATCTCGCCGTGAGTTGAGGGGCGCGTGTGGGAACGTAGGGTAGGCTGAGGCAGCATCTTCCCAAACTGGGGTCCGGGGACCACCGGAGCTCCCGGAGGGAGACGACGGCGAGATCGGGAGTAGTTCGGTCCAACTGTTTATTAGATCATAAAGGAAAAAAAAGGGAGGAAATTGTCATCGGGGTTTGATGTAGACTAGAGAAACCTTACACTTCATTCTTACCGGGACAAAACCCTACAGGCTAAAGGTCTGAGCTCGCACCCCCTGGAACCAAGTGATTACAGCTTAAAACGAATTTTCATATTTGGCAGCATGTTAACTTTTGCCGTTCATTTGAATGAACACCAGACTCTCGTTATTGTTATTATTAGTAGTAGTATTAGTAGTATTAGTATTAGTATTAGTATCAGTATAATTTGTTGTTGTTGTTGTTGTTGTTGTTGTTGTTGGTAAAGCCACCGTCGGGGAGTGAGTGAGAGAGTGCGGGTTTGCTCCCGTATCCCCGGTCGTGCTGTGCGTGTTTTTGGCTTTGTGCAGGCAGCGGAGAGCGCACTGGCCCGGGGTCTGTTTGGAAATGTGGTGGGTCCTGTAAAGGAATTCACTGATTGAGTTTGATCTGACAAAGCATCTTTGGACCGCCCGGATGCTTGGACGTGTTTCAGCACCGCTGAGAGAAACCACAACACCAGCGCAATGTCTTCTGCAGCGGTGACATTTGTAGCACGGGGGCTGAAGGGCTCGTATTAAAGTAGAGATTCTAGCAGTTGTATTGTAAATTAGAGGAATGGTATGATAATAAAGAGATGAATCAGTTAGCACGTATTAGTTTATACAGAAACGAACGAGCAAGGCTTTTACTCACCCAAAATGTTAACTGCCAATATTTTTGCACACAGCAGTGCACATTTGGTGATAACTTTGTACTACAAACTCACCAAAGACCAGAATCATAGAAGGTGTTAAGTATTAAGTGCAAATTTATACAACAGTGTTGTTCCTGTAAATCTCCAACATCCAGACTGGAACTATAATCTGACATTTCATAACTTTAAGTTTCCCATAATTTCGTAATGTCACGGTTTTGTTCTATGAGTGAAAACAGTGCAGGCATGTTTGTCTTTTTCATAGCTGTTGCTCTGGACTCTCTGAGCCGAAGTTGGAGGAACTAGTCCCCCCCCCAAAAAATATGAATGCTTGTACAAATTATTGCCATAACTGTGCAGTTTAAATCCTCTTAAATGTGAGATCCTGTCCAGAGTCTGGACTAAGTTCAGGTGTTGGACATGAGATTTCCGCTGGAGTCTGACAGCACACACAAGACAGGACAACATTGGCAGTCAAACCTGTAGTTAGCTAGTTAGCACCTTAATTTGTCACCATTTTATATAAAGCGTCATTTCAAATACTACAACAATTTCTTCTCTCTGAATACAGGGGCATGTTTCATCCAATATTTTGGTTGTCAGTTGTCACTGTGGTTTAGATGGGATCTACAATCTTTACACTAGAGAAAGAGACATACAAACTATGAAACCTGCCTTTGTGGACAGCTGTGCAATGATACATTATTTATGTATGGTAACATAGTAATAATGATACTGTCCTTTTATCGCCCTCCCTCCTTCTTCAAATCTAGGGTAAGGCGGTAGGTCAGAAAGCTCCTCTGTGGATCCGGGCGAGGTTCCAGGCCCTCCTGTTCTCTCTGGGCTGCCACATCCAGAGGCACTGTGGGAAGGTCCTCTTTATTGGACTCTTAGTGTTTGGGGCCCTGTCTGTGGGACTCCGAGTTGCAGCCATCGAAACGGACATCGAACAGCTATGGGTGGAAGGTGAGTCCCAAGATATCTCTCAGTTGATACAGCATGTGCCGCTCCTGAGCGATGATTGTGTGAAGCAGCAACACAAACCCCTTAACAAGTGATGTTAGTTTTGCACCAGTGTCTGGTGTTGTGACTGTTACAACGTCCCACAGTGCATCCTCCAGGTAAACGATCATTCTGTGAGGCCAGCCTTAGGTTAATGGCTGGATTTACCGACTTTTACACTCAGCTCATGAACCTGTTTTACCCCCTGGATGTATTCGGAGTTTGAATGAGAATAGTGGCCAGTGGGAAGATGCAGGGTGGCAATGTTAGTGTCACCTCAGTGCCATGGGAGGGCACTAGGTGTTCAGTGACGGACAGACTGACTGCTCGTCTGGATGAAATCCAGACTGGAGCGGCAACAGGGTCGAGAATGATTTGAGTTGGTTTTTTAGCGTATGCCTGGATGGAAATGACGGTTACACACGTTATTTTTTTTTGTATTACTCACAAATTCATCACTCCTTGACAGGAATACAAATTCCAAATAGCTTGTAGACACAGTTATAACTCCCTTGTCAGTAGTAGTTCATGTCTTTGTCTTCTGCGTGTCACCAGAGGATTGTTTTTTTCTTGAAGCTCCGCATTGTTTGCTCATGTCTGTTCATTTCTTAATAAGTCACAGTTAACCCGAGAAACCCGAAAACATCTCTGACACAGCTGCATTCCAGTGTCATAAAGACACACAATGTCTTTTGCTTGCTTTATAAGGATGGCTGCGTTTGTGATTCTGCGCTAATTCGCAAACCTTCTCTACATTTGACACCGCTCTCTTTCACCCTGTCTAAGTGCGTTTTAGGTTAAGGTTATCTGTACATTTTCAGGGGCAGAGGCAGCTTTATTTGGTTTTTTCACACTGGCCAAATTCCTTTTAAACCCCCAGGCTTTCAGTGCAGGGGCTGATCCCCGCAGCAGATGGACTGTGTGAATGGTTAGCCATCTTTGAGGGCTCTGACCCCTCCCCCCTCAGCTCCCTGTGTGGTCCCTAACTATTCTTGGATTCCATTCAACAAGAGGCAAGCAGGCAGGCAAGCAGGCACCACCTCCCTAAACCCCTTCCCTCCTCCTCCTCCTCCTCCTCCTCACAAGAAGAAAAAATATAAGTGAATGCAGCTGAAGTTTATCCACCTGTTTTGCACACTCTAAAAGCGCCACAGCAGTTGGTGAATATAAACAGACTCTATAGGGTTTTTAAGCCCACCATGTCACTAGAGGATGGGGACAGGCGGCTCCCAACAGGAGCTGAGTGTTGAGGTGTTGGAGGAATCACACGCTGCTGGTGTCAGGAGAAGTGTTATTGGGCTGTGTGCTTCAGTTGCACAGGACTTTAAATAGGTTCCTCCATCAGGCAGAATTTAAAAAACAGTCTTTATAATTGTTGTCACTCAAATTGTTAGTTTGAGGTTGGTAGGAAAAGCCTAAGTCTCCCGCAAAAACTAGGAAACAAGAGTTTGAATTTCCACCGTCTCCTCTTTCTTTGGTTTCATCCTGGTTAGTGTAAAGCTTCGGGATTACGTCTTGAGCTAATTGGCAGCGCCACCTCTTAAAGGAGATGTTTAGATGTTTGTGTGCCAGTTGTTTTGCTGCGGAATTGAGAGAGTTGAACCGGGGGGGCTGAAAAGGAATGCTGTGCCTTTAAGAGGCCGTAGCCATGTTTCTAAAGTTTCTGCCTGCCTTGTTTCCACCAATAGCCCATTGACAAAGCTGCTAGGGCCTCAATGGAGAGTAAAGTGGTTCAGTAACAAGGAGAGGTTAGTTTTCCCTCTGTCTCTCTCTCTCTCTCTCTCTCACTCACACACACACACACACACACACACACACACACACACACACACACAAACACAGAAAAACACACACACACATGCACCATTGCACATAAGACAGAACCCAAGAGGGAGGAATGATATGCTCGCTAATAAGACAGCTGATTTCATGTTAAGAGACTCAGATTGTTTTTTACATCTGTTATTAAGTTTTATTGGATTGTTTTCCTCTAAATACCTTGACTGAAAAGAAAGCAAGTCTAATGTAAACCTGTAAGTCATTTCAATCATGTCTGAAAATGAATCTTATGAAACAGCTCTTCCAAATTGCAGCATAAGCAAAGCTTTTCCGCTGGTATCCTAATTTGTTCACAGTAAACTAGCTGTGAAATGACACCGTATGTGTTAACACTCTGCCAGCATGGTGTAAGGTGTGTGGTGGGAATGTGTGTGTGTGTGAATGTGTCAGGGGCATATGCTTCCCATCATATATTCATACGTGAAGCTGTCCCCACAGTATTCACACATAACACAAACACATACACTTGCCATCTTTGCCACCTTCGGCGTGTACAGCGTGTATGTCTGCCCGCTCAAATTTCCTGACTGCATGCCGGTGTTTCTCCCTGTGCTTTGTGTGTGTCTGTTTATATTTCTACCTGTCTGTCTGCTTGCTCTGTGAAGTCAGGCCACCAGGGCTTTTTTAATTGCTTCCTCCCTCCTACAGGACCAAAACACTGTGAAGCAGAGCACAGCAGCGCAGTCTGTGTCTAGAAAGAGTAGGCAGAGAGAGACAGAATGGGAGGTAATGGGAGGAAAAGTTCAGTTTTGTGCACTGCATACCTGCATTCCTGACCATACTTTTACAGTATACTTTCCCTCTGACATGAGAGCCTTTATTGCCCATGGATACTTGTCTGGAAACCTGTGCATATTGCATTGAGGACATGCAACAAAAAAGTAAAAGGGTTAATCATGCCTTCAGTCCTCACACCTGTGCAGGTGAGAATAGAAGCCACTATATCGGGGTGTTTAGTCTGACAAGAGGATTAAGGACTATTTTTGGTTTAATGCTCAGTCACTGAGGAGAATCTGAGACAGACATCACCCATCAAAAGGCCTTAAATTACCCACACAGATCTTGTTTTGCAGGATGTTTTTTTGTATTCCAATGTATTCCATAGTATCTTTTTTTTTTCTTGGAAAGTGAAGCAAATACTAGCACCCAATGAAGATAAGATGATACTACATTTACAATACACTACTACTACATTTCCCTTTTTCAAAGTATATTATTCGAAAGTGTCTGAATTATATTACATTTTATAATTCCTAGATTTCCTTAAATTCAATATAGATGATGTTTGCATGCTGTAAACATTCATTATGTCTTCTGTAGTGTTTTTGCTTATATATCCTGTCCACCTTTGAGGACAGGATATATAATTGGTGTGAGCTGGTCAACCTGTGACCCAGCCTGTATTGTCCACGAGCAGAAAAGAGAGAGGTCATAAAAAGAGGTGCAGGAAGAAGAGAAAGATGAGAGGAGACATCGGGGGGTTGGGGCAGGAACAGGGTGGAGGGTTTATGGCTAGCTGGCTTTTTTTGCTTGTTTTTCTGCTTGTCTCACTTGAACAAACATCAAATGTGAGACTGTTTCGTGCATGTCTGTCATTCAACATAAAGTGCTGTGTGTGTGGTGTGGGGGGGGGGGCGGTATTAGTTTGATGAGAGAGAAGTTGCTTGCTTAGGCTTGACATGTAACTAAAATCTGTGAAACTAGAGTTTTTTCTTTTTGCAGTGTTTGGATAATTGTTTTAAGTGTCATTTAAAATCGCAAAACTTTTTCAGCTCAGATTATTGCCCCACACAAAGACCCACGTGAAAAGCTTGTTTGAGAAAGAGAGGAAAGAAATGGCCTGCATGTAAAAGGTGCTGGTGTTTACTCTTATATTGCCTAAACTCATCCTTCTTGGCAGAGTATGGGTGAGGCACGACAGACATGTGCGGAGAGACTCAAGCTGTCTAAATATGAGTCCAATGAGACAGGGCCTAACCAGATAGCAGGCGCACCGCATGTTCCATAAAGAGGCCATGCAGAAAGAGGATAGGATAGGGCGACTTACACATACACAATTCACATTGAATGAATGCATAGAGACTGAAGTGCCATCTTAGCCAGCTAGTAATGAAATCAGACATGTTTTGCAGATATGAGGAGACCCAGACACAGATTGATTAAAAGACACAGAAAGAATGTGGATGAGAGAAAACACCCCTGAGTTTGCGCAAATGAGCAGATGCACACGTGGGCATTTCGATGTTTGGAGCAGTTTCTCTAAACAAACCTCGGAGCGGCACAGCAGGTAAATGCTATAATTCATCGGAGCGCACACAGCGCCCCAGTTCAGACACAGAAAGGGAGCTCTATGAGGCATTATTGGAGGTGAATAGTGCGCGGTGGTGCCCCAGCTAGATAAATAAACTCCCAGCGCTCAGGGCCCAGGACCTCACTGGTAGAGAGAACAAACAAGACCAGAGTCAACCTGGGTCACTTCTAAATGTTTATTTCACCCCCCTTCCCTCCATCCTTCAATCCAAGTCGCCCTCACTCCTTCCCCTTTCTCAGCACCCCCACCCCCCAACACACACTCACACACACTCTTCAACAGTCAGACCAAGACCACCCCCCAACAAATAAACACACATTTAGCAGCTATAGACACATGTGCACATGATAGACACATGGCTTTTGCTTCCAAGATACAGGAAACACACAGACTGCTCTCTAACAGTTATAAAACAAAAATATTCATCATGTGGACTGGATTTCAACACAGCCACATTTACAGTGATAACATACCTTTATACTGTTATTTTGGTGCCAAAGCTTTCATAAAAAGGGCACTGAACTGTCAGACTCTTTGCAACGCTGAATTCAATATCTTGAAAGGCTGCAATGCAGCCGAAAACGGGATAATGAAAACTCAATCAATATAGTGTGGCACCCTTTCTTTCCTTGCTGAAGAGCAACCTTTGTCTTTGGTCTGCGCGAAATAAAGCAACACCAGTCACCTTAGAGTTTGCACCATTTGCCTCTGTCTTCACACCATGAAAGTATAAAAAGTAAAGGGAGAGGGAGACCGAGAGAGACTGAACATTTTCTTGGTACTTGGGAGGGAAAAAAGAAATGGTTCTTGGGCTCAATAAATTCATTTCTCGTCTGAATGAGACCAGCAACGTGGAAAAATTTTGCCTTTCAGGCAGGGATGAATGTATGTTTCAACCACACATTAAGCAGTATTAGCGGTCAGTGGAGTGTCTAATGTGACTATTTTTCACAGTGGCCAACACTGCCCATGATTAGCATAATTAGCACAGGCAAGCCTATACATATGGAAATAGAAAGTGCCTAAATGCCAACCCTGGTGGAAATTTATGTGTGGTGGCTAACACCACTGGCACATCTGAATAGAATGTAAGTGAAACTGATTTTTCATGTTGTTTTTGCTGTTTTATACTGTTTTTAAAGAGTGATCTCAGGGTGTTTTGTTTTTTTTCATCATGGTGGGAACTGCTGGATTTAAACAGATTGAAAGTGATAATTTGGTTTTCTTGTGTTCACACACTGATTAGTTTATTCTCCTCATAAAATAACACTGATAAACAACTGTCTTTGAGGATTGATGAACTGATACAGTGTTTGTGTTAAGACAAACACACACAAACACACACACATTGTATTTCTATAGGTAAGATAGCAAAGTGCCAGCTTCTCTTTCTTGCCCCCAGCCTCAACCTCCCACAGCCAACTCTGGCATTGTTTTACAGGCTGGGAAAGTTTTGGTCCATTTGCTTTTGTTGTGAAAAAAACGTTCCCTCTTTATTTTATTCTGCTGTTTGTTGGGAAACATCTGAAAGAAATCGAAGTGCTGAATGACAAAAGGGTCTGCATTCAGTCTGGAAATGCTGTACTGAAGGATTGTATGGAGGAACGGCCCATCTGCTGGGGGTGCCCTGGCTAGGGAATGCCACAGGGCAGGGCCGGGCTGGGGACCCAAAGTGGGACACAGTCCTGATTCTGGTGGGTCCACGTGTGACAAAAGGAGCAAGAGGTTTTTTTTTTGTGATGCTGGGTGCCAGGCCAAGAGATTGAATTTCTCAACCATCATTTCCTTAGCTGAAAATCAAAAGAAATAAAGGACCTTTATTGGAGGACACTGTGAAAAAAAGGCTTGAGAGAAAGAGTAAATGATGTATGGAAGAGGGCAGCCAAGGGATAGCTTTCTGTCTTTTTTTGTTTTTTTTCATCATGGTGGGAACTGCTGGATTTAAACAGATTGAAAGTGATAATTTGGTTTTCTTGTGTTCACACACTGATTAGTTTATTCTCCTCATAAAATAACACTGATAAACAACTGTCTTTGAGGATTGATGAACTGATACAGTGTTTGTGTTAAGACAAACACACACAAACACACACACATTGTATTTCTATAGGTAAGATAGCAAAGTGCCAGCTTCTCTTTCTTGCCCCCAGCCTCAACCTCCCACAGCCAACTCTGGCATTGTTTTACAGGCTGGGAAAGTTTTGGTCCATTTGCTTTTGTTGTGAAAAAAACGTTCCCTCTTTATTTTATTCTGCTGTTTGTTGGGAAACATCTGAAAGAAATCGAAGTGCTGAATGACAAAAGGGTCTGCATTCAGTCTGGAAATGCTGTACTGAAGGATTGTATGGAGGAACGGCCCATCTGCTGGGGGTGCCCTGGCTAGGGAATGCCACAGGGCAGGGCCGGGCTGGGGACCCAAAGTGGGACACAGTCCTGATTCTGGTGGGTCCACGTGTGACAAAAGGAGCAAGAGGTTTTTTTTTTGTGATGCTGGGTGCCAGGCCAAGAGATTGAATTTCTCAACCATCATTTCCTTAGCTGAAAATCAAAAGAAATAAAGGACCTTTATTGGAGGACACTGTGAAAAAAAGGCTTGAGAGAAAGAGTAAATGATGTATGGAAGAGGGCAGCCAAGGGATAGCTTTCTGTCTTTTTTTTTTTTTTTCACATTGTTGCTACTTAGAATTGGTCAGAACTTTTTTCCCCATAAATCTTTCTGTTATCAAGGGAAGTTCTGTGTAGAAATCAGCTTTACTTTTCTTCTCATGCAGTGTCAATCAGGAAAAGGTCATTTCCAATGCACTACATAGCAGGTAATGGCGTACATGTCACTTACAGCCATCTTCGTCTTGGGTCTTCCTCCAAAAGCAGCGTGGGGCCTTTCAGAGGCCCCCTAATCCAGCTAATCTACCACACTGAACTTTGAAGGTGGCCTGGTCTGACCTAGCATGGCCTGGAACTGGGACTAGGCCTGTAAGCCACGAAGGGAGAATAGAATAGAATAGAATAGAATAAATTTGAAACACAGTGCTTTAAAGGTGGCCTTGGCTCTATCCTAGAAGCCAGATGTGAGAAGCCACATATATTTAACCAAGTTAGGGGATTCTGGGGGTTCGGCTTTTGGGAATGGAAGGGTCAGGTGAGGAGGAAATGACTGAGGTTGATGGAGACAGGGTCCAGTTTTTACAATGGTACACACACACACACACACACACACACACACACATACACATGCACACACACACACACACACACACACACACACACACACACACACAGGCAAACATCATATTTGTTCACCCACAGCAATGAAACCATGTCAGGGCTTGTTGTGATATTTTACGCCTGCTTTTCACTTTCCCTGTCGTAACTGTTGTGAAAGTACTTTTAGTGGTGAGGCTAGTAAATGAATTTGTATGTTTCACCCCACAGAGTCAAGTTGATTGCTAAAATTTGTAAGTCGAGTTTCTCATCTAACATCCAATGAAAGAACTGTAGATATGATTTAGACAGTTGTGATCTTTTTTTTTTTCATTTCTGTTCGTGTTGCCAGACATGGACTAATATTTCACGTTACAAAAATTGCTCATGTAATAAAATTACCCGCCATGGGGGTGTTAAAACCCCACACTCAAAGGCGCTTTCTTCCCAGGGTGGGAAAATTTCTGGGAACTGTCTCTTTAAGGCTGTGTGCAGCGCAGGCTGAGGGAGAGGGTAGGGGGACTGAAAAAGAGTGACAAAGAGAAAGAGGTAGAAAATGAGAAAGAGGGAGAAAAAGGAGAAGCAAAATCGGGAGATAGAAAGAAAGACAGATAAGAAAAGAAAGGACGAGGTTCCTTCGGGAGCGAGCAGTGAACTGAGTGGAGCTAAAATGAGCAGAGTAGTTGCAAAGCTTAAAGTTGGGTGGTTGGGGCCGGACCAGGGGTTGAGGAGAGAAGGCGAGAAATAGAGAGAGAGAAGAGAGAGGACTGACTGCCTGGGTGGTCCAGATGGGAGGAACGAGACACAAATAGCTATAATTTACTTCAGGAGGCCTGTAATTACAGAGCCCGAGTCTATCCGAGCCACCCAGTTCCTGTTGGGATCAAAACCCCACGCTGCAGAGGTTAACATACGAAATGTCAAAAAAGGTTTAACAGATGTCAAAGCGGTCCACGAACGGAAAGGGTTCCATTTTGTAGTAGCCTTTTTTGATTGGAAATCTGTGTGGCAAGGAAACTGAGTGGAGTTGGGGGGAACTATGTGTCCAAGGACAGTTTTTACATCAAGCCTCATCACTTTGCACATGTACTTGGCAGTGTGAAAATGGTTTAATAAAAGTCAAATAAACTCAAAGAACCAGTACTCCTTTTGAAAAACGTTTACTTAATTTTCTCAACCACAAAAGTCTCCCAAAAGTCTTCAGGAAATTACTTATCCTACATCTTTTTGTTGTGGCTCCCTTGGAATAAAAGCTTTATAAATACTTCTCAGCTTTAAAAAATTTGTAGGACCAGATGTGCAAACCCAACAAGAACATGTCCCAATTTTAAGTATTTTCTTCTGGGATGCACTGAGCCAGATACTTAAAAAAAGACACCCGTGCCTGCAAAACGAGGTGACTTGATATTCTCAAGCCCCTGCGACGGTAATTAAAGCCCTGAAAGCGAAGCTTAGAAATATTGGAGTGTGTCTCCAAGGCCCAGAGTTTTTAACCTGATCTCACACTTTAATGGCGTAGGCTGAATTAGTTTGTTTTTTCTTTTCTCCCCATCAATTATAGGAGCCTGCTCCAGGCTGGGGGAGGTGCAGAGAGCGTGGGGGAAAGAAAGATAGAAAGAAAGAAAAAAGAAAGAAAGAAAGAAACAAACAAACAAAGAAAGAGACAGAGAGAAGGACAGAGGCAGGAGCTATAGACAGTAATAAGAGAAGTAGAAAAATAGATGCTAAGGCGAAGCCAGGATTGAGTGCAGCACAGTGAAAGTGAGTAAAAGAGTGACAAGAGTTAGAACTAAGAAGGAGGTAGCCCTTGTTTCCAAACTTCCCCCACCTCCCCACCTCTCTCCCTTTCCCTCCCTCTCTTTCTCTCTCTGGGGTTGTCATGTAGTGGGACAGCAAGAGGGGCAGACAGGCCCTCTGTGATCCAGCGCGGCATGTTTCATGTCCACTTGGCACAGGCACAGATCCCCCCGGCTGGCAAACTCTTTTCAGGGCAACCTTCTGTAATTAGGGGGCTGGAGTCTACCACACAGCACAACATAGCTCCCTCTCTCTGTTTTTTTTTTTTTTTTTGTCATCCTGTCTCTATCTCTTTTCTCATCATCACCACCTCTGACATTCACATTTCTCTCTCTGTGAACCTATTTACCTTATTTTATCTCCGTATGTCTTTGATGGCTGTCATTTACAACTTCTCTTCTCTTCTGTTCGCTTTTCTTCTCTTCTCTTTTCTTTCTCACTCGTTTCCATATAGGAGTTACTTAAATTTGGCCGTTTGTCATCTAAACTGCCTCAAAGATGGACACAGGATTTAACAAAGAAGAACAGTTCATCAGTTGTTCGTCATGATCCCTTTTGATTTATTCAAAATGTCTGTGTCCATATCTGCTGCCCTGAGCAGAGTGGTAGAGGGGTTTTTCGGGGCATCAGATGGCTGGTTTTCCTAACTAACAGGGCACATCTGTTTCACAGAAGGAGCCAATGAGAAGCTGTATTACTCATTTCTCTTGGCCAGACGCTGGCTTGTGTGAAGTGCCTTCAAAACCAACACTGGCAAGGGCCAAGGGCGTTGGTCGATATATGTGTGTTCTTTTGTAAGCGTGTGTGCATATGTATGCACGCAAGACACTTTGTTACATGATCCCAATGTGCGTACGTGTGTGTCTTTGTATGTGCGTTAAAGATATTCTGTGCTAATCTATCTATCCATCTATCTGTCTATCTATCTATATAATTCAAGAATTCGGTATCAATTGATTCTTTATTCTTTGTTTTCTAGCTGGCAGTCGGGTGAGCACAGAGCTTCGCTACACCAGGGAGAAGCAGGGAGAGGAGTCAGTATTTACCTCACAGATGCTTATCCAGACCCCCAAAGAAGAGGGCACCAATATCCTCACCCAGGAGGCTTTGCTGGTTCACATGGAAGCCGCTCTGTCTGCCAGCAAGGTTCAGGTGTCGCTGTTTGGAAAGTAAGTGGACCACGGATGTGTCATGTGAATCATTTTCTTATGTTAAGGCTTGTGTTGTCAATAAAAGTTGTAATTAAAAATATATTTTGTTTCCCGTAGATCGTGGGATCTTAACAAAATATGCTATAAATCAGGAGTGCCTATTATAGAAAATGTCATGATTGAAAGGGTGAGTTGACAATGTTGCTTTATTCCTGTTTATACATATTTTTCCCTGATTTGTGATGTTTAATCGAGCTTCCTTTCTATTTCCGCATCCCAGATGATTGACAAGCTATTCCCCTGTATGATAATCACCCCATTGGACTGTTTTTGGGAAGGGGCCAAACTACAGGGAGGCTCCGCCTACTTACCGTAAGTCTTTGAATATTTGACCCAAACATTTTTGTGCATATTAAAACATTTCATAGAAAGTCTTGGCTCTCCCTTTGCTGTCATTGCTTCCATCTGACTTGCGCTGCTTTTGGAGAGGATGGTAACTTTTAACACATGCTAGATGGAGACATACAGTTGGGCTTTCAGTAGTCTGTCAGTGTGTGCTGTGACTGACAGCGGTGGTCAGTAATAGAGTTCTTTTAGGGCCCAGAGAGGGACTGGAGGGGGGTGTTCTGACAGAGAAATTAAAAGAGAGAAAGTAAGGGAGAGATGCAGCGAGCGAGCGAGGGATGGAGAGAGAGGAATGGCTGCAGCAGCAACTGGATGGTGGGTTGGTAGAACGGAGGGCGGGGAGGCGGCGGCGGCGGTGGTGGTGGCAGGGGAGCCCTTCGGGTCAGACAATGGTAAGCATTCTTTCAGTTTACGAGTGAGTGTCCATCAGTGCAGGGGCCCCGGAGGAGGGAGGGGGGCCGGCTTTGTCAGCTCACGGCTAACACTCGGCATTCTCATGGTAATGCCCCAGGCTCCCAGCTCCCAAGTTGTCCAACAAATAAAATGGGCAGTATTCAAGCCTCAAGTCCCCCGAGAAAGACAGAGAGAGGCTACAAGACAGTTAACAGTGGAGTCTGGGCGTATTTGGGCATTTGTGGATTCAAGTTTTTTTTTTCTTCCCCTTTTTTTGTGGACGAAGTTCTCTTGAGAAATTGAATCACTGAAAGAGGTTTTTTTTTCGTCGTCAGGAGTGATATTTCAATTGGGTCCTTAGTGTATAAAAGATAGTTTAGATCACAGCAGATGTTTCTTTGTAAACAGATTATTTGTTTATATTTCTGTCTAGAGTTTATAGCAGTATGTTGCATGACAATCCAGCGAGTACAGAAACAAACACAAGTTTCCCATCCTTTGCATCTCCCAACTGAGCACAGGGACAGAGAGGGAGAAGGGTTCCTTTGATGATTCACACGTCCTCCAAGTATTCTGTAAATCCCATAACGTGCTCATCATCTGTTGTTATTTATTCATTGTTTTTTTTACTAATTTTTCATGTGGAGCTGAGAGGAACTAGGTGGTGACTGAAGACAGTGTCCCTGTAGTCAGATCCCACTTCACATCAGCCCTGGTTTTAAATTCAAGAAACAAAAACCAAAAAAGAGTGAGGTGGAGAGAGAGAAAGGGGCAGGGGGGGAAGGCAGATTGGGAAAGAGAGTGAGGAAGAGTAAGTGAGAGAGCGAGAACTTGGGAGAACAAAGAGCAGCAATCTATGAAAAAACAAAAGGGCCCAGGTTCGGTTCACTCAAGCAAAAACTAACCGATACAGGAGTGTGTCTTTGAGTGCAGCATCAAAAGGGACCCTGGTATGTGGGAAAAGGAGAGGATCTCATCATGAGCCAATGGATGGAGATTGAACCCAGAGTTGAGATACTTTGAGATTCTTTTTATTTCCCTCGCTTTCTGTCAGTCTTCTTTCTTACTTATGTCACTGCAGAGAATGTCCATCTTAAACATTTTCTTAACACTGAATCACATAATCTTGCCATTAAAGAAGCCTATTATTTCTTTCTTTTCTTTTTTTTATGTTAAAATCCTGACTGTATTTTAGGAAACCGCTGATAAACCAGGAAAAGCAGTTAAGCTATTTTACATCGTGCCAGCTTCATTTTCAGCTTTAGGGTACTGTAAATAAAGGTCTAACTTTAAGTAGTAGCAATCAATAATATTAAAGTGGATTGATAGTGTAGAATAGATTTTTAGGGGGTAATATGGAGCAAGATGATAAATTTATCCTATGAAGAGGCAGGAGGCAGTACAGGTGAGGCTCAGAAATAGCGTCTTTGTCAGGGAACATCACACAACAAATGGTGTTAAAGTTCTCCTTTCCCTCTTCTCTCATCCCTCACCTATTTCCCTCCGTTGCATCCATTCAGCCTCTCCCCTTCCCTCCTTCCTTATCAAGATGTATGGGAGGCAGAGGTAATTGTTATGACTCAGTGCAGGACATTGAGGAATGGAAGCGAGCCGGCAGCCACCCTGCCTTTTCCCTGGGCATTGTGGCAGCGTGAAACAGGATAATAAACGCCATTTTATCCTGTATCTGGAGCTAGCCTCTTGCGTAGCCCAGCACAACGACGGAGCGAGAATGAAACTGAAGTGAACGTTTTCCTGCTCAAATTGAACATAAGCAGCGATGCAACGCTATGAAGCCTTTCAGGCACAAAGCGATAAAAGGACTTTTACAGTTTCTTCTTGAAGTTATCAAGTCATATCTGTGTCTTTGCTCTCCAGGGGTATGCCAGATATCCAGTGGATGAATCTAGATCCAGTCAAGCTGATGGAGGAACTGAGTCAGTTCACTTCACTGGAAGGATTTAGGGAGATGTTGGACAAAGCCCAGGTGGGTCACTGACAGAGTTACTGAATGAAAGACTTATTCTCATGAAGAACTACTTGCTTACTCATCTATGTGCATACCTTTTTCCATATACTGAGACTTTTTTAACATCGTTTAATTTGGTAGGTGGGCCATGCCTACATGAACAGGTCTTGTCTAGACCCCTCAGACCCCGACTGCCCCCTTAGTGCTCCCAACAAGGAGAAAGGAGAGGTAAGCTCACACAAAATAATGCAACTTCTGTTGTGAGGAGATAAAGACAGTGACACTCAGAAGTACAGATACACCTTACTTATTTCTGTGTTTTACCATCTGTTCCTCTGCCCTCCTTCCATTTAGAGTCCTGACATTGCTAGGCGTCTCCAGGGTGGTTGCCATGGTTTCAGCCGGAAGTTCATGCACTGGCAGGAGGAGCTGATCCTGGGAGGGCGGGTCAAAAGCCAGGATACTCTGCGGAGGTGTGTGTTTATTAAGACATGTAAAGAAAGATTATACCCTGCAGTTTCAGGTGATTTTACACAGTGTGTTATAAGTTTGCTCTTGTCTTACTGGAAGATGTAATAGTAATAGGGTTGTGTGATGACTGCCAGCTGAGCAGGCAGCCAGTTTGCCCATCAGCTTGTGAGCCGCTGTGACTGTGGAATCTATGTAACCCCTAATAACCCAACAGACACATGCTAGGAATGCCTTGTACCGAGAGGGTTCAGTTTCCCGCATGACCCCGGTCCGGGATAGGCCAATTAAAGATGATTGACAGCTGCATAAAGCCCACACACCCTGCTGCACATTCGTTGTTTAAGCGACCAAAGAATAAGAAGAAATAGAAGTATGGAAAAAAAAAGTCAAACCCATATATTTTGTAAAGGTGACACAAGTCTCTTAATTAGACGTACTCCAGAGTTTTGTTTTTTCCTATTGACTTCAACTGGATTGAAAAGCATGGCCAATACAAATGGAGAGACAGCACTGGGTCAGAGCCCAGATCATGATCCACACGGGCCGAACAGAGCCTTGAGTGAAAGAGGATTCCAGTCCCATCTGCAAGAGCCACACTTACTCTAGGATGTGATTTATGATCACTTCTTGCATATTTTGAACAACACTGCTGCTCACTGTGCCGGTGCCAAGAAAACCTGAGGACTTGTGGGATCGCAGCCTGGAGACCGGCAGACAGACAGACTAGATAACACCTGCTTTTGGCTGTTTACATTGGCAGACAGTCAGGCAGGCGGTAAAATCCCAGAAGAAATGGCACCTGCTTTTAGCCATTCGCAGAGGGGCTTGTTCCAATAAGAATAAGGTTTAGGGATACCAAGAACAGTCACACAGGATGATTTTTAATGTGCTAGTTGTGAGATCGGTGATGTAGATGACGTTTCAACTCAGCTCAACACACAATAAACCATGTCTAAAGGCAGAGTCTGACATCTCTGATGTGTCCTAAGCTTACATTTGTGTGTTTGGCAGTGCGGAGGCTCTCCAAACCATGTTCCTGTTGATGAGTCCTAAGCAGCTGTACGAGCACTTTAAAGACGACTATGAGATCCATGACATCAACTGGAATGAAGAAAAGGCTACCGCTATCCTGGAGTCCTGGCAGAGGAAGTTTGTGGAGGTGCGAACATATACACACATTTCAAATGCACACACTTCAAGGAAAAGCTGGACAGAAGTAGAGATTTTTGCTGAGGCCACCACTAAGAAATAGAGAGAGGATGAGAAAAATGAGGAGGCATTTCCTTGCCCCTATGCAGGCATGTTTTGCTTCGGTACACACACACACACACACACACACACACACACACACACACACACACACACACACACACATACACACACATACACACGCACATACACACACACACTGCGTGGGACTCATTCTGCAGTGTCTGAATTCCATCAGTCTTCAGTTCCCTTGTAAAGCGAATCACAGGGCAGACCAGAGCAGTAGGTATGTGTATATATGAGTGTGTGTGTTTGTGTGTGTGTGTGTTTGTGTGTGTGTGTGTGTGTGTGTTTGTGTGTGGTAGGTCAATCATCTCTCTCTGTCAGAGCCCTAGTTATAAGAACAAGCTGTTGCCGTGATAGCTGACACCCACCACGGTAAGGGTAAGGAGAGAGGGAGGGAGGGAGGAAGGTGAGGGACATGTGGTTTACTAAAACGTAAACTGAGAGAGACACTGTACCTCTTCCTGACACATTAAAGAACAGGAACAGATCTATTACAGATAGCGAATGATGGTGAAATGCGAACAGGTAAATAGCTCTGGGGAACTTTGGTCCATTCATGGCACCGGGTGGAGAGAGCAGCCTCCTGAGCCATGCGATCCCATCCCTTTCACCTTTGACTTCACAACCTCTGGCATCTGTGCTCATTACTCCTCAGGTGTCATACACACACGCGCGAGCGCACACACACACACACACACACACATGCTAGCACACGAAAAACACACATGCACATTCATACTCACTTTCACACATATGAACATTTCAAAGGGACAGGGGCCCTTTTCTTTTTCTTTTAGTGCCCTAAAATATGCAGTTGTACGAGAGGCTTGGGGTACCTATGGAGGTACTGGACTGTGTGTGTAGAATGGTGTGTATCTTCATGTGAGAGAAAAAAAAAGTATTTTTCTTACTCAGCAGCTCAGCCCCACCACGGTATTTAGTATACTTAACTATCAATCTGGGGTTTTCAACATCTTCCTTTTGACAATCCAATTCTAAATTCTAGTATTAATATGTTGCAGAATTCAGATTCTAGTGTATTTCTCATCCTCTATGAAATTGAATTTTACATTTGAAGAATCTGACATGCTGACATTTGGCAATTGAGGTACTTTGCCAAGCTTAATAACCGACTAATTTGTGTCCCTCAGGTGGTCCATCAGAGTATTCCTGCTAACTCCAGCCAGTCCATCCACGCTTTCTCCACCACCACCCTCAACGACATCATGAAATCCTTTTCTGATGTCAGCGTCATACGGGTGGCTGGAGGATACCTGCTCATGGTGGGCATATTGACTGACATAATATTTAAGTCAGACTAGTAAGTTAATGAAAAATATTTACTTTGAAATAACTAATATTTAATATGGATGTCTTCTCTCTAGCTCGCCTATGCCTGTGTGACCATGCTAAGGTGGGACTGTGCTAAGTCCCAGGGGGCCGTGGGGCTGGCCGGGGTGCTGCTGGTAGCCCTGTCAGTGGCTGCAGGACTGGGTCTCTGCTCCCTGCTCGGCCTCTCTTTCAATGCTGCCACCACACAGGTACAACGCAAAGAAAATTCATAGCTTATGTAGTTTACTAGCATTTTGGTCTCAAATCCTGTTGGTCTTTTGGTCATTTTTGGTCTAAATCTTGATCGAGAGCCCAGATTTTGATGTCACACACTTCAAATGTTCATGCACATCCTATGCTCACCACTGATGTGTTTCCCACCCAGGTGCTTCCCTTCTTGGCACTAGGGATTGGTGTGGATGACATGTTTCTGTTGGCTCACTCCTTCACAGAAACTGGAAGTAACATCCCCTTCAAGGTACCTTTAATAGTCTCCGCTCCTCTCCTTCCTCCCCTCTGCTCTCCTGTCCTCCCCTCTCCTCTCCTGTCCTCACCTCTGTCTGATTTGTGCATGTGTTTGTTTTAAAGGAGCGGACAGGAGACTGTTTGCGTCGCACCGGCACCAGTGTGGCTCTGACTTCCATCAACAACATGATTGCGTTCTTTATGGCTGCTCTCGTACCCATCCCTGCCTTGCGAGCTTTCTCTTTGCAGGTATGTTTTGCACACACACACACACACACACACACGAACACACACACCCTCACACGCATACAAACAGACATAAACACATATACACAATCGCGCACCGAGAGGCCTGAGCTGAGGCTCCTTTGAAAATGAAGGAGATAACTTAAGAGAGGTGACAGTTATTCAGAGCAGGGAAAGCCTTTGTTCCCAATTTTATTGCCACTGCACCTACAGGGCCAACTTTTTTGTGTGTGTATGTCTCTGCATGTGCCTGTATATGTGCATAAATATGTGCGTGTGTGTGTGTGTGTGTGTGTGTGTGTGCGCGTGTTAGTACATGTGTGTAATGTGGAATAATCAGAGCAAAGAGAGTGATGAACAGACAGAGAGAAGCAGACAGAGAGAGAACGAGAGGGAGGGAGGAGTGGATCAGTATATCACTGGCCCCCTCAAGGCGGTTTGCTCTGATCTGTGACTAACTGTGGGTGGTCCGAAACACACAAGCACACACAGAAATACACACACATAGACGCATGCACACTGAAAACTACAACCAGTTAGAATGTCAGCTTCAGGGGCTGGAGTGAGTGGGGAGTTGGCGGTGGTGAAGGGTGATGGTTTTGCTCAGACTCGCAACATATATATCCCCCCCCTGCTTCTTTCTCTCATTCTTTTTTAGTAGTTCTTTCTTTCTGGAACTCTTTTCTTTCTTTTTTCTCTGTGTCTCTCTCCCTCTCCCCTCCCGGCTCACTTAGTATCCCTTGCTGGTGATTTACAATAATGCTTTTTCTTTACTTTCGGGGCTGTGCTCTGAGACACTAAAAAAAAAACAAGGAGCCCTGACTCTCCCCAGCTGGGGTAGGGTGCCGAAAATTACCAATACTGTTCTCTTCTCATTTTGTTTTTCTCTTTTTTCTCTCTGTATTTCTCTCCCTAGGCGGCTGTCGTGGTTGTGTTTAACTTCGCCATGGTGCTGCTCATCTTCCCCGCCATCCTCAGTTTGGACCTCCACCGACGTGAGGACAAGCGTTTGGACGTCCTCTGCTGCCTGTACAGCCCCTGCTCGGACCGCGTCATCCACCTCTCTCCACACGAGCTGTCGGATGCCGGAGAGCAGCCGCACACGCCTACAACAGCAACGGCGCACACGCACCAGTACACTGCGGGATCCACGATCACAACCAGCACCCAAATCACCACCACGGTGCAGGCATTCACTCAGTGTGACGCAGCAGGACAGCATATTGTTACGATTCTACCGCCTACCTCACAGATCTCCACCAGCCCACCTTCCATCATCCTCTGCCCCACTTCACAGGCTCAAGGTAAATAAAGTTATATTATGTTTCTCAAAATAATGTTTTTTTTGGCCAAATTCCTCTTTAAAGTCAGTATTTTTCAATAAATCCTGATGCCAAAACACTGATTTGCTGCTTGTTTTCCTTCTTGTAGCCATCACACCTTCCCCCACCACCACCTCAGTACCTGACCCCTACGGCTCCCAGCTCTTCACCCCTACTTCCAGCTCCACGCGGGACCTTCTAGCCCAGGTGGAGGACTCCAGATCGGGAAAGGAGTGCGTCCCACTCCCTTTCCTGCACTGGAACCTGTCCAGCTTTGCCAGGGAGAAATATGCTCCTCTACTCCTCAAGCCAAAAAGCAAAGCCATCGTGGTGGTCCTCTTCCTGGGCCTCCTGGGCCTTAGCCTGTATGGGACAACGATGGTGCACGACGGCCTCTACCTGACCGACATCGTGCCACGCGACACCAAGGAGTATGATTTCATCGACGCCCAGTTTAAGTACTTCTCCTTCTACAACATGTACCTGGTGACCATGGATGGATTTGATTACGCTCGATCACAGAGGCTGCTGATCCAGCTGCACAACGCTTTTAACTCTGTTAAATACGTGGTCAGAGTCAGCAACAACAAACTGCCCCGCATGTGGCTGCACTACTTCCATGACTGGCTCAGAGGTAATAATTCAAGCTGAGTAATGTTATTTTTTGAATGAGTCATGCAATGACTTATTCTCTTTCCCCTTGAGGGTTGCTGATAATGATATCAGAATCCGCTGGAAGGTGCAAAAGATTTTTGCAGGTGTACTTTTTACTCAGTACAGGAGTCAATGGGTGTGTGTGCGGGGGTGAGAATGTGCGAAGGGTGAGTGAAAGTTCAAAGTTCAGTCACACTGTTTACCCCCATCCACCTGGGCTCAGGGGTGGTGCAGTAGACGGGTTGGGGTCATAGTTTATCTTTGTGTGTGTGTGTGTGTGTGTGTGTGTGTGTGTGTGTGTGTGTGTGTGTGTGTGTGTGTGTGTGTGTGTGTGTGTGTGTGTCCTCAGGCTAGGATGTGTCAGAGGCCCAGTCAAGAGGAAGTAATAGTTAACAGGTCAATCAGAGCCAGCTGAAAAAAAAAAGAGAGAAGGAAAAAGAAACGTGATATTTCACGTTTCCAACATCACTGCCCATTGACAGACACGCCGGAAAACCCCTATCATTTTATGATAATAGAAATCATAATATTTATAAATGACAGCCACAATAATTCTTTCTCTTCTGTGTGTGTTTTACCTCACACGCAGGTCTTCAGGCTGCTTTCGATGCTGACTGGCAGGCAGGCAGGATTACCGCTGACAGCTATCGTAA
Source organism: Xiphias gladius (assembly GCF_016859285.1). Lineage (NCBI taxonomy): Eukaryota > Metazoa > Chordata > Actinopteri > Istiophoriformes > Xiphiidae > Xiphias > Xiphias gladius. The sequence continues at coordinate 14,281,743 of NC_053413.1, read as the reverse complement.
TGGCACAGAGGACGGAGCTCTGGCATACAAGCTCCTCATCCAAACTGGCTCCAAGAAAGAGCCTTTTAACTACAGCCAGGTATGTCCAAGAGCTGCAAAGAAAAAAAAAACTATTTTAAAACAGAATCCATATGTCCTTTCCACGAGAAGGTGTGTGGAATTGTAGACGACTACATTATTAGCTGTCTTTTTACCATTCATTCTGACAAAAATTGAATCATTTTTCTCTAGCTTACGTCTCGTCGGCTGGTAGATGCAGAGGGTCTGATCCCCCCAGAGGTGTTTTACATTTACCTGACAGTTTGGGTCAGTAACGATCCTCTGGGCTACGCTGCCTCCCAGGCCAACTTCTACCCCCATCCCAGAGAGTGGATTCACGACAAGTATGACACTACGGGAGAGAATCTGCGCAGTAAGTGTCTAATCTTATACATATGATTTGGCCAGAGTGGACACACCTGAAAATAATTTGTAGTATGAATATGATAAGATCTCAAATCTCATTCTCTCTTGCAGTCCCAGCTGCAGAGGCCCTGGAGTTTGCCCAGTTCCCCTTCTACCTTAACGGCCTTCGCCAGGCTAGCGACTTTGTGGAGGCCATTGAGAGTGTGCGGGCCATCTGCGACGAGTTTAGTCGCAAGGGTGTGTTCAACTACCCTAATGGATACCCCTTTTTGTTCTGGGAGCAGTATATTGGCCTCAGACACTGGTTCCTGCTGTCGATCAGCGTGGTGCTGGCCTGCACCTTCCTGGTCTGTGCGATTCTCCTGCTCAACCCCTGGACCGCCGGCATCATTGTAAGACAACAATGAATTTCCTCTGTAACTCTTCATCATGCCCTAATCTTCCTCATCCTTCCTTTTGCCCTCTTTTCCATTTTTTGCCTATTTCTGTCTCAGCTTTACCTCCTCATCCTACCTCAACAACATCATTAGCCCCTTCCTCCCTCTCTTCTTCCACTCACTTTCTTCTCACCCTTCTCAGCACAGCTCAATAACGCTGTCTAGGGGGCCCCTTAGCCCCACACACTCACACATACACATGGGGACCTTTGTCATTCTAATGTAGGCTGGGCCGGCCTTAGAAAAGGAAATGCAAAGGAGCAAGAAAGGCTTTGCCCTCCTGAAGCCTCTACCTCCAACTCCCTCACAGCTTTTGTCCAAGGGAGAGCAAGAGACTTGGGGACAGGACAGATCTGCCCAGTTGCGACCTTGGCCTGCTCAACCCATCCATCAGGGATATGTTTGTGTGTGAGTGTGTGTGTGTGAGAGAGAAAGAGACAGTCTGAGTGTGCAGTGTTTGGAAAACATTTCACACACAAGCTGGTGGGACCAGTGGTCCTTAAGGGCCCCCCAGACTCACACACATACACAAATCCACATATCCCTGACCATTGGGGGGGCTGAAGTGTAGCAGAACAACAGTGGCAGTTTCAGTTGGAATGTGTTTAATTTAAGTAGCGGCCCCTAGCAGCACTGATTGAGACGGCAACACAACCCAATCTCCTCAGACACAGAGAGAGGCACAGCTATATGCATGGTTTCCAAGCATCAGCCTGCCTGTGAAGGTTTTGCCCAGCCTGTATGTGGTCAAGCAGTTAAACGGCTTTTATCATTTCCAATTTAACCGTGCCCCAGCTCATAGCCCCCGCTGTGATCAAAAGCTCCTGTTGGCCGGGAACCGTTTTCTCCTCGTTGTTTTCTAAGACTTGTTGTTGTTAGGCGTATAGCCTAAGGGTGGGTAATTTGATGCCATGTCTTTGAGATCCTGAGCACAGGGTCAAAGACTACTGGGGTGAAGCGGCAAAAAGGCTAAACTCACTTACTAAAGAAAGACATATTCACCTATATTGTTTATAGGCTTTTATTATTTTTATTATTATTTATTTTGATGGTTTGCTTTCTTTTTTCCTAATCATTGTACTGTTTCTCAAGTATTGGCAGTTGAAAACATTTCACTTTGTGACACTTTATACGTTGTCTTTCCAGGTGTTTATCTTGGCCATGATGACGGTGGAGTTGTTTGGCATTATGGGTCTGATTGGCATCAAGTTGAGCGCCATCCCTGTCGTCATCCTGATTGCCTCCGTGGGTATCGGAGTGGAGTTCACTGTTCACATTGCACTGGTGAGTGAATACACTGAGAGCCAGAGCGCACACATGGATTAACTGTTAGAGGGACCGAGCACCCACAATTAAACGCCTACTTTACTTGAAACCTGAAGCTTCTGGTTTGACTGTGAAATACCTACTATACACTAAGGATTGAGTGTATTGCTATTTTTATGTGGATTTTCATACCCCATGGAAGATTTACAATGAACCTTTGATAAAAAATTTTAATTATTGATTGAATGTACTTTTTCTCCGCACAAGGATTTGTAATAGCCATTTCATAAAACCAATAGGCCTCATTTTGCAAACAATTTTTAGTTGATTTAAAGTGCAAAGCACAGACTCCTGCTGCTTCATACCAGAAATGGAAAGTAATTAAGGTAAAATAAGTGTGATTAAAGATTTACTAGGAAACTTTTGGCTACCTGGTTCATGCTGGCACCCCTCTAACACAGTGTACTGTCTTGTAGTGTAGCACAGCGATCCCCAACAAAACCAAAGGCAGGAATTCTGAAGCATGCCAACTTTCGCCGCAAGCACAACTTTTGTGTGATCGGCAAGATTTCCAACTCATTTCTCTTTCCCCACCTCCCTCTCCGCCGCAGGGCTTCCTGACAGCGATTGGCAACAGAAACAAGCGCTCGGCGGTGGCTCTGGAGCACATGTTTGCCCCGGTGGTTGACGGAGCGATCTCTACGCTGCTGGGCGTTCTCATGCTGGCAGGGTCAGAGTTTGACTTCATCATGAGGTGAGATGCTGTGTGTATGTATGTCAGTTTGTGAGTATTGGTCTGTATGCAAGCATTTGACAAGTCATGCTGACTTTGTGCTTATGTGTGAGAGAGTGACAGTGCTCGTTTTGGAAGCAGTGGTGTCTACACCCCCCACAGCCCATATGTCAGCTCAACAAGACGCAATATTTTGGTTTTACACCACTGGTGTGTGAATGTGTGTATATGTGTTGAGCCAGTTGTCTAGCCTCACTTGGGGACAGGAGGAAGCCTTGTGGGGGGTCAGGGATGCATTCAGGTGGAAATGTTATACCCCGTTTTATGCAGACACAGACACACACACAGTGACAAATATGCACCTGGTTCTGTCACTCTGGGCACACACACACATCCGTCTCCCCAACCTCAGAGCTCAACAAATGGGGAAAACATCAAGAGTGTGTAGCAGCTGCTCGTAAACATGGAAGTGCTCTGCTACCCACTGGGTGGTGTCTCTCTCTCTCACTCGTTCTCACTGATTCTTTCACACAAACACACACGAGGGGAATCTGTAAAAATTCCTATCATCCGTTTAGCATTCTCTCCCTCCATGTTAGGTGCCGTAATACAAAGTGGAGCTAAATCTGAACCGGTCAGCCAGTCAGATGGTGTGTAGCCCACCAACAGACATCACTCCCCTGTGTGTGTGTGTGTGTGTGTGTGTGTGTGTGTGTGTGTGTGTGTGTGTGTGTGTGTGTGTGTGTGTGTGTGTGTGTGTGTGTGTGTGTGTGCGCCTAAGTGTAAACTGTGTATATATGTATATGTGTGTGCGTGTGTTTTCTACCACTGTTTCATGGTCAGAGTGGAAAAAAAGGCGAATAGCTCGATGTTTTTCAGCCGAATGTGGTCTCGGCCCAAACCCGAAACCACAACCTTGAGCTCACAGACTGCAATAGGCCTCCATGACATAAAAAGTGCAGTTTTTCTGCAGAAACCGAGACAGAGACAGAGAGAGGAAGAGGAGTACTCTGAGGGTGGCTTCCTTACAAGGATATGAGGTCCTGGTGGGTGGGTGGGTGGGTAGATGGATTTTACATGAATGGATCCAATGTTGGATTTTAAAGATAAAGAGGAGTAAATATGTAGGAGTAGAGAAAAACTGAGAATGAATAGGAAGTTGGATTGGGATTAATGGAGATAAGAGAGCATTTTCAGCGTCTTGTTTTTCTTCTTATCTTCCATGGTTGTGAGAGAGAGCATTTTCCGAGGACGGGGTGAGAAAGAGACAAAAGGGTCTAGTATCTCTGTTGGAGGTCTTGTTTAGCTGTAGCTGTAGCTGTGGTCGGGTGAACGGGGCAAGCCAGAGCTGGCTAGCTGGGGAGTAGCATAAATATACTGTTGTAAACATCTCCTGGCCTTGTAATGCACTGAATAAACAGCAAGCCTAATTCAGCTCTGCTCAGAGTCCTCTCTCACACACATACACTTACGTAGCATGCATGCACACACATGCGGGCCAGATATGCATGCACACACACACACACACACACACGCACGCACGCACAGAGACGCACACACACACACACACACACAGGGAAAAATTCACATATGTATAGGCATGTAAACACTTACGCTCTCTTTCTCACACACACATACACACATGACTCCCCAGGCCCCGACAACGAATGGAAAAGATTACAGTTTATATAAACAACAGAATTCCTAACAGTGAGACGCTGTTGGAGGTCCCACCAAAGTCTCGCTCTCTGTCTTCCTATCTCACTCTTCTCTTGTTTTTTTTTTAACCATGTAAAGAAGTTGAAATGTAGTTTTGAGTAATATAAGCAAGAGAGTTCACAGAGCTCACATGGCATAGCACTGGAGTCCAGTGCTATGCCATGAAAGCAAAGATGACCTGTTTGGGATTTTAGCGCCTGCTTGTAAACGTACTTCGATTAAGCAGGACAATTCAGTATCTGCGTGTCGTTTAAAGACAAGTCCTGGTTTTGAGCAGACAGCGAGAAATTGAAAATATCTCCCTGAGGAGTTTTTGTCAACACTGGTTAGGATGACATGTGTTATGCTTCTGATAAAGGAAGAAATCAAAAACAACAGTTAAAGGGGAAAGGCGAAAACACGGCAGAGAAAGCAGGGGGGCAGAAATTGGTGCGAATACGCATTGTGAAATCACACGTAACATGCAAGCCATGAACTTTTTCCTGAAGAGTGACCTTTGTCAAGTGAAGTAGTAATAACTGTAGTAGTGGCCCATTCAGAGGAGAGAAGCATGTTTCCAGAACACTCCACAGCTATTATCCCTGTCCTTGTTTGCTTTTTTTCTCTTCATTCCAACAATCATTTTTTTCCTTCCCTCTTTCTTTTGACTCTTTAAGTCTGGCTGGTGGTTAGCATCTCACTGTCTCTCTCTTTCTGCTTTCTGTTAGTGTTTAAGTGGAGTCCTCTCTAATTTTCTTGGGGAGCTCTTTCTTGTGGCCTGCCTCCACCCCTGGCCTCCTCAGAGCTCCACTGAGATGCACGCACACACAAAAATACGCACACACACGCACACAGTGTGAGTGAGAAACAGAGCGAGAGAAAGTCTTGTAGCAGCAGCAGTGGAGGCATCAAAGCATGTTTTAGTTGGACTGAGCGGGGAATCAGATTTGCACCCCCCTGCCTTTGATACACAAACACTGGGCTTTCCCTGACTTCTTCCCCTGAGCTACTTCCCTTCCTCATGTGCCAACTATGTGTGTGTTTGGAATCGTGCACGCGCATGTGTGTATGTCTGTTCCTGTACATATAAAACATCGGGACCCCGTGGTCTCGCCCCCGCCCCTTTTTTTGTCACATTGAAAGAAAAATTGAACAAAAACAAATGCATAAAATAAAGATGTATGTCAAATATTAACTGTTTCCCGCAATGTGTAAAAGTGTCATGAGGTTTGCTGAAGCTCTAAATCCATCTGAATTTCAGCCAAATCCCAAAAAACTTAAGATTCAAAAGAAAACAAGATTAAATGGATTGTGGCTCTGTGTGACTGTGAGTATGCGCACATGCATATGCACTTCCTAATGCATGTGTGTACAATCCAGCTGAGGCAGGCAAAAGGCCGGAAGAGGAGGGTTGGCAGACCTGTTCAGTGTAAACACAGAGGTGCTTTGGTATTGCCTGACCTCGACTAAACCGAGTAAACAATTGGCAGCTGCTGCTAGCAAACAAGAAAGGTGTGGTCACTCTCATTGGTCTCTCTTTCTATATTTCACCTTCACTTCTTGTTTCACCGAGCAAAAGAGCCTACAAAATGTTACCAGTTAGTTTGAATCTGAAAGTGGTTCTTTCTAGCACTAGTTGTGACTTTTTTGGGTTCAAGTTCAAACTGACGTCCCTCATCTCTCTCTCTTACAGGTATTTCTTTGCAGTGCTGGCCATCCTGACTGTGTTGGGGATGCTGAATGGCTTAGTACTCCTGCCAGTCCTCCTTTCCATGATGGGGCCTTCCGCTGAGGTCACCCCAGTCGACAATGCCAGCCGCCTGCCCACGCCTTCCCCCGAGCCCCCGCTTCCCCCACCCATGACCCACCACGGGTACTACACGGGCCACCACAACCCACGGGCATCTCGTCAACAAGCCTTTTCAGAGTCATCAGACTCTGAGTATTACTCTGAGATGACCACCACTTCGGGGATCGGGGAAGAGGATTACAAGTACTGTGACCGCAGTGCGTACATAGCATCGCACACCAACGTTACACCGGCTACGTCTCACATACTGCTAGAAGCCAGCAAGAACCCCAGCTTCCCCAAACTCACGGTACGCTGCATGACCACACTGATTAGATAGGAACCCCTCCTGTATGATCAAGTGATCTTTAAATTCATGTGTTATTCTCAAAGTAAATTATGAAAATGTTTTTGTTGTAGGTGGTGAAGCCATTCAAAGAAAATGCACCAGGCACTGGTGGGAGGATAGACCCGTTAAATGAGTCTTCACACAATGCACAGTCACCTCTCAGCTCTCAGGTTACATGCTGGGATGGAAACAAGCTGGAGCAGCAGCAGGGTCTCCAGAGGCTCCAGGCTCAGCCAAGCCAACACTTGCCCAGCGACAGAGCTCACTTCCCTGGGAGGACTTGTCAAAGCGGCCCCAGGCTTCAGAACAGCAGAGGGCCTCAGCCAAACAGGACTAAAGGGCCAAGATATAGCAATAGCACCTCCGCCCTGCCAACGCCACAAGGCTCAACTGGGGGGCCTGTTACCATGGTTACAGCCACAGCCTCCGTGACGGTGGCTGTGCATCCGACCTTGCCAGGGGCGGCGTACCAAGGCTACATGCATGAAGGTTTTGACACAGACAGTGAGTCGGACTGTTTTGAAGCTGCTAAGAGGACTTTTGGTGACAAAACAAACTTTTCTTCATGCAAGAGAGACTCTCTAGAGATCCAGGACTTGGAAGCATCACAGTGCCAGACAGAGCATCAGCTCAAGACGCAAGGTGAGTCAGCAACTTGTCAATCTTAGGTTAACCTGACCTGTGATCTTCTTAGCACACATATTGAGAGCTTACATTTGATGTAACAATAAAACAAGAAAAACATGTAATTCTTAAATGAGATAACACCGTTTCTAGTTTTCCCAGCCCTCATTTCTCTGTGTTTGATGGCAGTTTAGCAATGTCTAATTCTTCTCCCTCTTCTCTGTTTGTCTGCTGCAGGTGGGTTGAGGATCCAGGCAGCCAAAGATTGCTAGACTCTCTCACACGCTGTGCCTTCTCTCTTCAAGTCTCTGGCTGCTTCCCAGAGCACCTTGACGCCCACATAGCGTCACATCACAACTTGAACTCTCAGCTGTACATAGACTTCAGACAAAAAAAGGAGAGGATTTATTTCAAGGACATATTAAGAAAGAAATCAACTTGTTTTAAGAATTATATAAATCTATGATTATATATTTTAATACTAAAAAAGAGGGAAGCTATTTAAAAGAGTACTGTATAACTTGGGTATACTCTTGTGTAAAAGTTCAGATGTAAAAGATTATTTTGTTGTGGGGCAGTTGATTTTTTTTCCCCCCCACAGTGTATAGAATAAGAAATGCGCTATATGTAAAAAGTGTCCACATAAAGTGAGATGTTAATAAGATATTAGGCTATTGAACATACATGGTCAGTGTTTTATTTCTATTTGTATTGTTATGTTATTGTTTTTTTTTGTTTTGTTTTGTTTTGGGTTTTTTTTTTGCTGCTACACTTCAAAATAATGTTAAGTGATTTGCCTTAAAAAATGCAGTACCCCCCTCTTCTCCCTCTTGCTTAAGTCCGTGTACTTAGTAACTTTCTACACAGTATTATACTGTGAGATATTCTGCATCTGGCACACTCTCTTTTGTATTTTAAGTATAGATATATATTCTCTGTCACAGTGTGCACTGTAAAAAAAAAAAAAAGCAGAGAGTTACGCAGCAGATACTGTTTTCTTAACAGTAGTAACCGCCGTGCCTTCAGTATATCCCCTTGTTTTTGTTATCACAGCATTCAGAGCTCAGTATTATGTTCATGCTTTAGTGTAAATATGTTTTACAGGTTTGGTCTCAGTCTTGTCCAGACACAGAATGTTTTTCAAGAAACTGTAGTAGATTGATTTTTGTCAGTCCATCTGTGGGAATATTTCTAAATGTGGTCAGTCCGGCAACATGCTGGCAGGGTCACATCTAATTCATACATCATATTTCGTGTTAAATCTTTGTCCTGTTGTCCCAATGTCCTCTGCAGTTTTAAACTACTTGAAGGAGCTGTGATACGATTTCTTTTTTATTCTTCTGCAGTTTTTGTAAGCTCTACAGTGGGTGACGTTCACATTTGTCACTTTGTGACAAAAGTGTTGTTCACTTCCTTGTATTATTTTGAAAGGGAATTATAAAATCCAATGCAAAGGGAGTGATTTTATTTTATTATTAATATTTTTTCCGTTTTTCTTTGCTGGCTGCTTTAGGGTTTTAACACATTCATACCGTTGTGATCCTGTGCAATTATTTCATTATGTAAACTGGTTCATTCTTTTTAATGCTTCAGCCTGCTCTGACACTTTCTAATGTCTCACTCTTCTTGTTAATAACCTCATATATGCCACATTCTTCATTCATTCTTAGGATTATCATTTCATTTGCTTTACAAAGTTGCTGTTGTTGTTGTTCAGTATTGGTCTCATCACTGCCAGGTTAAATTGCAGGGAAAAACTTGCCAATCTATTTTTTTTCATGTCATTTATCAAGTGGCAGCTTTGGTTTCTTTTGTAAATACGAAAGAAGAGTTAAGTAGCTACTGTGCAGTTGTGAATAATTAAGCAAAACGGGCAAAGCACCATTTACAGTTCCATTAGACCGTAGACAGCCAGGGGGTGTTGTCAGACAGTGGTGAGGAGTTTGTAGTTGGGGAGGGGGGGGTGCTCCTGCATTAGTTTGTAGTTTATTTCAAAAAATTGTTAATGTCATGCCATATAAATTATTTATATTAAAAATTTATTTTTGTAGTTTGTACAGATGTTAGTATCTAGACTGAAGTTCTATTTTTAAAGAGTAAATATATATTATATATAAATATATCTATTTGTTGCCAAGTTTGTTTTTGTTTTATTGTTTTGTTTTGTTTGCATTTTTTGATGGGGGGGTTATGGGAGGGAGGGGTTGACAACACTTTAGAGCAGAGGCCTTTTTTTTTGTGGAGCAAAGGTGGTAGTCGGAGGATCATGAAGGAGAAGGTGTGTAGGAATGTGTCACTGTTACACCTTGTTTTTAAGTTTCCTCTCGGCCTTCCTTCTTCATTGTCATTTTTTAAAAGAAATGTTCTTGTCCATGTCTAAAACACTGTGACTTCTGAAAACTATGCTCAAGAAAACCCTCGCGTGACTGTTATGTTCCCTCACCTGCTATAGAAATTTAACTAACAAAATAAATTGAATGAAAAAAGTGTTTCTGTGGTCTTTGCCAGTCTTTTGTAGTGTATTTGTGTGTGTTTGTCTGTGACCCTGCAAATAGATAAAGGATCAATACTGTTATCACAAATGCAGATGAGCTAAATCTGATTGCGTTTGCTGGTTAAAAACACTCTTTAGAAAAGGCCTTCTCGATTATCAAGGTGCATTGTTGAGGTGTCAGACAAAAGGTTTGCCGTCAGCATGTTGATATTTTAAACCCAAAAGTATCTATATATCTACTGTAAGTGAATTTATGTTTAGGCCTAAATCTCATTGAAACAATGTAATCGGTCAGACGCTGAAGATACTGACTCTCGCAATAAATGTGAGTTATATAAAAATTTGTTTCTTCAGTGCTGAAAACCGAAAGACCAAAAAACGCATGCACAAAATGCAAATGTATAAAAATAGTTTTAGAATATGGACCTGTGACTCAGTCATATGTTACTCGTTACCTTATAAGTTACTGTGCAATGCCTGACTGATTTTTTTGTACGTCAGCCATAAATGAAACTGAACTCGTCAGGCGAAACTGATTTTATGAACAAGGCTTAATCTGACATTTAGATCAAATGTAAACTGTTTCAACATGTCTCTGCTTGGACCCGTGCACCTAATATGGCCGTGTCAGTATGTCCGTCCATCCACATATGTCTTGACAGCCGATATGGAAGGTTTGGATGGTCCGCAGAGAAGGACCCTGAGGGGATTTTAGTAAAACTGCCACATTTTTTCCAGTGCCACCAAGTATTAGCTCTTGACTTGTCACATATTATCATATCTTTGATATGTGACAGGTTATCTTAAAATATAAAAATGTCATTTGAATGGCCAAGAAGCTTTGCTTTGTATATTCATGGTCACCAAAAGGCAAACTTTTTCCACTATTAGCACTCTATGAACTTTACTGTAGCATTCCAGATGCCTAAAGTTTTAATGACTCCATATCCAAATTAGGAGTCATTAAATTCCCATTTTCAGCCCGACCGCTGTTGTTATGTCTCTACGAATACCAAATTTGCATGTTTCTCAAGCAATCTTGGAGTGCGGAAGGAGGCATACACAGTAGTTATAAGATAGCATGAAACACTCAGTATCAATTTAATACCCAAAGAAGCCATTTGCCTGGACGTTTTTGTGTTGCATGAAAACTGAGTTTTGGTTTGCTTAAGACATACTGATTATAAGGAATTTAGACAGAACATAATTAAGATCAAAAACTCATTGCATTTTATTGTTATTTCATTGTGCCAGAGGAGTGCTTCATATTGTGCAAGCATTACATTGCGCTCTGCTTCCAGTCAGTCACCTGACACCCACTGAGGCTGGGTTAGAAAATACTCCCTCAAAATGTATTGCCTTACAAGCTGTACTGTCACATCAGTGCCTTTTTGTATATCATCATACATTTGGCTGTATGTGTTTTCCTACTGTATGGGTTGATTTCAAACATCTCCACTTCATGAGCAATGACTCAACGTTGAGAAGCACTGAACTGCAGCATTGAACCACCTGGAAAGTGTCTGGGATCACTGGCTTCCTGGGTGATTGTTGTGACTCGTTTGTCTAAATCTCTGCCATTGTGCACGTGCACACACAAGCGTACACACACACACACACACACACACACACACACACACACACACACACACACATACACTCACACAAATACCTTCATATGCTTATATGCACTGCACATTCTTAAGAACCCAAACAAAAAACCACATACCCATACACATATACACCCCCTTGTCTCCTCATACACAGATATACTTACATGCACATACAAACACACAAATGCACACACACACAAACACACACATTCACACAGGCCCACCTGTGTAGATGAAAGGTAGATGCTGTAAATTCCTTCGCTTCCAGCACAACAGCTCCTGGTTTGTCAGCCCAAGCAAAGCAGCCCATGTCTGAATCTGATACCTCAGTCCTTTTGAAGTTACTGTCATGCAAGTCCACCTCTAAACCAAACCTCATACACACTCACACAAACACACACACACATTTAGAATCAGACAGTACAACACAATGGTAATTTATGGTTATGGTTCAACACAAGCTAAACTTAGTTTTCATCTATTACCTCTGCCAAGTAGGTTATGTTTTCATGTTGTCTGTCTGTTTATTTGTTGGTTGGTTTTTGGTTTGTTTGTTTGTTGGTTGGGTGGTTTATTTGTCAGCAGGATTATGCAAATAGTACTGAACTGATTTGCACCGAACTCGGTGGAGGGATGGGGCATGGCCCAGGGAAGAACCATTACATTTTGGGCCAGATCAGGATCATTTACCATGAATTTGAATTCTTTTCTCTGAAGTCTGGTTTATGTTGTTTGACATTGGCCTTGGCGAAGGTATGCACTCAACTGAGTGCCATTCTAGTTTAATATTTAATCTCTCTCATACACACGTGCAAAAGCAGTAAGCAGTGCTGGTCAGACTGATTTTCTCTTAAAGTTGTAGGTTAATGAGAACAAGTTTCCCCCCGAGGTCTTGTCATCCTGGGAGCACGTTGTATTTAATGTTACAGCTCAGTGACAAGAAAATGAAAACATGCTGCCCAGTTATGGGTCATAGCGGGGCTAGAGCCTATCCCAGCATGCATTTGGTGGAAAATTGGGTAAACAACTGTTCAGACTTATATTCGCAGCTATAGCAAAGTAACAAAGTAAATGCAACATCCATTAAAATACAGTCAACTTAATTAAGGATTGTCTTGCTAATCACCAAACCACTGTACCACATCTTTATACTCAAAATACTCTTTGTATTTTATATGTTTCGTAATTCAAAAACATTTTAATTTAAGAGTACATTGAGGCAAGACATAAAAATTCTAAACCACCCATTAATTTCCTTCTAAATGTCCCTGAAAAAAAATTAATGAAATAATTAAGTTCAAATGTGATGACACAGCCTGGTTTCAATACACGTAACTTACACTAACAAAGGCACAAATGTGTAACTTTGGGATGAGTTCCCACAAGCATAAGGCATTGTACAGGGGTATATCAGCTAAGAAAAGAGAGATAACGTTACAGTTTTATGGTGTATAACTTTTCTTTATAGTCAGGTTTTTGCCAGGTTTTTCTATTTTGGGACTTTTCGTCCTCTCTTTTGCGCTTATTTGACTCCTTTATCACTGGCACAATTATTGTTGGAACGCTTGAGCCTAGAAATGCAGGTGAGCCACTTCATGTTTTGATGATTGTCTTTTGATAATCGTCAAAAAAACACACACCAGGGTTGAGAGGTGGAGTTGCTTACTCTTACTCTCCCTGAACCTTTCAAATGCAGATTCTCAAGCATATCTTTCAAGTGTGAAACTACGATAACACAGAGAAAAAGTAAAATAAAAAGTTTTATATTTACTGTATGCTAACATTTTTCAAGGGATGTAGGGATGAGCGCAAATATGCGGGGACAAGAACGTCACTGTCTATAAATCACAGCATTATAGAATCACAGACAGCATAAACATTTAAAATGTACTTTAAATCACCTACATGTGCTTCTACACAGTAATGCCAGGGCAGTGGCTGTAGCAGTGGTTAAAAGAGCTCCTTTCCTCCTCACTGTGTGTGAGTGCAGTGTGTGGGCCCAGATAGCAGCTGATAGTCCAGATAACACGATCTCCCAGTGCCAACTTCTGACCTGTGTGTGAAGGTGAGATCAATGGGGGAAAAGAAAACACAATGAAGGAACAAAAGACTGAACTCGTGATCTGGTGATGCTGGTGTTAGTGTGTATGCGTGTGTGTGTGTGTGTGTGTGTGTGTGTGTGTGTGTGTGTGTGTGTGTGTGTGTGTGTGTGTGTGTGTGTGTGTGTGTGTGTGTGTGTGTGTGTGTGAGCGTGTGCACTGCTTGGGTGGCCTGAGGATGAGCGCCCATTGTTGCAGGAATTCAATAGGGCTGATTAGAAAAGAAAAGTGTGTGTGTGTGTGTGTGTGTGTGTGTGTGTGTGTGTGTGTGTGTGTGTGTGTGTGTGTGTGTGTGTGTGTGTGTGTGTGTGTGTGTGTGCAAAAACATGCACTGGCATGCATGTCTGTGGGGGTTGGTGTATGTGTTTGTACTTTTGCACTAAGCGCAACAGAGAAGAATGGGGGAATTAGCTGCAAAGCCAGTAAGAAAGCAGACTTCAGGGTGACATACCACACAAATCTGGGGAATGGGGCTTGTTTCTCTTCACATCCACATTAATGCTCTGTCTAAATAGGATAACCCTGTCGCAGCCGCATTACAGTGATAGATATTTTTTAAAAGTATATACATGTTTTTTGAGAAGCAACACTGCTCTGAGCTGAGGTATCTAACGAAGAGTTATTTTTGGATTTGAAATTTAAACCCACAATAATCCAGAAGTTGGCCCCCAGTTTGAAACTCAAACCATTACTGGAATTTTAATTAGCTTTCAAAAACATGATGTGACCCCATTTCCTAGTTTCACAGCATTTTGATGATTTTTGTCTCCTAATTTATCCTAAGAAGAGGATGACTTTAATAATTTAAAATAAAATTAGGAAAGGAATGGTAAGGTTTTTTGGCATAGTAAATTTCATTACATTGATGAAATGTCTGTATTTGAGCTTTGCCTGTTACATGATATGCAAATGTCCACACACGCACTTCATGTACCTAATGCCAAATATGCAAAAAAATTTTTTTACTAAGTCTCTCATTAAAGGAATAGTTTGACGTTTTGGGAAATACACTTTTTCACTTTCTTTTCGAGAGTTAGATGACCAGATCGATGCCACGCTGATGCGCTGGAACTATTTTATTTCTTGCTGGGTAAAGCTGAAAGGAGCTGAAACAAGATGTAACCTGTTCATTAGCGAGCAATAGAGGTTTCAAGGCACTATTTAGAGGAGCTTTAGAGGTGCTGATGGACAGGTTTCCACTGTTTCCAGTCTTTAGGCTAAGCTAAGCTAACTGCCTCCTGGCTTCAGCTCCATACTAAATGCACAGACGTCATTGTGGTATCGATCATCTCACCTATATCTCAGCAAGAAAGCGAGTAAGAGGATTTTTTCCCAAAATATCAAACTCCAATTCTGCTCATTTATCATTTGTAATCCCAATTGATAATTACTATTCCTTAATTAATTGGTGGTGGAAATGGTGGCTTTATAATGAAAGATTCATATTCGTAACTCTTTCAAGCGAGGCCATAGCTCTGATACTTTTGTTCCAAATCAAAAAACTTAGGGACACTGTAATTAATAACATAACTGTTTCTAACCATACTCTGCAGCAAACAACATTTCCAAAATCTTTCCATCACCTCATCTTTTACCCAATTCATGAACATGTTCATTTACGCGTTTTTTTTTCTCACCATTCTGAGCCTGTTTTCGAAAACAGAAGGCACCTTTGAGAGTCCAGTCTCTCTGCTGTTGTATGTATTTATGTGTTCCTGAACTGTGATTGTACGCTGCAGCAGACTGTTGCGCCGACTGAGGTCGTCTAATCATCTCTCGCAGAAACAGAGGAAGAACGAGATCAATATTTACTGAAAAGGCTCTTCAACATAACAAATGTGTTTGTAATCTATGTCCTGTGTGTGTGTGAATGTGTGTGTGTGTGTGTGTGTGTGTGTGTGTGTGTGTGTGTGTGTGTGTGTGTGTGTGTGTGTGTTTGGGTGTGTGTGTGTGTGTTTGATATACCTTGGCCGTGACCGGGCCTATTGAGCAGTGGCAGCGGCAGGAGGAGGAATACGACGTTCCAGGCAATCATGCAGACAGGCGGGAGGGCCGGTATAGTGTAAACATCTTTTAAATAAACAGGAACCAGTGTAATGCCCTTTTAATTGATTCACTCTGTGCTTTGCTGTTTACAGAAGGGTCTAAATATGAGCCTCGTAAGGCAGAGGCCTTGTGCTTATAAGTGGTTTGTTTAGTTCAAACAATAACAGTTTGAACACCAGACGTAGTTGTGGATCAGTTGCAATGTGTTGTGCTATAGTGCTCTGTAGTATTGCTTTCTCTACATCACTCTCTTTGTACATATGCGTGTTTCCATTTGAGAACCCCATTTTAGCAGAGACTAAATGAGCTAAATTGGCTCCCCACAGTACCCCACTGTCTCCTCTTTACAATTTGCAGGCCAGCCAGGGTATGTTGGTGTGTGTATGTGTGACTGAAGTTTAAATTGCAGCCACAGTGTAATGATATGGTGGCATGGCATTGAGGGGGTACTCCAAAGGGAGGGCGGGGGCTGGTAATTAAACATATGCAGACACAGACACATACAGAGGGTGAGACAGACACACACACACACACACACACACACACACACACACACACACACACACACACACACACCCAGTCAAACACACAGAGAGCGAGAAAAAGAGAGCAAAGCTAAACACATCCAAGTGGGGTAGTAAAAGCTAATGAAGGTTCAGCGCTAGGCTGGCACAGACAGCCATTTCATGTGGTGAAGAGGAGAGGAGGAGGAGGACTGGGGCAGGCTGGGGAGCAATAAGCCAGAGCTTTACTCTACAGCAAGTTAAGCCAACCAGAGGATAAACTATAATTGACACCATCCATGAGCTTGGTTTTTCAATATCATTCGTCTCGGGGCCTGCCAAATCATTATCTATGTAATGGATGACGCAAACAATGGCATTAACACATTTGGGGAGCACTAACAATAATACTAACACTACAGTGTAGGTAGCTTATTACAGCACTGTAAGAGTTAAGTACAAGAGCTGACCAGCGCAGGTCGATTTAAGAAAATCAGGAACCCACTTAGGTTTCGCTAACAAGAGTATTTGAGAGTGACGGTGTTAATGTTTCGATAAACTGTAAATTTGGAAATAATACAGGAAAGTTAGTCATTTGGTCATTCAATAAAGCATTCAACGTTGCATAAAAGCATTAAAAATATATATCAATATATGTACGATGTCTAACACTTAAATGATTGTGTCACTATGAGGTTAAAGTGGCCATGTGCAAGATTACTACTTCCAATCTTTTGTTTTTAATGGTGGGGACATCTTTGATCATAAACCAAAGTTTGCTGTGGTGTTTCTGAACCACACTTCAGAACTCAGAGTGTGGCCAGTGCTGTGGTTTCTTTATTTCTGTAATTTCTGTTTACAAAATTTGAATATAAAAGTCTTTCTTTATCGTCGCCAGTTCAGCTATCTTGGTCGTGCTAACTACTAATTTTGTATTTGTCTCAAACCGAGGCTGTTGCTGCTCTTCTTGACAAACAGTACATTACGTTTCATGAGCCAGGGGTCCTCCTCCTGGTTTGCAGGCCAGAAAATATGCAAGTGAAATTAACTGTTCTGTTAATCATTAATGCCAGCAAAATTAATCCAAGTGAAGTGAGTCGGAGGTTCACAACCTTTTATGGTAACTTTTAATTCCGCAACATTAAAATATTATCCTGGTGTAGGCTCATTTCTTAGATGAAAATCTCCATCCTATTACAAAATCATTGCATTTTACTGAACCCTACAAGTCTTCTTCTTCTTATCTTTTCGGCAGCCTGCCATTGCAGTAAGATTACTCCATCCTGCCTGCTTGTTTTAAGACTTTTGTAGAGATTTTGGTGTCAGTGTCTTGAAGTAAATAAGAGAATAAGGCAAATTGCTGCACTAAAGGAGTAACGGAAAATTACATTAATTTTAGAAATGTTCTTGAAATAAGTTGATTGGTAATGGAAACATTTTGCAATTATCTCACCGCACTGGCAGATTTTTTCTCTTAATATAAGAAAATAAGTTAATAACCTTTTGGACTCAATAATGGACAAAAATGACTTTTGCATTGCATCCCATCGCTGTGGTTTCTGGGAAGGCTGTAAAACTCTGGGTGTAGGTGTAGTTTTTCTTTGAGTTCTTTGGGTCCACATGTTGTACCCTGCACTATACAAGCAAACATATGACTTTTCTGGTGAGTCCCGTAAAAAAAAGAAAAAAGAAACACTGGTGGGTTTAAAGGATTAATTTCAAAAGCACACTGACACATTTCTGCGCTATTCATGGTTTGTGGTTTTGACTGGTGTTCCCTTAAAGAGGCTGTATGCAGGCCTGCTGTATCTCAATCTTTATGGTTCATATAAAAAAAAATGAATTCAAGAAGAGAATTTATGGGCTAATTTCACAGTCATGGATTAAACTTTGTTTCGGATGCATTTTATTTTGTCACTAAACGTTCAATTGAAAAGTTTAGATTAAGTTTTAAGATGAAATGCTTATTTTGCGCTCTTACTTTTTGCAGTTTGGTAGACTTCTCAGGGAAATTATGAGTGACAGATTGGCCCTGTGGATTAGTTACTGACCAAATGGAGAAATGAAGAAACCAAGAGCTGCACTCTGTTACTGTACGTGTGTGTGGCTGTGGGTGTAAAGCCCAACACTAATGGTATTCTAGACCATAACGCTCTAAAATGTTCTAAAAGTGCCCTAAAAATGTCCTATGTGTCTAATTATTTACTAAAAAATGTCAGAGTAATCACTTTAAATGTCAATATTGATGTTGCCAATTTTGTAAGTGGTTATAAAAGTTCCTGTTACTTGTTTCTTGCTGCACAAGTGCTGTAACGTACATATTACTCAAGCAAGTTTAAAAATGTTCTTCTTTAGATAAGAAATTACAGTGCATGTGCAAAAAAAATAAAACATAGATATATTTTATGGTGACTGAAGCAGTAGCACTGGACATACACCATGCTGAATGATGAATGTGACCACTGTGTCCTCCAACAGCTGCAACATGCACCGACCAACAGAGGGCGTGGTGACAACAAAACTAATATTTAGAATCATTGTTGTTGTTACAAAAGAACTTGTTCATCGTCGGGTCCGAGGCCAAACAATAAGTCACTGTTCCTGTTAACTGGCCTCCCTGAGAGTGAGCTCCTCTACAGAGAGTCAAGGAGCAGTCACCCTCACTGTGTGACCATGCCGACGGTCGTATGTTTTGACTTAGTCCGGGTGATGTTTAGATTCTTCGTTACTTTCTTACACACACACATACATACATTCTTGTGCAAAGGACCACACACAGGCGTATGAATATTCACAGACGCTACTGAGTCGATTAGGTAGAAACCGTATTTCAGAACAACAGGCACATTTCTTCTCTGCTGAGTGTGTGAGCTAACAGGCCAACTTCTGGTGACAAGAACAAAAAAACAATGCAAATTCAGGTCAACCTCATCTGCACTCTGAGGAAGACCACACTCGGATATTTGACATGGCAATGGTTTTTACAATACAGACCAGTTCACTGACATCCCCAGTTAGCGGGTTTGTATTTTAAAAATTGCTATATTAAAAAGAATGGTGTAGTGTTTTCCAAAATGCAGGTGAGGGGAGTGGAGGAGAGGCTGGATGCAGAATGGATCTATTGACTCTGCATCAAGCCTCGCTTTTGTTTGATGAAACATTTAACTCACTGAACGCGCAGACTAGTTTCTGCCTGATACTGTCGGTCTGATATGTGAGATGTATCGCTAGCAAACCATTTACAAAAAACACTGTTCCCTGTGTCAGCTAAAATGATGCTATTAATCTCATAAATTAGTTATATATTGGTATTAATTATCAATTAAACGCTATCAGTGGACTGTATATATAACCAACCTGTGGACAGAAAAGCCATTCCTGTAGTGTAACTGCAGCTGTGCTTACTTCTCTGACCACTCTTTACTGCAGAGGCCAAATAAATAAACAAAATTATAGTTGCAGAAACAAATGCAATTTGCCAGCTGGGCAAACTTAGGTGGCTGTTGGCATAGGGCCGGGTCAGTGTGGCAGAGCTAAAAGGTGGATAAACTGCTCACTGAACTATTTCACGGCTTGAAATGATGTGTTTTAAGAATAAGCTTAGTCTATATGGCAGCTTTTCTTAAATGATGGGCTGGGACCCAAACTGGGTCACTGGCATGTTGCAGTGGATCCCCACATGCCAAGAATACTAATATGCATTAATGAGTGAATGTTCCAGACTCACTCAGCATTTGCTCAGTTTGGTTCCTTGGCTGGAGAAGTTTTAAACCGACTTGTTAGTGCTCTTATTTCCAAGTACAAAGTTTACTGTAACTGGTTGTATGGGGCTCTTTCTGTTTGTAACCACATTGCTCTCTGCTGGTCATATTGTATAATGCAACACAGACGGCAAATATCAGAGTGAGACTGAGAAGCCGTCCTAATGTTACCAAAGAAGGAGATGGTTTTCCTTTAAATAACTGATCAATTTCTTCAAGCTCTACAACATATGTGTTCTTGCTACCATCTTCCCTTAGCATCTTACTGGTCCGTATTCCAGCATCACTTGGTAATGGCTGTCAAAACTCAAAATTTCTCTTTTGTGCATTTCAGAGTTGAGAAATAATGAAATAATTAACGTTGGCCCAAGACTAACATATATGACAACATATATGATCTCTTTTTTGAGACAACAAATGTCAAAGCCAAAAAAAATTAAGTATGGATATCAAGTGCTATGTTTGTCAAAGAATTAAATTTAAAAAACTGTTAATTCTAATTACAACCACAAGGTAACAGTATAGAAGAAGAACCAATAGGTCAGTGCTCTTCTTCTTCTTCTTTGTTCCTCTCACTAGTCCATTCCAAGTCTGTCAACCTTCCTGGGTGGTTTGTAAGTGTGCTCAGCTAACGCACTGTATGCATGTGTGTTTATTTAGTCTGTATAGGGGAACGGAGCCTTGGCCTGTGCCAATTTTCTTTACACTGAGAAAATATGCTTTTGGATGGATGGAAAGAAGTGAGCAGTTAAACAGACTCAGGGCCAACAGATACAAGACCACTCCTTCCTCAAATCAAGCACCACTATTACCAACTCCCCAGACTGAGAAAGCAGCACATCAAAATGCTGCTGCTTCTTTAGCATGGCTGCAATATCCAGGCAGAAGAACAGTGACTGGGGAGCCTGCCGTCTAAAACGGGGTGCCTGGACTCGAAACAGCAAACTACCAATCTGCTCAAGTTTTCTCAGTGAAATATTAAACCCTCATAAGCATGAGAAAACAAATAAGTAACAGAGCTGTCCGTGTTTGCGTGCACAGAGTTTGTGTGAGGGAAAACCCATCCTGGAGGCTCAGCAACATGCAAGTGATGTTCTCTCTAGCTAACATAAAAGCGACAATTCCCATTGTCCAATGAATGATTCCCATTAATCAATGAATGAACACAAGAAATGTGACAAAAAAAACAAACTGCTGAACAAATTATATTGCACTGGAACACAAATGTGTAGCACAGTTATACAAATGCATGTTTTTAACATGATGTTAACAGAGGAGATTATTTGATTGACATAAAATAAAAATATAGTTTGCATCGCTATGACCTACCCTTCATGTTAGAGGCTGCAATAAAATAACTGAATGCTCAGATTTGAGGCTGACATACACATGGAAACACAGATTAATCATTTAATTGAAACCAATAAAGCTATCATGATTATTTACAAAAATTCAAGTACCACATAGGTTCAAAGTGTCTTAAAGCATTTAGGAATGCACACTCATCCACAGCTACTTCATTTGTCGCTTTGTAGTCCATAATTTAAAACAGGAAGTTTAATTTAACTCCTAGATTTCATCGGATGGGATTTCAAAGAGAGATATAAAAGAGAAAAAAAAACACTTTATTAAAAGCTTTGTTAAGTATATAAGTTACTTTGATAACACCTGAGAAAATCAGTGACTTTTGCATGTTGTTTATAATGATCAAATGTTTTCTGTGAATCTACTGACTCTTTGCCTGAGTAAAGTCACAGAAAACATTTGCGGTAGAGAGCCCTGAATGGGAGAGGAGGGTTTGAGGGAGAGACGAGAGTGTAGGAGTTTGGGGGATGAGGGGAAAAGAAGGAGGAGGGGAATACCACCCACTAAGCCAGTTGTGGAGAGGTTCTGGGGGTTGGGCTGCTCACAGGAAACAGTTGTGGCTCCATCCCAGGCCTCACACCGAGCAGCCCTGGGCCACCCAGTCATCGACAGACAGACCCACCAAATGGCCTGGCTGGGCCAACCGACAGGGATTTGTTTATTTTTCATCCTTTGGCGGTGGGGGGAAAATTGTTCAGCACAAGCTGTTTATTAGACCTTTGATTTGTCATGTGTCAGCGTTTGCTTGTAGAGGATGTGTATACATAAGTCCAGCTTGTGTATAGTTAGAAAGTTTGGAGACCGAGGGGTTGTGGGCATGGAGGAGTGGGGAGGCTGTGTGGCAAAAAAGAAAAGAGGACTGGGAAACTGGGAAGCCTCCCACGCTGAAGGCAAGGCTGAACTGCATTATGGGTCATTCTCCAGCTGTCCCTGATTGTTGATGTCATGGGGGACTGAACTGTTGTGCCTGGTTTGCAGCGGCTGGGGGGAAAGAGGGAGCATGTGGACAAACACAGGATTCCTGCGGTCACATGGATGAAATGCAGTAGGCGAAACGGATCAGTGTTTAGCAGAACTTGGGCATCACTGTAGACTGAATCAGAAACAGCACTCCAATTGTATGAAGTTCGAAGTGTCCGGTCATGGACACACATTTCTGAATACGTTATATAAGTAGGGGTGTGTGATGTGAATAAAATCTTCTATCGCACTACATTTAACTTTATATTGTGATATTCTGATATGCCATGATAAACAGTACTACATTTCTTGGATATTCAATCAAGATACTCTGTTACATTGGCGCAGGAGTCCTGTGAATGTAATATTGCCATAAAGCAGTCCTGCTCATTGATTTTCAACATTATCCTAAATTACCTAAAATCAGGGGTGTTAAAAGGGATAGATACAGTACCTTGTTATACACGGCACAACAGTTGACAAATTTCTGTTATCTCACAGTATACATCACTGAATATTAGTCAGCAGTGATTTTTATAGTAAATACTTTTTTGAAGTTTTATGAAAAACCTGAATTTATTAGCCTACATATAATATATGCAAATGTCGAGTGCAAAATACTTTTAAACAGCAAATTTAACAGAGGACGATGGTACACAATATGAGAAATGATGTTAGGGCAATGATGTAATAAATTAGGAAAAGCCTTCGTGATGCCGGACACAAACTGACAAAATTAATACTATAAATATTTGATTTCACAGCGTTTCAGGAAACTGGTGTTATTCAGTACGACCGAGAAAAGAGGTGTTTTCACTTTGTCAACTTTCACCTTCAGGCTGCATGCCAGCTTTTCCTGCTGGACTCTAACAAGTTAGTCGGACTCATTTATAAACTAGCTTTAGCTAAAATTATGTGTCTTAACACGCCCCTATCTATAACATCATTAGTTAGTAACTGAGATTGGGAAGATGGAAATAGTCAAGTGGAGATGGTTAATATTTAATAAGACAGAATCCTTTGGCCCGGCGAAAATCATAGCAGTTTCCATGCCTGCTACATCCATGCTCTGGACGCAAACTTGAGGCTCGAGGCATGTTGTTTGCAGAGGGCAAGGGGGGCCACTGGTGCCAACATCACTGCCACGAACACTGGAAAATCGCCACTGTGCTTATCCATATGTTTTATTTCGTAATGTTGTCGTTATATATTTAATTTTGTTGTTTTAGTTGCGTATGTATTTCAGAACATAAGTCAGATTACACTTTAAGACAGGGTCATTTCAGCGAACAGGTATTATTTTCAGACCACGCAAAACGCAAAAGAGACTTTAAAAAAGTTTAAAAAGTTTAAGCTCTATTTACATGTAATCATATTGTTATGCATCAAAGTCCTTTTTGCCACATTACTTATGCATCTTAAGTATGAAAATTAGAAGAGTCTGTGAGTAAGCAAAGACAAGTAAACAGTACATCAGATATTATCAGATATTATGTTTTGGCATAACCTCTTTCCGCAAAGTAAGCAGTGACTAGAGCATCAAACTATGGTTCTGTCCGAAGTGTAGCTTTGTGGCACAAAAGTTAAACGTTACAAAACGTATAGTGACCTGGTCAATATGATGTCTGGTGGGCTTCTAGGTAAGCCTTTAGAGGCTACTTAGGATTTTCAACTGACGATTGATTTTCAATGCAGAGGTCATTCCTAACTGATCCAGCCAGTGGCGGTATTATGCCAATCTGGATTTCACTTTTTTTTAAAAAGCCACAGAAGAAGAAGGGCGCAAACGATGACATGACGACGACCAATGAAAATCTTAAAATCCCGGAAATAACGCCAGTTTAAATCTTGGGCGGCGCTTGCGTTGACTTTGGTAGGTAAATTTGATTGTGTCGTTAGTCAGAAATAAATAAACACAATGAAGAGAATAGTGCGCTTATATCGTCGTCTTTAATTTATCGATGACATGAAGATATAGTTTAATATCGACTTCAGCACATAAGCTGGAGCGCGAGTTAGCTCGTTAACAAAAAACGATAAGGTTACCTGAATTTTGATTTCTCCGTTACAGCAGCGACAAAAAGCTAAAATGGAGACCAGCCTGTCTAGGCTTCTTGTTGGACTCTCTGTACAAATCAGCCGCAGTGATGGTGAGCTTATATATATATTTTTTTTATGGTAACACATGGAGGCTAACTTATAACGTTGTCTGGAGTTAACAAAGGGTGACTTGCCGCTTGTGTGTGTAAACCAGGTCGAGTGCATCTGGCAACGGTGAAATCCGTTGAAACCGCCAAGTCCACGGTTATGGTAGAGTGGCATGAGAGGAACATCTGCCGAGGGAAGGAGGTCAGTGGTCAATAAAAACAGAAAAGAGTTTTTGTGACATTAGCGACGATATGAACCAGTCATCTCTTAAAACGTCCTGTATGACAGCCTTGTCGAATATCCCCTAAACTTAATGTACCAAGGGGCTGTAAGTAAGTCGAAGTCTGATCTAAATGACTGCATTTCTCCTTTTGACTGAGTGTCCGTGTGTTTTAGGTTGAAGTGAGCGAGTTGTGTACACTCAATCCAGAGCTTCTGGACCATATAAAAGCTGTCACCAACAAAGCTGCTGACCCAACACCACCTGCTCCAGACAAGGTACCTTACTTTTCCACATAAGGAAATAGAGCACCTTGTTGAACAATATTTTCTAAAAAATTTTAGTGTTTACACTTTGTTTTTTACCTCATAGTTATAATCATATGATCCTATCTGAGCTGCTCCCTTGTTTTGTGTCTCCTGCAAAATCTAATTAATCCCCTTTCTGAATAAATGACAAAGGAGTGTTAACTAAAGTTCAGTGTTATAGATTATTACATTGCTGTCCTGAGGATTCAGCAGAAACGTTGTGGTATAATATAGTGGGCGTGCATGAAAAATGCGATTTTACTCATCATTTGGGTTTGAAAACATGGGTTGAACATTAAAAGGTTAAAGCTGTACATTGGCTTGCTTTGAATGAGGCTGTAATAACATGATACGCTGAGCAACGTCTTCTGTTTCTGTCCCTTCCACAGAAGTATGAGGGTCGACTGCGCTCATCCAGGATTCCTGCCCCTTCCTCCTGTATGTAAATGAATTGGACCGTTTTGTCTGTTTGACTACCACGTACGGTATTCTGTCACTTAACGGCTTTTTTCCTTCCAAAAGCCTCTGCTCCAGCTGTTGCCAAGGTTGAAGAGTCAGGTCGGCAAGGCATGCATGCTCCTCTCTCTAAAGCAAATGAGTCATATTTTCCAGCCATTCCTTTGTTAAGGGGTTCAGGGTGTAAGTGCAAATACCCACAATCCTGGGAAAGCTGAACTCTGCTCAGACCACTGGTTATAAATGATTTTCTTCTTTATTTCAATGATTAGTGGCATGGGGATGCAAATTGACTAATTCTGGGCACATAGCATTATCTGTTAGAAAAAACATGCACTGGACAAAGAGAGTCAAAAAAGGAGTGCTCTGTATCATCACTCATAACAACAAGGGTACAGCATTTGTTCCAGCATGCTTATCCATTTAGGACAGACTCGTCTGATGATATGATAGATTGCTTTTTGATTTTACAATATTGGCTGACAATAACACTATTAAACTTCAGTCAGTAATGTTTTCATGTGTAACTGGCTTGAATTAGAAGCTGTCATTATTTAATAACCTACAGTAAATTAGCTTTCACTTTCCTGTTGCTGTTTTCATCACTCCAATCTCACATCTCTGCCACTCTGGGTTTCTGAAGAATCTTGTTTCTTCTAAGAATGGCAGACTTGTTGCTGTAGTCACTTGTGATTTGGCAGCCTACAGCTATGTGCAGTTCATCTTTCCATTGTTGCAGGCGTTTGGGGTTTAACCCCAGTGCTAGCAATACTTAATGATACTTGCTTTCAGACAATGAAACTTGTACTGCAGCTGTTTCACTTGGATTTGTTCTACTTTCAGTTGCCAGTCGGTCTCAGGCCAGGCAGACGTGTATGTTCCAGGCCCCAGCCCCTGTTCCAGCACCAGTCCCAACTTCTGAGTCTTCTCAGGGAAGCCCGGAGACAGTCCACCCTAGTGTCCCCCCATCATCAGGCCTTACAAATTCTGGTTGGTAGCAATCTTCTGAAAATATATCTGAAAAAGAATTTTACAAATTGGATCTTTTTCCAGTAAACGATATGTGACGTAAGTCACATATTTGTTACATTCAACATTTGGGTATTGTTGTTGTCAGCGACAGTTAAATGTGAGTCCTGCCCATACTGTATATTTTGCACATCTGCATTGTAGACGGTCCCATTACACACTGGTAACGGTATCGCAATATGTCGAACATGTTGTTGGATGCATTAGATTAGGTTTTCAAGTATTGTGCAACATGTGCAACTTTTTTAGTGCTTTCTTTGTTTAATAGTTTTGAAATATTTGTCATCTTTATAAACTCAAGCACAATCTTCTGCCTTATTTAGTAATTCCTAATCAGCAGCGTAGAAAGAATGAAACCAGACCAGCACAGTCGATGCCTTTTGTCCGTGAGGCCATAAAAGAAAATGATGAACCTGAGAGAGTGCCTGCTCCACCTCCAGTCAAAGGTCAGAAACAAACTTTACACCACATCATGTGCATCCACCGGATTACAACGAACTATACACATATCCTACGCAGAGAGAGAGCTGTACACATTAATGTCAAAACGCAACTTCCCTTCTCTTCTGCAAAGGATTGATTTTTGTTTTGTTTTATGGTAGACAAAATAATTTGGTGATTATGCACACATTGATTTTATCAACAAGGGCTGGATGATATGGGCACATACTTGTTCTGTCATTTAATTTGTTGGATGCTGCAATGGTGTCAATGAGATGTGTGGTCTTTAAAACAAAAACAAAAAAAAGAAAAAGGTGGTCATTATCTTTATGCACTCCAGGCAGGAGAAAATCTGTGGCTCCCCAAGAGTTAAACAAAGGCAACAAAAGGGTATCTTGTGTCATAAAGCCCCCCGAAATGCAGACCAAGAGGGGAAAGGTGAGATTTTTTTTTTTTTTTAACTCATTCTGCTATATACATATCTTTCTTAATTGGAAATGTGACTTGGTTAGAGCTTTTACACAAAAGAGAAGTTCCTTCTCACATTGTATTTGCGTTCCCTTTGTTTCCTTTTCATTTAAGTTTGGAGAGGCTTCTCGACCAAACCAAAAGTTCTACGAGATGATCCAAGATTTCAGAGAAACCTTGGAAATAACCCCCATATCAGCTACTGACCTGGTAAGTCTGGACTCAGGAACTATGTGCCATGTATGACACTGTATGCCAATGTGCTACATAAAGCCCATGCTTACAGCACGTGTTGTGTTTTTACAGATCGAACCTCACAGGATTTGTGTGTGTGTTCGCAAGCGGCCCCTTAACAAGCAAGGTACATTGTGAGTGATGTATAACAGGGTGTCTACACAGAACGCGTGTTAGCCACGTTTTTCAATCGCCCCGATGGCGTGCATCTGATGGAGGAGATAAGCTTCTATTTTCATCAGTCCAGCTGTCTACACAGGCCTTCCAAACCCAGGTGACCCACAACTCCAAACTGTGCCTCGAGGTATCCTGTGTAGATAAGCATGGAGCACTGAAGCTGCTGCTCATGCTATGCCTTCTGTGTAGACACGGTGTAACCTCCTGTATGTAGTATCATCTGGAGATGAAGGATTAATTAATGACAGAGTCGCTAGCTATGCTGTGTTTTGTTTTGTTTTTTTTAATACTCACTTTGACATTCTTGTGTATTCCAGAGAGTAATAAGAAGGAGATTGATGTGGTGTCTGTACCCGGGAAAGGTGTACTGCTGGTCCATGAGCCAAAACAGAAGGTGGACCTCACCAAGTACTTAGACAACCAAATCTTTCACTTTGACTACTCCTTTGATGAGACCGCCACCAACGACCTGGTCTACAAGTAAGGACCTCACTGTCTTTTTGAAATTTTGGATTTGCAACAATTTGGATCGCATTGCAGATTAACTGAATGAGGTGCCAAGTGCTTTCACTGGCCAGTTTTCTTATGAAGAATTTTCCTCCTAGAGAATATGATTTAAAGGCTCCGATTGTGCCAACAGTCTAGTTTTTGGCCTCCTATTTTTCAATGGAAACTGTAAAACTGTAAAGAACTGTATTTGTAAGTCCACACAGCAATATTTAATACATGTGTATAAAGTGTGACTCAGCAGTATTTCTTTCAGTATGGTTTATTTTTATTTTTTCCAAGACTTAAGACAAATTACATTTTCTTCTTCAGGTTCACAGCCAAACCTTTGGTGCAGTCCATTTTCGAAGGTTGCATGGCAACATGTTTCGCCTATGGCCAGACAGGAAGTGGAAAAACTCATGTAAGTCTCTGCTTGCTGTGTGTGGTTGAGTTTTCTGGAATCTGTTTTTAAAATTCCTTTGTTTAGATGGAAATGAGTTATATCTTTGATGCATGGTTTTGATGAAGAATAACAAAAAAAATAGCTGTTTTTTAAGGTGTTTTGCAATAGCAATTATTTGCATCTAAGCAGAAAATAATGTCTCTAGTTTTCTTTGGGAGTTTCCCAAAATTCAAATCTCTGTATAGCCTACTATGCACACTTTTTTATTTATTTTTCCTGATTTGGTATCTTCTCCCCAGACGATGGGAGGTGATTTCACAGGGAGGCAGCAGAACAGTGCCAAAGGGATCTATGCCTTGGCAGGTAGGATCCCCAGATTTCCACATCACTGGTAATAAACTTGTTTGGTCAGGGATTATGACCAAATTGGGTAACATTAAAGGATTTAATTAAAAACAATTCTCCAACTTGTTTTATATGTATTTGTCTCCTTAATTCAGAATAGGAGTCACATTTCATATCCAATGCTCTATTCTTCAGACTACATAATATTCAGGATTCTCTCATGTTTTCTTCTAAGGGGCACTTTAAGTTTGAATAATTGCTCGACTCTCTCCCTTTTAGCCCATGATGTTTTCGCCTATCTCCACCACAGGAGGTATGCTAACCTGGATCTTTCTGTCTACGTCAGCTTCTTTGAGATTTACAATGGCAAAGTAAGAAAAACCTCTTCTCCTACCCCCATGAGCTCATTTATTGAGAATATTTAACTGAAAAATTGGCTTATTCAAGTTATTCTTTAAGTGAAATATACTTTTTGACTTAGGTGTATGACCTGCTGAACAAGAAGTCCAAGCTCCGTGTTCTGGAGGATGACCGGCAGCAGGTTCAGGTGGTGGGCCTTGAGGAGGTCTACGTGACCACGGCAGAAGAGGTCATCAAGATGATACAGACGGGCAGTGCTTGCAGGTACTTATGTGAGGAGAGCGTGTTGTTGTGATCTCATGGTACATACATATTCAAACACTCGAGACAAAATGTTGACTGAAAGAGCACTAAATATGTAGTGTTCATTAGTTATTTTAACATAGCAAACTAAAATCTTTAAATACTTTTTTTGGTTTCACATCAGTATTTCAAGTCCATCTTCTGGTTCAGTAAAATGTGTAGTAAATACAAATATATAACATTAACGTGGCTGCTTTCGCTTTCCTTCTATTCTTCCATCTTCCCAGAACATCAGGCCAGACCTCAGCCAACGCCAACTCATCCCGCTCTCATGCGGTCCTCCAGATTGTGCTACGACGGAATGACCGTGCCACCACGCTACACAGCAAATTTTCATTGGTCGATTTGGCAGGCAACGAGCGTGGCACAGACGTCAGCAGCAATGACCGCAGTACTTTGGTTGAGACCGCAGAGATAAACCGCAGCCTGCTGGCTCTCAAGGTAGACTGTGGCTAATGTGGAGGCATGCACACGCTGGATAAATACGTAGCTGTGGCTGCAAACTTAGAGAAGCCTGTTCTCTCTCTCGCACCTCAGCTAGGATGCAGATAAAGTAACCCTGGCTCTCTCAAATTGAGACTAAACAAGAATAAAATATTCCTAATGCTTAATTCTTCTGACATTCTCAGAACTCCCACTGCCCAAATAATAAATATGCATGCACAGCACCTAAAATGACCACTTGTGTGTCCTGTAGGAATGCATTCGTTCACTGGGGAAAAACAGTGATCACATTCCTTTCCGGATGAGCACTTTGACCAAAGTACTCAGGGATTCCTTCATTGGAGAAAAGTCCAGGACCTGCATGGTAAGTTAAGACACCAAACTTTATTTACATACAGTTTGGCATATGGTGTATTGTGGTCTGATTACATTATAGTGAATTGTGCAGATGCACACCAAACAAGCACAAACTCTGATGTGACTGTATGGGTGTTTAAGCACAGAATGTATGTAGACATATTTTCACTTCTCTTATTCCATAGATTGCTATGGTGTCTCCAGGAATGACTTCATGTGAATATACAATGAACACACTACGTTATGCTGACAGGTACATATTTGGCGAATGGAGTTTAACTTGATTCCAAATATTTTTGTCCTTTTTTTTTTTTTTTTTTTCTTTTCTTTCTTTTTGTGAAAGGTATACCATGCCTTGGAAAATAAAGCTTGAAACATTTTCCCCTCTTCTGCAGAGTGAAGGAACTGAATGGCAATTCAAAACCCAGTGAAGCAGCTAAGGCACAGGAGCCTATAAATAGCTCCTCAGACGAGGTCAGCTTGTGCAAATGATTCCAAAATCATAATTAATATTGATTATTTTGTATGCACTATTTGCTAAAAAATGTGCTGTTCACTTTTTTGTGTTGTAGGAATCTGTTGTGCATACCGGTGTCTTTGACGCCATATCCCAAGTGGCAGATCTGGAGGAGAAGGTTTATGTAGAGCTCCAGGTAGTTTTCTTTAATCTGCTCGTCTTTACAGCATACAAGTCATAATGCCATTTTTAATGGCTTTGTAAGTCCTCACATTTTTTTCACTTTTGTTTCACAGAGGGCAAATGAACTCGTTAAGGCAATGGAGCAAACCTCGTACAACATCGAGGCAGGACTTCCCGACCTGGTGGATCATTCCCAGAAGTTATTGGGTTTGTGCAAATCATTGCTTGATTTTTGGTTTTATTTTGGACTTAAGTGGTAAAAACTAAACAAAATCTACTGTATTGTTGAATATTACATATCCACTGTCACCACTATTCTCACTGAGTCTTCAGGTTTGTTTAAGTCATTCACACCAGATTATGGAGGTTTTGCATTTGTGAAAAACCTGAAAGCTTAACAAATACATGTTGACTACACATTCTTAACTGACAGGTATGATGTAGTAGCGTGGTGGTAGTGAAACAACCTTCATGACACCTTCAAATAGTTAAATGACCAAATCTGTGAATTGCATGCTGGCTCAGGGGAGA
The DNA here is from genome assembly GCF_016859285.1 of Xiphias gladius. Lineage (NCBI taxonomy): Eukaryota > Metazoa > Chordata > Actinopteri > Istiophoriformes > Xiphiidae > Xiphias > Xiphias gladius. The sequence goes on along the minus strand of NC_053413.1, from coordinate 14,250,248 downwards.
CAAAAGAGAAACCTTGGGCTGGCCAGATTAAGTACCAGGACAAAACTGCATTACATAAAGGACCAAAATCTGGGTGAATGCATGTGCTTTACATTTATTTACTTAGTCTTATCTGTCATTCACAGACACAGTACTGGCTTTGCAGTCTGCTGTGGATCAGGAGAGAATGGCGAGGTTGAACCACTGAGATGAACCCAAAAACCCATCCAGGCTGGCAAATGTATTGAAACTGTTGTCTGTTGTGAAGCAGTTCTTTTTGATTTTATTGTATTAATGACTGTATTCAATAAAAATGTATTCAAACACTTATTCATTTAGTATCTTAAGTCTTGTAAGAAGCCACTTTTGGAAACTACTGGTGTACATTTTGAATGCAGAACATTTCACATGGATGTTTTCACAATCTTACTGTGACTGCCTCCACTGGCAGATACTAGATTGTTTGCTTGTGGTTTTGGGCACTTAATAAATTCCAAGTTTGACACAATTGTGATAGCAGCAGCAGAAATTCTACTGAAAATAATAAATGGATTTTTCTATGCAAAAAACACTAAGGTTCCGAGCAGTGGCATTTATTTGACAAAACAGATGAGAGAACATGCACCACCCATAATCCCCTGTGAAAATTTTTCATGTGTATAATTAGGGAATTTAAGGGGATTCTTATACTCACTAAAATTGAGAATGGAGTTCATGGATTTACACATATGCAAAAACAAAATGCAGATGATCTCCTGTGCACACTACAGGTGGAGGTAGGAGGACACAGCTGTCAACTAAATACTCAGTTAACAAACATACAGTACAGTGGCCAAATAAAGTTAATCCAAGATTGGTCCGAACATGATCTAAAAAGAAAAATAGAATATTGTGGTTCAGTGGCATAATGGGTGATCGCCCCTCCCAAAGGTTAACTTGTGTTTGATGGAACTGGTAAGAAAATACAATTTTGATTTTTCATTCATTAGGATACACTCATAATATTGTTATGGTTAGGTCTTAAAGATCTGTTGAGGAGTTAAATGCTTTTCAAGACAAAGGGATTTTTTTGACTTGTTTTTGTACTACTTGAGCACTCAGTATTGGTTTTGGTGTGATTATGAATCTGCGCCAATGTTTGATATGGATTTATTGTAACTCCAGCTTGGATTTGTTTGAGAGGAAATAACTTCCTGCTATACTAAGCTGTATAGCAAGCTGTGTTCACTATTCATTCATTATGCATTATTTATTTTTTCAATCACATCAGTGTAGCCTTCCAACACAAAATTGTACACAAAATATGAGCTACGATCTGTAACAACATAATACACATTCCTTGATCGAAAAGGAGCAGGGAGGAGAATAATCAGAACCACTTTCTGATAAAACACCATTTAGAAAGACTTTATAAACTGTAATTAATGGCATTATTAATGGCTAGTAAAATGTTTACTATTTTTTTACAGATCAGTTGTAAGCAATTAAAAACACCTTTGGGGTTACCAGGTTGTTGGCATTTAAATTCAACAGGGACACACCTCCAAGCACCAAGTCTGCAGTTATAAATGTTACTAAAGGTAATGGATTTCTAAATGGGTAATAACAAGCCATCATCCGAAGTTGGCCACTCGCCTGTCAATGTTAATAAATCAATAAAAACGGGTTATGCAATACTCAATCAAGTATGTCGCTCTAAATGTTAATAAACAGTCTAAAAATGCATTTTGGTCAAGATGCCCGGCAGCCCTTTTCCAGGAGGTGAGTGGTCAAACAGTCCAGTGGAAGGGGTCTCCTTTATTAGTTAACCAGCTTGCCAAAAAGACAAAAGTGTCATGCTGGGAGAGGATTTTCCACGACCTGGCAACCCAAAAGTTGTTCTTGATGGCTTGTAACTCATCTATAAAGCACTAGTAAATTACTTATTAAGCAGTAATAGGGCCATTGATTATAACCTATTAATGTTGCCTTATCAGAAAGTGTTTCGAAAAATCTTACATTACCTGCCCCCTTCTCAAAGCAAGTAACATAATGGTCTATCATACATCTAGGGTGAGATAATGCACCACCTTATGTAATTGAAATGAAAAATGTTGGCAATACAGATGAGAAATAGGCATCTGAGGCCTATAAAACTTTAATAGATATAGCATATATAGTGTTATAAAATCATAAAGTTAGATAACTACGCTAGCGCTGTAATTCATTATTTCAGTTGTTGGGGTTAGATGAAGTGTCTTGAACTGATCACTAAAATATATACAGCATATGCTGCAGGTCAGTTGAACAGCCAGAGCGGCAGGTGGCGCTAAACGTGGGCGCCAGTCGTGTTTAAAACGAATGATCAGAGCACGAGGAAAACGGGGGACCAACCACAAACGACAAGTACAGATTAACCTACCTCCCTCCGTCTGACCGAGTGAGGAAACGAGCCCCGGAACGGATGGCGATGAAGTGGTTGCGTCTTTCGTTCCTCGTTTTGGGGGTTTTCTCGCTGTGCTGCGCCTCGTCTGGTGACAGCAGCGGCGTGAAGAAGATGAAAATGCAGTTTGCCACGGGACCCCTTCTCAAGTTTCAGATTTGGTAAGGCAAATTAGCAAAAAACATGGCGAGTCATTGCGAGCTAGCTAAACTCTCCGGCTAACAACACCGTAGGCCGAAAATCGATGGAAGCTAGCTATCAGGAGGTTAGCTTATGTTAACATGTTGGTCGAAGAAGAAGGAGCCTTCCCTAGTTATTTATTAGCGAAACGGCTCAAACACTGTTAAGACACGGGGAGAATACATTTTCTGGAATTCCCACATTTTAGCCTGTTATGCCCATTTCGTCGAAAACATCGCCCCTCTCCCTCTGTCAAACCCGCGAGTTATCGATAAATCCAATAACAGTCGTCTCTGGTCCGCAGGTTACATTAACATGTTCTTTTTTTATTGCGTAGACACTGGGATTATTTCAAATCCCAGTAAAGTGCTCCGTGTAGCTGGGATTATTACGTACAACTGAATTAAAAATTTTGTTTTTTGGTTTTCTAGATTATGCCTGAAAGACGCGGCTCATTAAAATCACACTATATCAAATTAACCCCTTTAACGTAAGGTAACTGCTTATCACTCTGTGGAGGAAGCTGAACCCAAATCTATTAAATTAAATACAAACATAAAAATGATTAACAGTAATATTTCATCGTAAAAGCGAGGGAGTTGTGCTACTAACGATGTCACGTGGTTTTAATCTGTTAATTTGCAAGGAGGTTAGTTATGACTAAAGTAAACTAGACGAGACTAACAGACATTTGCATTGTAAATTGGTGCTTTTCTCTGAAGCAAAATGTCACAGACTGGGGCGTATGGCATAGGAGTACAACGTGTTGAAGAAAGTCTGCATGCTGCTAAATGGAATTTCACCTTAACGTTAAGTCAGGGGGGAAAATCCAAACAAATGGTCTACAGATAACGTTGGAATTCAGGTGTCAAGGCTAAGTTCACAATCTAGCCTGTAGATCATTGTATTGTTGCGGCTGCCTTTGTTCATGGTTGTTATTGCAGCTGTACACTGTGTATGCCTTTCTAACAGCATGTTTGTCTTCACACAGCATTTCCTGAGGGTACAAGCGGGTGTTTGAAGAGTACACGCAGGCCTTGTATCAGCGGTACCCAGACATCCGCATTGAAGGGGAGAACTATCTTCCCATGCCCATGTATCGGTAAGAGAGAGAGGGATTCTCTGCCTTGTTACAAGTGGATTATATCCAGCTTTATTAAAGCAGACTGAAAGCTGCCCAGGATTAGCTGTGATTTGACTGAGGAAATGGAATTCTCATGCAGTCAGGCTTATCTGGCCATGAATTTGTCTTTGGTGGTTTTATAGGCGTAGACAAAACTACTCTGAAATTGTCAAAGTTTGGTTCAAAGGAGCATTGTGTTATGTAGTGTCGGCTATTATTGATCGCATACTGTATACTGTATTATTTCAGCTATCATCAGAAATTTTTCAGATTTTGATCTTGTTTAAATTCGAGGCAGTGTCAGTATGACTACAATAATTCCACTACAAATGCTCAGTTGGCCTTTTATTGGGTACACCTTGCTAAAACTAATGAAGTCTAGTATATCAACTCTGCGATAAATTTTACCTTCAAGCAGAATGCCCAAAAACATTACAACTTTGATGAATGTAGGATCTGTCGCAGCACTGTTGTATTAGACTACAGTAGTTTTAGGTAGATGTAACGAATTAACTTTGTCACTAGTGCTTCGAGTTCTAAGAAACTATTGCGCTGTATCATTGACAGAGTGGATTCATTGATCTAAAAGTGTGCACCTGTCCTGATGGACTGTTTTTTTCAGTGAAAGCTTTGCTTTCTATTGTATATACAGAAAGACAAATTAGAGCTGAAATGACCAGTTGGTTTGTCGGATAAACAGACAATTAATCAGCAGCAAATTTGATAATGGATTAATCATTGAAATGGCTTTTCAAGTGCAAATGCTCCAAATTCGCTGCTTCCAGCTTCTCAAATGCAACTGATACGGAAAATCATAATGAGTTGCAGCCCTAGGACTAATATTCCTCTTAAATATTTTTCTTCAGTATATTTCTCCCCATAATATAGAATTGTCCATGAACTATTTCGTTTTTGAGCACTGTTACAGACACTAGAATTTTGATTCTGATGAAATTTAAATTTTCTAATCTTAATGTAATGCGTTCAGCGGGCTTGTGAAGCATCTGTGGCTGGGAAACGGGTTATATTTGGATCAGACGCTTAGTCTTGATATGAGACTGGTTTGTGCAACAGTCCCAGGTGTTGTAGTTAAAGTTGTGGTGCTGCTGAGACCCTCAGGTCCTCATCAGTTGAACTCTTAATCAACACACCAGGGATTAGCTCCATCAAAGAAGGAGACAGTGTCACACCCTGGCCATCCAGTTCTCCAGCCTTGTCTATCTCTGTTTCACTGGAAGAATAAACCTTTATTCACTGACGAGTTGTAGTTCAACCAGTTACACATGTTAAAGTTTAAAGGTAGTAAAACTGGAGTAATAATAAACTAGTTTATTATTTTAAGATATACATTTCCCTTCAAGAATCTTAATCACTGTTGAAATATATAAATGTTTGTACGAGAGGAAGCCAGTGTTGACTTCATGTACTTGTTTATTCTACACAATGAAGCTTAATTTGTATAAATTGAGGCCACGCCCTTCTCTCTTGGCAAAGTGTTCAAATAATGTGGTTAGTTGCCTCTGAAGTGAAATCATATTTTTAATAATTAGTTAGACTTTAAGATGACTTATTAAATAAGCTGCTCTGTCCATCTTAATTGTATTTGGCAAATGTTAAATGCACTTTTTTATTTTTTGAACCTCAGATGAATGTGCTTACTTCAATGACCTTGAAGGAGGTTAATTACAGTTATTACAATTACATTACAATAACTTAAGAATTATGTTTATTGCACATGACCAACCTACCGTGAGAGTATTTCCAGGTTCACATATGTCTGGACAACCATTATATATCTTGCAGGATTTGGATCTATAACAAGCCTTGTCGGCTTTATATTGCCATGTCTAGAAATTGTATTAAAAGCCAGTTTCTTGTTTCATTTCCTCAGACACATTGCTTCCTTCCTGTCTGTGTTCAAACTGCTGGTGATTGGGCTGATTATTATTGGCAGAGACCCATTTGCCCTCGTTGGTATGCAAGCTCCAGGCCTCTGGGAGTGGGGCCAGGGAAATAAGGTAAGGTTCCCTGGAAGTATAGGAGTTATTAAAGCTCTGGACCTATGGAAGAGCACTGTAATTTCCATGTGTAACAGTGTGTTAGGATGGTGGAGTCAGTATAATGCAGGTGAGCATTTGATTTGCAGGTAATCACCACAGATATCACACAGGAACATGGCTTGAATATAGAAATGAAGGAAAGTGGGCTTTAGTTTGGCAGTGTTTCTGATGCAGTATACACTAAACATACACACTGCCAAGTACAACTCAACCCATGGGATTTCATTAGCTGGTCATTCGGGGTCTTCAGGTTGTGTTGTTACGTATTGTTTGGTTTGGATCTATTATCCAGAGGGTTGCAGACGTGCCAAATACTCAGAGGGAAAATGGCCAGTGACTGTTAACATCAGATATTTGCAAATAAAACAGTTTTGCACTATCTGCTTTTCTTGTGTTTTAATAAGACAAGTGAGGCTGATAATGTAGTGGTTTTGGTAGCTAAACAGATAACTAACATAATTGCATACAGAGTAGATAAAGATTTAGTTAGCATTTGGCTTGTTTTGCCGATATAAAATTTGCTGGTCTCATGAACAGTTCCAGGCCCTGTAACTTGCTTCTCTGTAATCTCACTGTGCCCTAATGTCATCAAACAATAAGAAGACAGTGTGCCTTTGTCACACATACACAAATCAGTCCGTTCCTGACTACCCTGCAAACTGCAGAGAGAAATCAACAAGAAATGAGACGAGCCAATGAGAATCAAATGCAATACTGGTACCAGAAAACCTTTTATATAATTGGCAGATATTTTTCTGTCAATAGAGCACTGTGTTCCACCCATGGGTCTTTGTCCTCATTATTGCAGTACACGGTATCTTTTCAGTACACTGCTCTTGTGGTCCATTGAGTGAGCACGATTCAAGAAAAATTGGAAACACAACAGCCAGTAAAAAAAACATGGGAAACTATTTTTTTGTGTAGAACCTTGACCTCAAATTTCTCCCGTGCTTCTTTCAGATATATGCCTGCATGATGGTGTTCTTCTTCAGCAATATGATTGAAAACCAGTTAATGTCTACAGGAGCCTTTGAAATTACATTAAATGGTGAGTGTGATTCACAGCCTGGGCTTATTGACTGAACCTAATGTTTTTGTCATAAGATTGATTTCACTTGGCTGACACTTCACAAACAGTGGTAATGAGGTAAATGTAGTGGTCAACAAGGATTTTCTTTTTCCTGCTGTTATTACACTTTGAACAACACGTAGTGCTGTTTTTATATAATTATTGCTCAGATGGTTGAAAACAAGCTTAAAGAATTTTTTTTTTATTTTTTAGATGCTATTAATTAAGTTGTGTGGTTATGGTTTAAAAATGCACTGAATTACAGTTGAGTGAGTATTGTCTTTCCATAGATGTGCCAGTGTGGTCAAAACTAGAGTCAGGTCACCTGCCCTCCATGCAGCAGCTTGTGCAAATCCTGGACAATGAGATGAAGATGAACGTTCACATGAACACAAGACCTCATCACCACTCCTAACGCTACTCTTCAATTCCTGGCTGGAGCTCAAAGCCCCTCCTTGTAAGTAGAGTAGTGTTCATAGTGCTGTTTTCACCAAAGATGTTTTTTTTTTTTTTAAACTATTCAGTCTTTTGCCGGTCTTAAAACCTTTTTTCCTTACCTGTAAAACATACTGGTCAGTGGAACTACTGCTCTTGTATTTGATTGCCCTTTCTCTCTGCCTGTCTAGGTTTGAGGTGGGTTTCTCACTGGGCTGTGAAATGATGTTTATGAAGGTCTGCGCTGAAGGCAGGAAGACTGCTAGCGCAGACTGGATGCCCCCATCACTCTTCACTATGCCCTTTGGAGACATTCCGCCCCTGACGCCAGAGTGGGATCCATGGCAACAGTGCCGGCCATTCTGTCATTTTTCTTAAACTATTCATACGACTGCAGATTTCATCCAGGTGACACCAGTGGTCTCATAAGGAGAGATTTAACATTGATTCTTATAGTCTTTAACTTGTTGCATATAATTGATTTATGTGAATTAAAAAACAAATGTGTCATTTGTACCACTGAGCCATATGTAGAATTTTAAGTTTATTGTTCTAAAAGTAGCCTAGCCATGTAAAAAATGCAACACTTAAAATCTGTCATCACTGTTGTGAAAATAACATCGGGGAATTATATCTTGGTATGATTTCTGAATAATTTTTATATTTACATAACTTGGAGGAAGTTAAGAAGATTAAAACATATTGTAACTATTTAACTGTGAAGTTGTGGTGTGGTACTTTTTAGGGGAGACAACTCTCTTCAGTTCTCTCATCAAGGTTTAAGTCAGTTTGGTTTAGTTAAGGAAACCTGAGAAGAAGAATAGAAAAGCTGCTGAATGGCTAGGAGATAAACCTGCTTCTTCAAGTCAGGTCATGAGGGCACATCTCTTAGCCATCTGCTCAACCTAATGTTATTAGGAAGACTTGAGGCTCTATGCTGATTTGATTATTAGAGACAAAACAGACCAGGCATGAGTACAATGTAAGACCAGAACATACAGTGAGGTTACAGTGCTACAGCGTATCCCAACTTGTTGAATCATTTGCAAGCTCTACTTGTAACTAAATGAAATTTGGCAGATCCAATGACTATTTATATATTTGTTACTATGCACCAAAGGAAAAAGATAACCTTCGAGAGCATTCCCTGTGGGCTCAAACGAAATGTACATCATTTCATCACTAGCATATATGCAGAAAGAGCAAACAGTGACCCAGACAAATGGAGACATTTGATGGGAAAATTTTAACCTTTGCAACTTTTGCACTTTCACATGTGGCTATGAAGAGTTAAGGGTTTTTATATTTTCTTTATCCGCTCAGGACACAACGTACTCTTATGTGAAATCTATTCTATAGTATCTTCTGAAATACCATTAAGAGCTATTAAGTTGTATAGAGGGACTCAAGACCATAGGAAACATGTTAACACAAGTACTAATATATTTTTTTTGTTCAGATCCCCTATAGTTACTTTGAAACTGCAAATTAAAGTTTTTTTGAACCTCAGTTTGTGGAGTATGACTTAAGTGCCGTTATTCCTCTGTGACTTCATTATGATAGCAGAGCTGCTGCCATTGTGTCACAGTGAACTTTTTCAAGGGGACATCAAAGATAATTCTCCAGACACTCATGGATAAAGGCTCTTTCACTGTCACTCATCATCACATGAGCACTGACTTCCAGAAGCCTTTGAGCAACAACATGGAGGTGAGGGGCTTTTTTGGTCTTGGGCAGCTGGGAATGGGAGGGTGTCACCGGGTTCTGGTGAAGATACTGAATGACCACGTGGATTCTAATCCTGGCTGCCAACACTAACAGCTCCTCCTTTGTTACTGATGGTCCTGAAGCAGGCCCATCTGTGTTAGATTTACCCTAAAAAAAAAAAAAAAGTTATTTTCAGATGCCATAATTTAAAAAAAGCTACCAAATGAGTCAATGTGAATGTCATAACATAATAAGATCCCTTTGATGTAATGCAACACTCATAAAAAGGGCACCTTGGAATTTGATGTTACACTGAATATGAGCAAGATACAAATTCTGTGAAGCGTCTGAACAAGCAGAAAAAGTATAGTTTGAAACAATTTCTAACTGGCATTTACAGTGCCATGAAAAAGTTTGGGCACCCCTGGTCCAAACTTCTGTTATTGTGAATAGCTAAGCACGTAAAAGATGACCTGATTTCCAAAAGGCAGAAAGACACATTTCTTATATATTTTAACCAAGATTACTTTTTATTTTATGTTTTATGTACTTGTTATATTTTATGTTTATATAACCAAAAAAAAGGAAAAGGGGCCGAAAAAAAAGTTTGGGCACCCTGCATGGTCAGTACTTAGTAACGCCCTCTTTGGCAAGTATCACAGCTTGTAAACACTTTTTGTAGCAAATAAGAGTCTCAGTTTTTCTTTTGGGATTTTCACCCATTCTTCCTTGCAAAGGCATCTAGTTCTGTGAGATTCTGGGGCTGTCTTGCATGCACTGCTTTTCTGAGCTCTATCCACAGATGTTCGATGATGTTTAGGTTGGGGAGTGTGAGGGCCATGGCAAAACCTTCAGCTTGCGCCTCTTGAGGTTGTCCATTGTGGATTTTGAGGTGTGTTTAGGATGATTATCCTTTTGTAGAAGCCATCCACTTTTCATCTTCAACTCTTTTACAGACGGTGTGATGTTTGCCACCAGAATTTGCTGGTATTTAATTGAATCCATTCTTCCCTCTACCAGTGAAATGTTCCCCGTGCCACTGGCTTTAACACAAGCCCAAAGCATGATCGATCAAGCCCCGTGCTTAACAGTGGAGAGGTGTTCTTTTCATGATATTCTGCACCCTTTTTTCTCCAAACATACCTTTGCTCATTGCGGCCAAAAGTTCTATTTTAACTTCCATTACACAGGACTTATTTCCAAAATGCATCAGGCTTGTTTAGATGTTCCTTTGCAAACTTCTGATGAGGAATTTTGTTGAGAGAACACAGGACAGGTTTTCCTTGGAAGACTCTTCCGTGAAGGTCATATTTGTGCAGGTGTTGCTGTACAGTAGAACAATGGACCACCACTCCAGAGTCTGTTAAATCTATCTGTAGGACTTTTGCAGTCAAACGGGGGTTTTGATTTGCCTTTCTAGCAATCCTACAGTTCTCTCTAAGAGTTTTCTTGGTTTTCCAGACCTCAACGTGACCTCCACCATTCCTATTAACTGCCATTTCTTGATTACATGACGAACTGAGGGAACGGTTACCTGAAAACACTTTGTTATCTTCTTATAGCCTTCTCCTGCTTTGTGGACATCCATTATTTTAATTTTCAGAGAGCTAGGCAGCTGCTTAAAGGAGTCCATGGCTGCTGAAAGTTGGGACGTGGTTTGGGGAGTCTGAGTATTTATGAAGCTTTGAAATTTGCATCACTTGGCCTTTCCTAACGGTGACTGCGAACAAGCCATAGCCCTAACAGGCTAACTGGGGGCTGAGACCTTGGTAAAAGTTATCCGAGAGCTCAGATCTCTCGTGGTGCCCAAACTTTTACATGGTGCTCCTTTTCTTTTTTTACTCTAAAATTGTACAAAACAAAAATAATACAGGAATTTTGCTCGAAAAGAACGTTTCCTTTTTTACTTTATGCCTTTTGGAGATCAGTTCATCTTCTACTCACTTAACTATTCACAGTAACAGAAATATTAACCAGGGATGCCCCAAATTCTTCATTCCACTGTAAATACTGTAAAGCTTAATCTACTTAAGGCGAAGATGCCAGGGGAACATAAGTTCAAGAGGTTTACGTCACACTGTCAGAACGGTACATTTAACCTAAAAATGTAGGTGCCGAAATATAATTGAAAAAGATGGAAAAAAGCTTTGTGCACAGCTTCTATTGCAGCTTCTGGGAACTGCAAGATGAATATGTGGTCAGAAATAAAAAACCCTAAGTGTTTCCGGTTCTGCACGCCATCATAAACACTTGGGTTTATTATTTCTGTTTACAGAAATATCTTGTTTAAAAACAGTAAACAATGCTTCACTTTTACCTGAGCACAGCAGGTACCCACACTGAACTTTGCTTGTTGCCCTTGTGCCAGGAAGGAGACAAACACTTGTTCCTTCCCAAAGACTCGGACCCCAACAGTTTTGTTGAGGGACAGGAAGACAGGGTGCAGGGGAGTGGGAGTGAGACTCAGACTGCTCCAGCTCCACCGACGAACTCTGGCACCTCCCTCATCCAAACACTGACCTCCTGATCTGTTTAAGGACAGCCTGCGACATGAACGCAGACACACAAATGCATATATATACACACCGTTAGCGTCATTGTCTATGACTATGGATAAAACTAATTATATTTGCACCTCAATCATTTTATCCTAAAATCATACATAATATTCACCCATTCGTATATGAACAGGATATTAATTAGCCTAATTTATATTTACGTAACAATTAAATAATGAAATTAACTAAATTGTATTTATTACCAATACATTTTTAAATAATTAAATGATAAATGTAAACACTTTACTCTGTACCATATGTTTCCATTGCTGTGATAACATGTCGCCCTGCCGTCAGACTGGAACACGGCTCTAATCGACTGATTGGGGGCATAGCTGTCGTCATACACGATGCAGACCCTTCCATTTTCTTCAGTGACCACAACAACAAGAGCCAAGATGCCCGAGGGATAACTGTTGCCATGACGATAAGGATGGGGACACCCACTGTAGAGTGCATTTTGCATTGCCTATACAATCTAACACACGATTTGTTCTGGCTTAAATTTTCACATTGCTCTTTTTATTAATTTTGCATTGTTTCCTGGTCTTTACCCCAAAACCAGCTGACAATCTCACCACATGATAAAATCTCGAAACATCAAATCTGGGTGGATACAAGGCCTGAGCAGAGCCATCAGGGAACAAGGTAAGAAATTTCATGCCATTGGAATAATATTTGTGTAGAAATTCACCTCCATCCTGCAAATATATACAGTAAGATTCAAAAATTTAAAAGATATTTGATGCTTTAAATGTTTTTACATATCTCCTGTTATTAAAGGGGCACTCCACCAAAGTCAGTTTCTTAACAGAAAGCCTCTATTACAAAATGATGGTGACAAGTTTGAAAAATGAGGGCCTTTGCTAGGCACAGAGGGTCTGACAAAAGATGCTATCGTGCTGCATTATGGGAAATGTAGGAGCAATTATTTCTGGAGCCTGAGGCATACTATGGGCTAAAAGTCAGGATATCTCTGTCTTTGCTGCTTTGATTTCGACAATTCGTCTCTTGCAAGTCCCCCTACTTAATCGAAGTATAAAACTAATTTGGTGGAGTAACCCTATAATAGTCATACAGGTATATAATCATTAATACTTATCCTTATTTGCATGACAAAAACATTTACAAGATGTAACAAATTGTATTGTTTGTGCATTGATTAGAAGCATTGTGGCCACATACACACATACATACATATATGGTGTGGTTTCATCACTGTTGATAGGAACAATTATTTAAGATATTCTTAGGATTGATTTAAATATAACAAACAATAGGTCACAAAAGAAAACATAACCGTAATTTTTGGATACCTGATGATGACATATGCCAAACTGAAGTGGCTTGTGGTCGCAAAAAGGGACCAACACCTGCGCCTCTTCCCCTTCTGTTTTCAAGCACTTCTCAGTTGCGCTACTAGGATACGCTGTCCAGCATCCTTTTCCTGGAGCACCAGAGAGCCGGAAGCTGAGGACCTTTGACGTTGAGGCGACTAAACAGTAGCACAGAACAAACTGTATTGGTCTCACAAAGCCATTTAAGTCACAATTGTTTAGTTTCTTACCAATAATCTGAACAAGTAAAAAAAATTTAAAAAATGCATATCGTGGATGAACAGATTTAAAGCTGCCGATGTGTATGTTGCTCACTGAGCAGTTACTCACAGGTTTCTTTCACAGGTAGTTGGACTGGGCAATCCTCATGGATTCCCAGTTCTGACTGTGTCCTGTGAAAAATTTCCAAATACATCATTCCTGTTATTTCTGCTAAGCACTAATATTCATGATAAGTACTGATTATATTTCAGGGTCTATGTAACATTTTAAAATGCAAATTCGTACGCAAGTACACTTGGTAAATCCATGATAAACTTGTTGGGGTCGTCCATCTCCCTTCCTTGGAGGAGCAGCTCCTCCACCACTGCGGCTGGCTTGTCTTCCAGTGATGTTGGAGTACCGGTTTTCAGGTCACGTCTCCCCTCAAACAAACATCTCTGCTTCACCAGAATCTCACACAGCTGCTGCCGCTGGGCGCAACAGAAGAGGGGAGCCGTCTAGGATGGAGGATGCAAGGGGGTCAGCAGTGCATCAGGTAAATTTTGGGGACTTGGTTTTGAACATTTACTATCTGCCTCACCTCGGGCTCCTGTAGCCATGTTAGATCGAGTGATGGTCTGGCCTTTTCCCCGCAGTACTCACATTTCAATGCATATTCGGTCAGAGATGGAGGCTAGAAAAACAGTTTTTAGATTGCACTGATGAGTAACTGAAAGACATGTTGCTCTAAATGGGAATTTACGACAGCAGGTAGAAATCTGATCTTAGTACCTCTGGAAGAATGGCTGTTAAGTTTATCCTGTGGTTGTCAGACTCCCGATTGTACCTCAGAACTCCTGCAGCTCTGATACAATAGGTGGGTGGATCACTAACTGACTGTGGACAGCCCTCTTGTATCCTCTCGCCAATCCCAGAGAAAAATACAAATCAAATAAATTAAACAAGTCATTAATAAGCTTGATGGTTCTTGATTAAAAACATGGTTGAAAAGGAAAACAGATTTATGTAATGTATTTCCCACTAATCTATCTATGACTATGATTTGTCTCACATGGTCATTCAGGACCCACAGCGGCTCATGCTCTAATGTAGCAGAGGTGGCATCTAATGGCAAAACAAAAGTCATTGTGGCATCATTGAATTAAGTCCCAGACAGGTAAGGATTGACCTGAATACAACAGCTACTTAATGATTCCTCTTTGCATCAGATGACTCGATTATCCTATTTTACTTTCATAATATCATTTTAATCATATTAGGAGCAGACTCACAGGAAAAACTGGACCTCATCTTTGTCTCTGTCCTTCTTACTGTGCTGCAGTTACTGATTTCAGTGTCTTTGTCCCAGGAGGAAATAACAGCGTTCACTGTTTGTGTAAAGTTGCTCTCCTGTTGGAGGAAAATAGACACAGTAGATAATATATAAAAATGAGATTAGACAAGAAAACAGAAAAGGACAGTGGCAGAATAAACACAAGGAAAGGCAGAACACCTATAAAATGTATCTGCTTGAGAGTTTATCTTGAGCAGGATATAGCGCACTAATAAAAAATTAAAAAAAACACAACGTAATACACTCACCTCAGTGGTAGTCAAATATTCACTAATGCCTCACACTTGCTGGTGTTGTCAGTAACCTTGGAGACGAAAGAGCTGTTGAGAGCAATGTGTAAACGTAGTAGCAGACTTCATTTCTGCTGCGGGCTGACTAGTTTTAGTAGCAATAGATGCAATGAGTTATAATAAAGTTATAATAAACTGTATAATACTGTCAGGGTGCTGACTGTACACCAACTCAACGTGCGCTGCGGAAAATAAGGAAAGAGGATCCTGAAATTGAATGTCAATTGTATGCCCCTAAAAAAACAAAACAAAAAAAAAACAAAAAAAGATTAAATGTCAGATCTTGTTGGATTGAATCTGGATTCAGTTTTGAATATGTTCAAATTCAGTTATCTTAATATGGTAATTTTTTAATCCAGTGTTCATTTGAGTGTTTGACCTAAAAGGCAGAAAGGGTTTGGAGACATAAAATACAAAATAATCTCACCTCAAGGTCCATTTAGTAGCTGTTCTGGAGCTTCATCCGCAGATGGAGTTTGCCCAGTTGTCATGGAGCTGTAGATGTTCAAATTTTAATTTTTTCTGAGCACTTGTTGGCGTAAAAGTTGGGCTTCAAAGTCCATTCTTTTGCAAAACAACCTAACCTCCGGGTCCATTCTCTAGCTGTCTTTGAGCTTTCTTTCCTATGACAGTATCTTCAACACAGGTCAAGAGTGAACTCTGAAGCGCCACCAAGGACTAATGTAAATCTACTTTTTTTTCCACTCCCTGCTTTAAACCCCTCCTTTATGCACTTTTTTCGTCCAATTTATTCCATCTAGTGAACATGTTTTAACGCCAGTTGCCCAAAAGATGGCTCTCTGTTCATGCTGTGTTATGTTCACGAATTAAAAACAAAACAGAGAAAGAAAATAAATGAGATGGCTATTCGAATAGGGATACTAATAATAGGGATAATAAGAGATGAAATAAGTGATCACATTTATATTGGTTTCTGAACCTGACACTGAAGTGCATAAAAAGCGCCTTCCTGCTCCCCCGTTTCCTCCTCACCTGAGGGCGACGGTGACATCCTACCCAGGTGTACCCACTTCCAGATGATTCGAGGGACGAGCGATCAGCCGGCCCCGCCGCGGCTTCTGATTGGCTGCTGCGGCGCCCGCAGCACCCGCTGGAAGGAAACGTTGCGACACAAATAGCCGCGGGAAGGCAGCATCCGCCGGCACTTGACATATCCAGGAGTTACGCACGACAGAATGACGCGCAGAGGGAAACGGAAAAGCGCTACGGTTTGCTTGGCTGCAGCTTTTCTTCTGGCGTGTTACTTGGCGCAAACGGTGGACTGTTATCGACTGACGAAAACGGAGAGTCGGGAAGGGCGAAAAAAAGCCGACGCAGCCAAAACGACAGGTGTCCAGGAGGGGAAAATTGTGTTCGGGAGAGTCGAGAACGGGTCAGGCCTTGAGTCGCAGGTCGTAGACGGGACCAGGAAAGCCTCCTCAAACGCTTCCGTGCAGGATGAAACTGCTTATCAATCGGACTTTGCAGGTAGAAATCTGAGGTCTTTGTATTACACTGCAGGTGTTGCGTAGTAAAGTTTCTGCATACTGACATCACCACAGCTCCAAGAGGGGGGGTCACAATGGGCTGTGATCAGTAGCAAAATTCTCATTTGAATGTTTCCTGTCAGGCTGGTCGAAAGGACAAGCGCATGATATCAGTTCCAGAGAAGCATCCTGGAAGCGCATGGCGCCTTCCCTGCAGTGTGGTTGGGACCAGATGAAGTTCAGAGCAGTGGGACCTGGAGCCTCACAGTTTGCAGTGGAACAAGGTAGAGTGAAGTGGTTCATGAGAAGTACCATGCATGTGTAAGCTCTACCTTGTAGGTATTTGCACCAGTGTTTTGCCAAGAGATATATTTTTATTATAATTTTCTTCCTCCTTTAAACCCCTACAGGAAATGGACCTCCAATGCCTCTGCCCCAGATCCCTTCCACCTGTGGCTACAACATGCAGAGGAACTCCCTTTCACTTATTATGTTGGTTCCGTATGATGGCTGCAATATGGTTCAAGAGGTAATTTTTATTTCCAGAAATAAAATGAAAGCTGTTCTGGTCTAAATTTAATGTTCAGTGGCTAATACTGGTAACAAACTAGACTATTATTTCCTAAATTCTAATCATTCGGCTGAGTCTAGATTTTCAAAATGCAAGGCTTTAAATTACTGCAAACTACATAATTTGTGTTTTGGACTCAACACACAATACACTTACTTTAGTCTGTGTTAAATTGAGCATTTTCTAGTAGACTAAATATGATCCTGTGGATTAATCAAAACTTAGTTTAAGCCTCATTGTAATTAATTGGATTCTGTTTTTCTCCCAAGGGTGGAAGTTACATGCTGCCAATGCGTTGGCAGGGAATCCCAGTCTCTCTCTGGTGCCCCAAACCTGCAGCACCTGCTCCCACAACTGCTGACCCACATCAGCCTGTACCTCAGACACCCAGGTACCCTCCATCCTACCCTAACGTGCCCCAGATGCCTCTGATGCCCCACCTCAGCAAGAACCCAGATGTTTCATATCCTAAAATTCCCCCATCCTATTTCTTTCCACCTTACCTGCCTTATCCTCAGTACCCTTCAGCCGTTGTATCAGAAGCTACAACGGCGGCAGCGACAACAACAAAGAAACCAGTAATGCCTAAATTTCCGCAATACCCCCCTTTCTTCCCTCCTTTTTATCCCTACTTTCCTCCCCCCCTCCCAGTTACAACAGCAGCGCCAACCACAACGGCTGGAACGACCACCAAATCAACAACCACTGCAAAGCCAGCAGCTGCGGCTCCTCCCCCAGTATTTCCTTTTCAGTTCTACCCACCTTTCTATCCCCCCTTTCCATGGCCCCTACCCAGACCTCTGCCAACAACTTCAGCGACCACAAGTAAACCAACTACTAAAGCTCAGTTGCCACAGTTCCCGCCGTACATGCCTGTCTTTCCTCCATATCCTCCCTATCCTCTTTTCCCTCCTCTTATGCCTCCCTTTCCACAATATCCAACCCCTAAGCCAGAGACGACACCAACCACAACTGCCACCACCACAACTAAGAAAACTGACACCGTACTGACTCCAGCACCACACGATCACCCCCACTTTCATCCGCATGTCCACCTTCCATTTCCATTTATGCCATTTCCTCCTCCTTATCCCCCTCCTTCAGGCTAGTCTGCTGAAAAATGTATATTAAATGGTTTGACTAACATAAGTGAGTGTGTGTGACTCTCAGTATTTAGTGAAATTCTCTGGGGCAGTTGAAGGGATAATGTGGAAAGGCTGGTAAAATGGGATTTGGTGGGTGTGTGGGAGAGATGAATAGCCCATATTGAAAAAGGTCTTTACTACAGACAAGAGGCTCTTCAGATGTCAAACATAGCGCCGTCTAGTATCTAGAAGGCCAGTGTGAAAAGGTGAAGCGATGTGTATGTCAGGAACATTGTCACTAGTCCATATGACTGAAATGCTCACTTTAAATTGTTCCCTTCCTTACAAGCTGGCAGAGCAAAGTGAACATTTGGGTCATGGAACTGTTGTGTGTTGCCAATGGTCCTAAAACATACATGCACATTTTGCTTGTTCACTGACATTTTGGATACGAAACCACTCAATTTGACAACTGAGAGCTTCTAGCTTTGGGTGTATAAAATTAAAATGCTGTTAATGAGTGATTTGTCACAAATGACATTTTAGACATTTAGAGGGTGTAGCCTAGTGAGGCTGCAGTGATGGAAGTAAGGAGAGAGGGTGTAAACTAGGATTTATAAAACTTAATTTAAATTGTGCCAATTCTGAAATGGAGACACCAAAAACTGAGGGGCAATGCTGTTTTATTTTTTTTTTGTGTATCTATACATAAAACGGGAAGAGTTTATATGAAACCTATACCTGTTATTTTTATAAAAGGCCATTGGCAGTGAGGGAAATGAAGCTGTAGTCTTATAGCCAGATCAGAGAATGCGTTCAAAATTATTAAACCAGAGTAATAATTTCCATAGGGTAAAGTGTTTATAAAAAAAATATCCATACTCCCCTACATTTAATTTTAATACTTTAAATCAAGGTGGATTGCATCTTGATAGAGCTTTTTTGACACTAATCAACAGAACTTTTTAATTTCAAACAACCTCTAAATTGTTCCTAATCAGCACATATCTCAGCAGCTCCTTCGCATGACATCTGTAGACTTGTGACTTGTAAATGGGATTTGCATTGAAATGTCTGCTTGCTGGTGCATCTTAAAAACTTAGCAACTTGTAGTGGACACATGGGTTTTGTCTATGATTTTCTAAATTGTGAGAATACAGGTACTTTCTCAAGGTGAGGATATACATTTAAGAGAATGAAATCCCATATTAATGCAACCTGTTCAGCATTCATAGATTAGTACAGATGGGGGCTTTCAAGTTTTATTTCTCCACTTATTTCATGTGGAATCATTTTTACGTTATTGGTTTATTTTTGATTCTTTGTGTTCATGTCATGTTATATCATGTTCATGTCTAATCTACATATTCTTACAATACTGGAACAGTGGTGAAAATGTTATCTCTTCATGTCGTCCACTTTCAGTCTAATTTTCTACTTTTTTTATATTTAACAGGTTTGATTAATAATTTTCCCCATGTGCCATTACAGTTTAATCTATTATTTTATAGACTATGATAGAATGGGTAAGGACACAGCTCATAATATAAAGAGAGAAATATACTGTTAATTGTATGGGTCTTAAATTGGAATTGTCTTGCTCTTTCATATATATTACCATTAACAGTTATTTCGTCCATTCCCAGACAAAGCTGTCTCATGTAGGTCTGTATTATTCTTGTCTGAATGTTCACTACTTGGTATGGCTATGAAATTTAAAGTCATCAATAGCAAGCGCTGAAGAAACAATGTTGTACCGCATACATTCCTGCATGTAATGTAGAGATAAAAAAGAACTGATATACAAATAAAAGTCATTAAATTCCCTTAATCATTGAACAAGGGACGTCACTGCAAACTTCAAGCGTCACACAGAGTATGTACTGTATATGCTGATAAAATATACTACCAAAGATAAATATTTGCAGAACTTGATATCAAAAATAACTTCTAAAATAAATGGCATGTCTCCTATTTCATGTCATATGATAAATATGCAGGGCTGACTTAATTGACCTGAGGCAACAGTGAAATTAGGGTCTAAGCAAGCCCACCTGTTGTGACCTTAATTAACACAGGTGCAAGCTCTAGCTGAAGAATCTGATTGGTTGATTACCTGGTGCCAATACCTACTCGGTATAAAAAAAACTGGCATCCAGTCATTCAGTTTTAAAATAAAGTGCTCTCCATTTGCTCCAGGCGTGCAGCTCCAGTATGGCAGGTGAAGCTGGAAGGAGCTGCAGATCATGTCAAACTGTAGCAGTCCTATTGCTCCTGTGCTCTTTGGCCCCGAGTTTGACTTGTTCTAGCTTGAGAGGGATGAGCGAAAGAGTTCAACGAGACGAGGCGGTTAGTGAGGCTGCAGTGATGGAAGTGAGGAAAGGAAACATTCTCTTTAATGGGAAAGAGCTTAACTCTGAATCGGGATCTGCCTCTGCTGCTGCTCCCACAAGTAAGGATGGCTTGCCAAATGTTGATTCAGATCAGTCAGATGGAACAAGTAAGATTTTGCTGTACAGTTATTTGATATCCTTCATGCAAATATCCATAGGGAAAAAAATCAAAGGATATGGCAAGTATTAACTTTGTATCTGAACTTCTAAAGAGAAACTCAAACAGACATCACAGCTGAAGGATGCCATGGCCAACGAAGCAGCATGGAGGCGCTTGAATCCTACTCTGCATTGTGGTCAAACCAAGATGAAGTTGAAAGCCATGGGACCTGGAGCTGCTAATTTACAGCTAGACACGGGTATTGTAACATAACCAAGCTCTGAGGTTATGGTTAAAGCTGTATATGCTTGACATGTTAGTATACAATAATGGCTCTACGCTTCCTCTTAGGCAATGCACGTCCCCTTCCTCTGATCCGGGTGCCTGAAGCCTGTGGATACTCACGGCAGCAGAATGCACTCGGCCTCGTTTTGGTTGTTCCCTATGATGGCTGCAATGTGATACGAGAGGTATACCCCTGCCCCTAATGCTTTAATTAACTAAAGATTTATATGGTGGTAAATAGGTAAACCAATGCTGAAAGTATCGAAGGTTGTGTATATCCCTCAACAGATGGTATCCATGAAGCTTCAGTTTATTGCTACTTCTGAGGTTTTTTTAAATAAATGGTCCAAAGTAAAAACTAACTTCTGGGGGGTTTGTCAGGATGAGCCTAGTAGAGCAAGTTAAAACCAACATTTACAAGTGTTTAACTACAGATTAAATGTATTATCAGTTAAGTTACTTGTATATTCCTGTTTCAGAATGGGAACTATGTGGTGCCAATGAGTTGGCTGGAGACTCCAGTTAAACTCATGTGCCCCATATCTAAAAGTCCTGGTGCAACACCTGCTTCAACTACCCCCAAGCCTGCTCAGCATCCCTTGAAACTTCCTTTCCCTCACAGGCCCCGGAACCTGTATCGTCATAAACGACAAGTGAATCAGCCATATTCCATCTACGATCCTCGCAATCCATATGCCTATTGGTATTACTACATGTATATGATGAGACCAGCCCCCAGCACTGCGCCTCCTTCAACTACTAAGCCTGACACGACCACTGTAACTACCAAGCCAGCCACAGAGAAACCGCAAATAAATCCTCCTGCATATCCTTACTATCTATACTACCCATTTTACCCTTACTACCCTTACTACCCCTACTACCCTCTCCCAAAGCCCCCAGCCACGACCACTGTGCCCCCAGCCACGACCACTGTGCCCCCAGCCACGACCACTGGACCTGGCACTACTCTAATGACTACAGCCATCATGACTACCTCAGCCTCGACTACCAAGACTCCTCAAAAACCATCAATCCCTAATTACCCACCATATTTTCCCTACTATCCCTACTACCCTCCAGCAGGACACCAGTTGCCAGAAAACCCTGACAGCTCTGAAATTTACTACTACCCAATCATTCAGCATTTCTATGGAAAGCCTCCATACCCAGAAAATCCAAGTCAACCAATGCAAACTACTCGGCATCCTACTCCCACAACTAAGCCAGGTGATATAAGTAAACCGAGTCAATCAAGCCCTACACTGAAGTCAACGACTGCCTCTGGTCCCACGACTGCCTCTGCTCCCACTGCACAAACAACTAAACCATGTTCCCATACTACCACACCCAGCAGTAGCGGCTATCCAGGCCCAATGAGTCCATATGTTCCTTATCACATGCTCCCCTTCACTCCCTATGTGTCGTACGAATACAACAAGGCTGGCAAACTCCCATATTACCAGAAATACGGGCCTCATTCTGGTTACAAATCTGGACTCCAGGCTCAAGCACACCCACACCCAGGCTTTCACTACTGGCAACCTGTCCCATGGTTTCCCGCTCAGCAGGAAAAGACATTCCTCAAGTTGACTGGAAAAAATCCACAACCTAAATAAGTCAACTTTGAATGGTAAGGCTAACCTGTATTATACTGCACGTAAATGTTTACATTAGTATGAATTTAAGTTACATTTCTCAACCATAACTCTCTTTCAGGGGCTGGTGTCCTATAATACTGAGCATTCAATAAACCATGTTTTACTTAGAACTTGGTCTCATTTGTGTTTTCATCTGTAATCCAAGTGTTGCCATGGTGCTAAACCTCTTGGCATGCCCTGGGTGTACAATGGTAGGATACCCAATTCCACACTACGATTTAGTAAATTAAACACTCATCTAGTTGATGGGAACTCTTGAAACGTCTAGTGACTCCTGTTTAGTTTTCCACGCAACATTGGGCCAGAGACTGTTTCAGTGACGTCCTGCATAAATTGCAGCTGCAGCCCTTGGCAAAGGGGCTAAATATTCAAATCAAAGCTGAAAGGGGAAACTGAAGCAGAGGTTCCTAAGCACAATGAGAGCCTCAGTATACCACACAGTTTTTATGCAAAAACTGTTAATATCCTAACATTTAACCCTGAAAGAATAAAACCTGGGACCTTGGTCAATGGGTTACATGCATTATTGCATCTGTGATGTGAGTATGCACACTATTCTATTACAAAATTTCATACTGCCCAATACCTTTTGCTGCTAAATAAGTTTGTTTCCATGATCAAAAAATTATAAAGCTGAAAATTATGGGAAGTTGTGCAGTGCATCTGAAGAGATGAGAGCAACTTAATGAAAGTGGGTGTTGCAAAACGTCTTTCCAGTCATCTATTTTGGAATAAAATGTGGTTTGGTCTTTATAAAATTCCAAAATTTTGTTTTTCAAATATTTGCTGTCTCTAAATATTTTTGCTTCTAACAATTTTTTTTTTTTTTTTTGTGAAACCCACCACTCCCATATACACTCATGCAGCACACCCCATTCTGTCTGTTCCTATATATTTCCACGACAGCATCTCCTCTGGTCACCACGTGATGAGACACACACACACAGATCTACACACATCACTGAAACTAATGCACACGTGACAACAGAGACGTGAAATGCTAGTCTCTTTTGAAGCATGGATTCTCGTCTTTAATTTTTTCTTTTCATTTACAGCTTGTAAGTGTTGAGTAAAATTTGGAGCACTTAGCGCAGGAACAAGAACTATTCTGCAGAGGAGTAAGAAATGCTAAAATACATCCTCCAGCGGTCAACATATAGTCTCTGTCCAGCATGGGAGAAGCAGTTGCCTGTTTATGCAACACTTTGCTCCTCTCTTTTTTGTTATAATTGCTGCTTTTGCACTTTTACCTCAAACATCTTAAGGAGTTGTTGCATTTCTACCAATGCAGGTGAGTGCAATGTACAGCATGTGCTATGTATGATTTTATTTTTTTTTATTTTAAAGGTGATGAGAATTTAGGATGATAGACCATGCCATTTATATATTTGTGGTTAAGAAAATTCGATTTACAATGAAAAAAGGAGAGTAAAAAGTACAGAGACGGAATGTTAGGATAAGAACATAGTGTCTGCATGAGCAATTTTTCAGCATAGAAATGTTTTAACATTGTTTGATGTTAAAGCCCATGTTGCAGTTCTATGAATCAGTTTATTTTATCTGCACTATCACAGGGAAATCAAAGACACCACGGAAATGAAAGGGATTGATACTGCCAGCATTCAGGTGGTTGATTTCAGTCCGAAATCTGTCCCCCACCACTGAATATCTTCAGTCTATCTTTGGCCATATTCCCTGCCAGAGCTCTTAGCCCCTCCCCCAAACGTGACATCTGCCCCACCCACTCCACACAGTTTGCCTTCATGGAGATCTATGATGTGGACATGGATGAGGAAGAGGAGGGAGTAGTATTTATGAGAAAGGCCACAGCAGGCCACTGGTGGGAGCACTGTGGAGATGATGGCAACTGTGACATACAACACCAGAGACGAGGAAGACGCTGCATGGAAAACAGCTGCAGCTGGGCTGAAGAGCTCCAGGATATCTTTGCACCACAGGCAGAAGACTGTTACAGTGGAGGGCGAACCAGACTCTCCAGCATCTCTGTGAGTGATTGACTTCCTCTGTTCCTGTTTGAGCCACACAAGCACTGAATTACTCCCTCTTGAGTCCATTTGTTTTGACAAATTCTACTACATCTCTTGACCAGAAAAAAACAGACAGAGACAAGATCAAGAAGGGGATTTAGCACAAGTCCAGGTTTAAAAGGAAATTAAATGAGCAGAAGCTGATGATATACAATATATATCAATGTGTACATAACAGCATTTGCGGTCCTGGGCTATGCTGTATCTGGTTTATATGTATATATGTGGATACAGTATATGATTATAATGGCCTGAGAAATGTGTGGCATGGAGAGCCTGAGGATATTTGACCCCTGATGCTGATGTAGCATGAAAGATCATTCAAAATGTTTTGTTGTTTAATCATCCCACTGCGGCATTGTGACGCAGCAATGTGGGAACTAATTGTGAGTATGTGTGCGTGTATTTATGTTTCTGTACGCACGTGTGGACATGTGCACCCTGCTCTTCCTTGTTTCTCTTACGGCCCATCACACTTGAATTTGTGATGTGGAATGGGGCTGGAGGAGATTCCTTTAGGAGACAAAACAAACAGATAAAGTGTAATTAAAAATTCACCACTCTGCTTTGGGCCAAGAGGCAGGCACCATGTCAGTGTTGCACAAAAGTGTTGACATTTATTTGACGAGCTGTCATTGATCAGCTGCGGCCTCTTTAATGGGGTTTTTTTTCCAGTGTTGTAGTCTCATTTATTAGACTATGTTTAGCCTCGCTTTCTAGCCCATCATATAATATCTGTAAATATATAACATCTGGCTCCTCTTATCAGGACACAGATTTCTAGGAGCTATTTGTCCATCTCCTTCTGATAAAGGAAAGATATAGAGGAGAAACCAAGAGAGAGAAAGCCTGTGAGGAAGATGGAGGAACAGATAACAGATCAGGAGAGCCATGGCAGCGCTGAGCAGCTCTGTCTCTCCCCTCCCTCTTCCATTTCTCTCTCCTCCTCTGCTTCCGTCTCTTCCCACTCTTTCCTCTCCTGCTCCCACATTACCCCCCCTCCTCTCTCTCCTGCTTCTCTCCTCCCTCCCTCACTCTCCTGTACAGAGCTGCAGTATATGAGAGGGTCTCCTGGGTCTAGCTTCACTGCAGTGTAGAGAAGGGTACGGCGGCTGTTTTAGTACGATGCGCTGAAGGATGGTGCACCAGGAGAAACGTGTTTACCAGGTGTGTGGATTTGTGTTTGTTTGTGGTAGTGTGTAATTTGGATGGCTTAGAGTATGTAGCATAATATTTACGGGCAGGTATCGGTATCCATCATGGGTGTGCTGCTGTAGATGAATCAGCCATACTGGATGAGTGGATGTGTGATTGTAAAGGGAGTGGGTGTGTTCATATGTGATATTTGCCTGCTTATCTCTGTGTTTTAACATCTCTTCTGTGATTTATGTCTATATAAATCATATAACATGCTCTGCTCAGTTTTTTTCATAAATGAAATCATTCTACATCATTTACAGAGACCATAAGGTGCTTTTACACTAACATACTTTCTTCTGGAATTGTAAAATAGGTTGTGTTTGAATCTGTATTTGTTCGTGTGCATGTGTGTGTATCTGTGTGTGGTCAGTCTGCTGGTGAGGAGGACATCCGGTTGTCTGAAGTGGATGCGCAGGAGGCAGAGCGTTGGCTGGGAGAGTGACGGCGATCAACTGTTATTTATGCCCTTACACCACTGACTCATCTAATGATGCGTCACAAAAAAAGTGTGTGTGTGTGTGTGTGTGTGTGTGTGTGTGTGTTGGGCCGGTTTTTCAGGTCATTTAGAGAGAGAACCCTGACACATAACAAAAACAACTCTAATTTTGGCAGTGTTATTCAATGGCTGTTGGTGATGAGAGTGTGTGTGTGTCACAGACGAACACACACATAATATAAAAGTTCTTTACCCATGGTGCCAGAATAGAAAATCATGCTGTGATGAAGCATTTCGTCTGGTTTTTGTCTGCATCAAGACGAAAGCTGTGAGACTTTGAATCCGAGGCAGCAAGAAAGGACCTAAAAATGTTTGTAGTTGAAAAAAAAAAAAAGAGATCTAAGGGCAGCGTTAGAGTGGAAGTTGAAGTGAAATAATAAACGAATCAGGGAAGGATGTAAACTGAAGAAGGAAGAGAAGAAGATGAGGAGAAGGAGGAGGGGGAGGAGGAAAGGATGCTGGATGTTGAGCAACTAGGTGAGGCCATGGCTGGAAATAAATATGAGGAGAGGAGAGAAAATTTCAGTCACAGACAATTCACATATTGGGAGTTGTGAAAAACCAGTTCAGAATGACACGACATTTCTAACCATTTTACTGTAGATATTAGCTGCTAGCTTGAAGATGAGCTTAAAGTTAAGCCAAAGAAGCTGGTACTTTATGACTTACAGCAATTATAGTCCTGTGGTTGCAATTGAATACCAAAGAATTTAAAGATTTGTTGCTTGCTATACTTTGTTAAAAGAAGTGCTGTTCACTTCACTGGAGACAGAACTAGATACAGTTAAAAATTAACGTACAAATACTTAAAAACAGTATGGACTTTTTTCTTCTTTTTTTAGGTCTTGTGTGTGGACCTGGTAAGAAAAAAAATGTACCACATCCTTCCCCTCCATGTTGAATGTTATTAGGGCACTGTTAATGTGGCCAGAATCTTCCAGATTCATTCATTTACACCCACGGGGGCTGTAGTCTATCCCAGGATCCATCAGGTGAGGGGCAGGGTGCATCCTGGACAGGTTGTCAGCGGGTTGTCAGTCAGTCACTACCACAGGTAAAGAATAAATACATTAACACTCACATTCAAACCTGCGAGCAAATGTAGAGTTTCCACCTCACCTGACCTGAACTGTGGGAGGAAATCAGAGCACATGGATCTTCCAGATGTGCCTTTTTAACCAGCATATCGATGTAGTCCAGTACTTTTTGTAGTGTCTGTATGACATGGATAGCCTGGGAACGGGATATTCTGTTTTCTGTGTATGGCTGGCTGTAGAATTTTACAAGGACTGTTTAAACGTGGTAATCTGGGTTAAGTGATTATTTACAGACAGAATAGGAAAAGAGAGGAAGAGTGTTATGTAAATACTGATGTCTTATGGAAGAGCAGAAGAGAAAGCACAGAATCAATTTTTATTGATATCTTAGCTACGCTTTGATAGTGTAAATAAAATATTTATGCAACCATAATGACAGAGTTTTATGTGAGCCCATAGCGGGATGATCTTAATGTCTTAAAGACAGGAAATCGGTTTGAACGACTTTGCTCCATTCTTTCCATCTACACGTTTCCCCTACATTATCCATATTTGTCCCTCCTCCTTAGTTTATTTTTCTCCTCTTTCCTTTTAACCTCTTTTCAACCAGAAATTGCCTATGTACCATACAAGTATTTATAGGTCAAATTTAAATCGCAATTATAGTAATTCTTCCCACGAGTATGTCCCACTTGATCACCCAAGCAGAGATAGCAGTACAGCCGCAGCTCTTTTATTAATATTCTTTGTATTCTTGTATTTTTCTGGGTTTCTGGCAGGCCCAGAGGAATGAGAGAGAGTCCATCAGGCAGAAACTTGCCCTTGGCAGTTTCTATGACGACGAGCCAGTCATCTATACCAGCTGCAGCAAGAACGGCCCGTCCTCCCGGTGGGTTTGAATCGAGTGTTTGAATACAAGCGTGTTACGGTTTGATCAATGTAGCCTTTTGAAGGTTGGCACCAGTATTTTTGTTATTTAGCTGCTGACAGCTGACACTTAAGCTCTATAGATCTTTACATATTTTATTCTGGGAATAATGTCATGGAAACATTGATATACTCCCCAGATTCAATTAATTATTGATTAACAGAAAACATTATAAATAAATTTTAAAGCCTAAACATAAAACTTAATTGCAGGTTTTGTAGACTGCAGATGTGTCCGATATAAGGAACCTTCTAATTTAAACCGCACAACTGGCCAATGTAAGGCATTTAAATGAATACTTGGTCATCATAGTGACAAACCTATATATCAGCATCAGTCTAACCATCTTTGTCGCAACTTTGCTGTCCAGTTTTAAAAAAACCATGTATCTCCCAATTTGGCGATTTTGAATTTTTCAGATAGAGTTAAAAATGACGTGTTCATTTATGGATAGAGGAACCCTTTTTTATTTATTAAAAAAAAGAAAAGGAAATTGGAGTGTCTGAAAAATGGATTGTCACAAAGCAGAAAACAGGACAGTTTTTCTTAGCTCTTAAAAAGTTGGCATTTTTTATAATTGATTGAGCTCTGTCTACATGGCAAGTACAAGCAAGTTGTTTGACAACCAGGAGAGGGAGCTATTCAGTAGCTTACTATATATATATATTAACTAAGAATATAAATTAAAAAACACACAAATCCAAAAGATAAAACTGACTGGAGTGCCTTCTTGGCTCCGAGGTTTCAATGGCAAATGACAGTAAATGACAGCGGGTCCTTAGTGGAGTGCAGTGCAGTGCAATAGGAAGGGTTACGCAAATAAGTTGAATTATCTTGTGCTTATGTCTATGTTGTGTCTATGACCTGGTAACAAACAGAGCAGTAGAATAAGTGATTCACTTAACTAATAATTCAAAAGGAAAATGAAACATTTCCCGGAAAGCCACAGTCGGGTTTACAGTCAGTCCATGGGAACTGTCATTGAGCTGAACAATAACTAATTTACCATCAGCAACAGAACAAAGAAACACCGGTATGGAGAGAGTATTCACAGCAGAGGTGGCACAGTGGTTAACCTCTATTGCTGAGCGATGCCGCAGATTCATGAGTCTGACAAATTCTGAAGAAATTCTCAAGTTGGGATATAGATTAGACGTTAGACAAGTGTCTGGTGCTAAAATGAAATATCTAGCATTCAAAATGACTTCACTAGCTGCTACAAAAGCCATCACATGTAAACAGATCATAACATTTTTCATATCATATCTCCAATTATTTTATTTCTTTTTTCACCTGTAAGGCATTAGTGACATGCGCTAACCTATATAAAAATGCAATACTAATATTCTTTAACTACTAGATTTTAAAGAATATTTTGTGTCTTAAAGTTTTCATTCCAAGAATAATTATAAATATAGGTGGAATGATATATACGTTAGATTTGACATATAAAATAAAACTATAGGAAATTTTCCCATGAAATTGGTATTTCATATTTGTAATCTAGGTCCGGGACACCCACAAACACATGCACACACACGCATCGGAAAGAGTTGCATTACATCAGACACAAGTTGGTTAACCGAAGCCACTACACCTAAAACACTCCTCTGCTTTCTTTTGATGACAACTTTGACCATGAGTAACTTTTTTCATTTGACGGGACATTTATATTAAACAAGCCCCCCCCCCACCACCCCATGGTACTGGCTATGTTTTGAGGAAGTGCAGTTCTGTCTGTGGTCCAAATGTCTCTGAAAGAAGAAGTGATGCCTGATATGAATCCAGGGTTGTGATTGATGGGTATGGAGTCATGTGACCTCCACTGGAGGTAAATGTGCACCCTCTGGGATTTAGTTTGGGGTGGAAATTCCAACACCAACCTTTTTAGCTCGTGAGATTTTGTATATGTTATTGTTCTCATCCTAGTGTGTGTGAGGGGGGGGCGTTACTTTGGATTGTTAGGTTCTTTCAGTCAGAGCATCGTGACCTGGAATTCAGTGAATTGTGTTTTGAGCTCTTGGAAAAGCTGAGGTTAAGGTTTCAATGGTTTCTCTGTAACTGCTTTGGAGGGCCTGATTTTATGTTTGTGACTTTAATTGTTTTTTTGAGGTTTTCAGCTGCTTTTGTTCTTACTTGATTAGGTCACACTTTGTGACATTACTAACATCAGTACACCTAATGGCCAGAAGTATATGGACACCTCAACATGCAGTTGTTGAACCTGTGATACCGAAACTACGGGCATTAGTCTGCTACTATAACAGCCTCCACTCCTCTTGGAAGGCTTTCCAGAAGATTTGCTCCTATTCATCTACAAGAGCATAAGTGAGGTCAGGTTGGGCCCTTATGTTGGGAGATAAGGTCCAGGGTTACAGCTGCTGTTCCAATTCATTCTATGCTGGATGGGGTTGAAGTCAAAGGTCTGTGCAGGGCAGTCAAGTTCTTCCACACCAACTCCGAATCAGTAGACCATTTCTTTAAGGACATCACTTATATTGAATCAGGAAAGGGTCTTCCAAAAACTGTCCCCACGTAGTTGAAAGCACAACATTGTATCATAATATATCATTTATGCTACAGCATTAAGATTTCCCTTGTATCTAACCCAAACCATGAAAAACAGCCTGCCACCTAGTTGTTTACCCAAAAGCAATAAGAAGTTTGCCATTGATCACCCATCTCTGCTATTATTTCCAAGAAAAGAAAAGAAAAGAAAAGAAAAAACAGCAGTGCTCTTCCTGTCATACACTGTACAAAAGAATTCAGGCGATTCCCCATGGAGTCTGGCACATGATGTACAGTGCTATACAGACAGCTACAAAACTTTTTGGTGATAGTTTTGCCTTTTTGTGGAAATTACAATATTCACCTAAATTAAATGTGTTTGTTATTATTCACTTTAGACTTCTACAAATGATTGAACTTTTTTTCAAACATTTCGTGGCTTTTCCACTTTCCACTCCTTTCTTTGTGATTGAATAAACACAATTTTGTAAAATATCTTGGTGATCTAGGATCATATTGTTTAGGATAAATCTAACCCCTAAATTCCTGCCTAGTCCTACTTGTTGTGGCTTCTTTCATTTAAATGTTGTTGTTTTTTTGTGTGTAAACAAAATCACTAAAACCAATCAGTAATTCCCCATTTCTCCATATAGGTTTCATTATGGCTTGAAGATGTTTTGAGTGTCTGACCGAACATCAGCATTTCCTTTCTCATGTTCTTCGCCCTTTGTGTTTTTCTTCTCAGGCTGCAGGGTGGGGTGAACCTGCAAGTGTGTTTTGTCAATGACAGCAGCAGTGACAAAGACAGTGATGCTGAGGACAGCAGGACAGAAACCAGTCTGGACACACCGCTGTCCCCTGTGGTATGCACAGCTTAGATATCGTCTCTGTGTTTTTTGTGTATGAACGGTTTGTGTGTTTCTGTCTCGTCCCGCTGCTCTCATTGCTCTTTGCAATAACCTCTGAGAACCACATTAGCTGTTACATCATAATATCACTTCCTCTCCAGAGCAAGCAAAGCTCTTCGTTATCGGACCGGGACACGGCAGAGGAGGACTCAGACCCCTTAGATGACTGCAGCGGGTTCTGGCGGGTGCAGCGGAGACTGCAGGAGGAGGCCCGGGTGGCGTTGGCTCTAGCTCGACCCATGGCTCGCATGCAGGTGGAGGTGGAGAGGCAAATCCAAGTGCACAGACGTTCACCTGTGGCTGACTTGGTTAGTCAATGAGAGAGAGAAAAGCAGATCATCGATTTTTGTGTGTGTGTGTGTGTGTGTGTGTGTGTGTGTGTGTGTCTGTCTGTCTGTCTGTCTGTCTGTGAGTGAGTGAGGGGACCTCTTTCCATTTTAGGAGATGATTCAGGGCAACAAATTATCCAAGAGTAAAAGCAGAATGACTGTAAGTTGCTATTACAGAAAACTAAACACAATAAATACAGTATTACATACTTGCATTTTCTGACTAGAAGGTCAGTCAGGATTTAAAAGTGGATGTATATGTGTGACCAAAAGAAAACCCCTGATACTGGTAAACAAAAGAGCAGAAAATTTGTCCTGCTGTTGATAGATAAAGGACATTTGCAAACCCACATAGACACATTGATCCCAGGTGATCAAAATTGAATAACACCGTTTTAGTTGTATTTCACATTCTTGGCCATTTTGAAAATGTTGATATGCAGCAATTTCCTGTCTGTGTGTGTTTACATATGCAGCTTCCCCATTTGCCTCACATCAGCGAGGGTTTGATGAAGAGGAATTTGAGGCGAGGAGACATGAGGGACATGAGTCTTGGACAGCTGCAAGTCATCACGAATGACTTACACTCACAGATTCAGAGTGAGTAGCATAGACACACACCCAACAAACACAGAGATACACACACATATGACACAACCATCATCTGGAAGTATTTCATAAACTCAACAAATCCCCTGTTCTTACAAAATTAAACTACTGTCTTCCCATTTTGGTGGCAGGTGAAAACATTTATCTTTATTACGTCAGATTTTTAGAACAAAGAAAAACAGCACCAGTTTTCTGTACTTTAACTGTTCTGAAATATTCAATGGAGGTCAAAAGACTCAATCAGTCAGCCTTAAAAAAAACCTTCAAAGACAAATGTAAAAGTTGTGGTTCAAAATATGGGAGTTTTCTAACCATTTTCACAGACCGGGGTGCTAAATTCTCCTCCTGTCCAACAAATTTTCCCCTTTGACCCGAACAGTGACACCCTCAGTCTATTACTCTTTTAGTGAATTGCATCCGTAATCTGACACAGGTTTAAATGAGGAGCTGGTGCAGTTGCTGCTGATGAGGGATGAGCTCCATGTGGAGCAGGACGCCATGTTGGTGGACATAGAGGACCTCACCAGGTGATGCTCTCACCTCACTGGCCGTTCTTTGTCTATTTAATATCAAGTATTAAATATTTTCGGTAGACGTCCTGAGATCACTCTAATCTACGTCTTGTCTTTGTTGTGGCAGGCACGCTCACAGCCATCAGCGGCACCAGGCAGAGAAAGCTGTCTCTAAATAAAACACCCTTGTCTTCACGTCTGTCTCTCTGCTCTTCATCCAAGCGCTTCATGGACTGTCACCAGTGTTACTAAGGAAACTCCATCCGTGCTATTAACACACACGTAAAGTGGTGCACCGCCGGATGTTGTCGAAGGACCGAGGTGGCCATTGCTGTCGGTATGGACACAGCTGACTTTGTGCAGGCTTTTCACTTCCACTCAGCATGATTAATCAAAGCATATTTCACAGAATTAGGGGAATCCTCTTGACCTAATTCCGTCCCTAACACTGATTTACCTCTATGATTTTGCACATTACACTCATGTATGTTAATGCTGGGTCAGAGGGAGCGCCTGCACACCTTGTTTCTCACTTGTCACAGAGAGGATGATGACTTTCAGGGCTCGCACCTGACTGAAATGAAGATTAATTAACTTTGTCTTTTGTTTGTCTCTATAGTGATCAAGAAGATTTATCCGTTCTTCTGTAGATATGCCCCACTCACCCGTTTAATCTTTCTTTCACTAATAGCACCGTGTCATCGCTGTTTAACACTGGAATTCACTATTAAACATCTACTGTCTGAGCTGTTGCAGCAGAAAATGATGAACAGTCTGTATCCGTGCTTGCCTGCAGCTTAGTTTCACAGGTTGTCTACACGCTTCACAGAGATCTTGTAAAGATCATTTAGACACAAAATTGGAATTAACAGTTTCCACCTGCTTTAAATATGTGTTAAGAGCTATATGAGACAACATTTTGAACTTTATCTAGACAAATTTGTATTTGTTAAATGTGGAGATACTTGATACAATAGACAAAATGACAAGACGTGGGTTCAAAAACTATTTTGGGTTAATATATAGGGATAGAGGACGCAAAAAATGGAGGCACAGCCTCTTAGTAAAAATATGCAACGTGATTTTTGTTATGCTCAATTTACCAATGCTAAAAAAAAAAGTTTAACATAATAAAAAATGTAACACAAATATATTAATAAACCACTGCCTAAACACATATTTATTTTATCTGTTTAAAAGGTTTATGGACATACTGTATGTAAATGTTAAAAGATACTTTATTAAAAGGATGAAGAACATGCCTTGTTGTCTGGCTGTGTTTAGATGTTTTCACTCTCAGCTTTTTAAGAATGTCATTTAACACAAAGTTAAACTTCCTTTTTTTTATTGTTTGCTCAGTTGATTAATGTACTGTATAATGATTGTAAAAAAAATTCCAATAATAAATGTTTCAATGGTGTGTACTTTTCTTGTATTTAGCTGGTTTTCATGAGATTTGATTTGCATCACACGTTCCAACTAAATCCACATGGGTCAATATTTACAGTAAAACCAAATGATGACAAAAGACACGCACCTAAAAATTGTGTCATCAAGTACAATATGGGAAAGTGGGACTGCTCTCATTCACATACTCGGTTTTACAGTTGCACAATGAGAGCAGTTGTGTTTCTCTGCTCATTCACACATTCACACTTAGGTTAACACTAAATGTAGTGTAAATGAGTTTGCTGAAGGATTACCACAAGGGGAACAGCCCTGACCGTGGGGACAGAAGTAACACTCAGTTACTCATCAGTTGATCTAAATACAATTCCTATTAAATTTTTTTATTATCATCAGTAAAAAAGTAAATGATCCAAAAAAAAGAAAAAAAGGAAAAGAAAGGTACCTTTGAAGCATACACATCACACATACTATAACTTCAACATGTGAATTTATAAGACTCAATAAATAATCTCCAACTCGAACGGCTGCTCATTTTTTAAATTATTTAAATAATTTGGCTTTGAAAGGTATAAATTACATTTGTAATACTTATGTAAAAATTAATATAAGAAATAAATCTTTTTCATTAAAAGCCAATTTCTCATTCATATATGGACAGCGTTCAAATTAACATTCTGCTTTTATGGGTTTAAGTTATTAAACAAATAATGTTTCAAATTCTTTTTTCCTAAATATGCCAGATATATATGATAAAAATCCCCATTATCTAACAAAAAGGCAACTTCTACCAGATTTACCTGATCCTTTAACAGAGCTGTTGTCAATCACTATGGGTTTTTTTTTTCTGTCTGGTACATTAAATAAAATTAAATGCTTCTATTTGTGATTATTAATACATTGGACACGATCAATACTGGACAAATGTTAGATGTGACCATTCAGCATTACAGTTTAAAATAACATACAAGAGAATCCTTTGACTCTGCTTTCTCCTCTTTGGAAATGTCAACACTGAACAGTCATCAGTGTGAAGCTCCAAGGTAAACTCAAGATATCTGTATAGGCCTTTTACTCATCAGTGTCTCTGTTAATTCCAGTTTCACCTTGGTATTTAGTGATATGGGGCGGAAAAGGAATTTACACAACCTTAACTCTGCTCTTTCATTTTACATTTAGGTGTCAACACGCTAGTGCAACATGAGGGAAATCCCTGCATCACTCTGGGTATAAAACACTTAAGAATGTCTGAGTTCAGTCAGATGCCAAGAAGCAATCAGCAAGCAACTGCCTTACCCAAGATGCCACTCATCAAGCTCTGTGAGTATCATATACACTAACTGAGCAATATCTGCTCTCTGCAAGAAAATAGTTGAACTTCAAGATTTACCAATCGGACTCTATTTTTCTCTTTTTGCCAGGCTTCGCTCCGGCACTCCTGCTCCTAGTGCTCAGCTGTCCTCTGTGGCAAGTCAGCCAGTCTCTGCCAATGATGGGTAAAGGACCGATGACAGACTCATGTGTCTCATATGGACGAACACTTCTACAGAACATCACTGATGCTCTCACACAAGTAGGCCTACACAACTGAGTGAAGATGAATTTCTACACTGTCACCTTTAATCTGTCTTAAATTCGCAGTTTGAAATAAAACTTTCTTTCCCTGCCATAGAATAACCTGTTCAGTGGGATCGACTGCACAAAGCAGGGTATGGAACTGAACACGGAGACAAACACGCCATCTGTGTGTGCCCCGAAGGTACGAAACGAAAGCTCACATTTTTCATTGGGATGTATTTCAAGTATGAGACAAAGCAGAATATTCGGAAATGAAAATCACATAACAAATAATTCTAACGTGCTGCTGTCTGTGCAAATCTATTTTATGTCCAAGTAAACAGAACTTTTGTTCATTCTTTTGTGACCGTGCCTCTGCATTGTAATACAATCATAGAAATGTAGTTTGTCCCACAGGAATCAACATGCTCTGGATTCGCTAAAGCAAAATTCGATCAGGTAGGTTAAGTTCTGCCTCTGTGACAGAAGGGCTACTTTAGGAATACCTTTTTTCTATTGTTTTGATTATCTTCATTTCATACGGATAAAATAAGTCTGACAGAAATATAAAGCCAAATAATCTCAGCCAAGGTGTAAACATTAAATATAACTAACTTTGCTGTTTTGCGATCCAGGAGTCATGTCTGACAAACATTGGGGAGGATCTGCATCACTACTACAAATTTCTCGCAGCTCAGCCGGACCCTGAAAGTTTACTTGGTCCAACTGTTCTGGTCAGCCTCAGAGAATTCATGGAGGTATCTCATTTTACACAATGCAAAATCCCCGCACTGCCAATCTTTACACCAGTAGCTCTTGTACCATTGAACTGTTCGTTGAACCCACGGTAAAATGGTAAACATCAATCCTTTGCTCTCAACAGAACTGCTTCGCATGGTCCCTGCCCACAGACTTGGCCTCAGCGCAGGTAAGTGATGCATGTCACAACGATGAGTTGAAAATACATTGCAAATTTTTTTTTTTTTTTACTAAAGTCTCTGTGGTTTCAAACTTGTAGAAAGATCCAAAAAACTTGTTACTTCTTTTTATTAAGAAATGCTATGCTAAAACCAAACAAACAAACAAAAAAACTGGATGAAGTAGTACATACCTCTTATGGAAGACCGGTTAGTGTATCACTGTGAGAAATCCTTCATCATGGCTGTCTCTTATGTTAAAGGCTGCTGCAGACCGTCTCAGCACCTACGATGAAAGGCTGAGGCTCTGCAAAGTGCTGAAGGGCTTCCATGTCCGCACCATCACAATCAACAGAGTCATTGGATACATGAACTCTGGCGAACACACCAAATGAATTCTCTATTGAGCTCTAACGCAGAAATAGTTTCAGAGAGCTACATAGAAACACTTTACAAAGAGACTACAGGAACTACAGTTTCTGTAGTCGCACAGTTTGTGCTACAATCAGATAATCTAGAGAACACTTCAGTCTACTTTATAGCTTTTCAAGGGTACATATTTATTATTTTCATTTAGTCATGTAATTTATATTTGACATCAAGATGATGTGTTAAAGTACATTTTTACAAAAGATATTGACAGACTATACTCTATTTATTTATTCATGATTTTTATTTATATTTAATTCTGGACTATTTATTTTGAACTATTTATTATTGTTATTCACTTGGCTCTTATATTCATCAAATAAATATTTTTCCTGCATAAATCCTGCTGATGTATCATTCATTTCATCACTTTTCAGTCTAATTCCAGATCATGTGCTAGTGTGAGATGATTTAAGTAATATTGTCCGTGATCAAAAGGATCTACAGGGACACTTCATAGTCACAGCAATCACATATTGATCAAATGTAGTCGTTGGACTTCTTTCAAGTAAGAGCTTGACAGCAGTCGGTTAATCTTTCGCTACTAAACAACAATATGTGATTGCAGGAACACTTTGAACTCGCTTTAACTGAGAGAAATTCTGATTTAATGGTCCTTAATTCCTAAAAAAAAAAAAAAAAAGGCCTTATTTTGCCACTGGACTATTAACTGCACACCTCACTGTAATTTCCTTTAACCAACTCAGCCTGACCAGCTGAGCCTTTTGAGAATTACTAAGTATTAACTGGATGCAGTAGAGTGTTTGTTCACACTTCATTTGGAAAATCCAGTGTTAATAATCAACGTACTATCAGGGGATCATAATAATGTCAGTAAAAAGTCTTTTGATATTCAGAAGGATGTGAAAGTCAGTCAAAACGTATTTGATTTCCGCTGTAGTGTTTGGATTAGACTATATTTACACATAGCAAAGAGTTGACGGTGGGGTGTCCAGGTAAAGATTTTCTTGGTCAGATGAAGGCTCTGTGGTGTCTTCATAACTTCACTCAGTGCCGACTGAAAATTAGCCATTTTGGTTGTGGGAATCATGTTTTTCCGAACGTGCACGTAAGCTGCGTAGGTTTGTTCGCAAAACCTTACCGAAAGCGAAATAGCAGCTTTTGCTTTGAACTGAGACGAGTGAGATTTGTGGTTGCTGGGGTCGAGAGAGAGAGAGAGAGAGAGCTTCGACGTGACGTTCCTGCCCCCGGGGAACGCGTGAGACAGTTTGCTGAAGGGGATGAATCCAAGTCGGGCACGGGAGGGGCAGGCTGAGCGGGATACCGGGTACAGATGCGGTGGAACTAAAGACACTGGGCGGTCTCCGCGCATCGTACTGCGGGATGGACGACAGTCACAAGCTACATCCTCCTGAATGGTCACACGGTTGAATCGAAACATGTGTAAAAACTTTATTAAAAAAAAAAAAAAAGAAAAGCTGAGCACTTTGACCCCGAGCATTTATTGCAGGGCAGCGGCATTAGACTGGCTGCTACGCGGCCTGACAGGCGAAACCCGGAGCAGATAAAGTTTGCGGTCCACTTGCACGATGCCGTCTCGACGCAGACCGAGCGCATGTGGCGCCGCCTGGTGGGAAGGTCAGCTCATAGCGCGCGTAGCCCTGCCAAACAAACACGGCACCCGCGCACACATGTACAAAGTTGTGTGTAATTACATAGACTGAGAAATGCTAAATAGGCCAGCACGCTTGTGTTGACACGCTCGACGGCGTGTGCGCGCTTAATGAAACGGCTAGAATCAGTCAAAACCAGGTGTGTTTGAGTAGGTCAATCACTTACACCTGTGGGGGTATTTTCAGCGGTTGCAGGACCGAGTCACTCCTTCCCAGACCTGGATGTTCGAGCCCAAGGATGGCCCGCAACCTGCAAAGAACCTCTTCCTGGTGGATTATCGTCCTTCTCTCAGTTTCTACGCTCGCAGAGAGCCGGTTAACGCACGGCCGAGGCTCCGGCGCTGCGAACGCCCACGCCCCGACCAGGACCCACGGTGACATCCAGCCCAAAGGGTCCGCGGTCAGACAGCAGCAGGGCGCCGAGCTCGGAGCGCCGCCTCGGCCTCGGCCTCGGCCTGTCGTGGTCCGGTGCCACCCAGACTCGGTGGAGGTCGTGGTGCAGGCGGACATGTTTGATACAGGCCTCCAGGTGGACGGCAGACATCTTCGCCTGGGCTCGGATCCAGTAGCCGAGGAGAGTTCGTGCGGATCAGTCCCGTCGGGGGAGGCGGAATTCACCCTCCGGGCCCACCTGATGGACTGTGGCACTACACTCTCAGTGAGCATCGCGTTGTTTTTAAGTGGCGGCTCGACCGTAGGTGGAGTGTTTAGAAAGTCGTCACTGTTGTTTCAGCTGCCCGTGTAGGTCTAGACAGTTGGTTTCAGCAAGTGTTGCTGACTCCTCATACGCCCTTAAAACGACTACCTCTCTGTGTTCGGTTAGTTAACCTCTGCCTTGTCAAGAACATGCTGAAGAACTGACAAAATTGTTTTCCAGTCGACAGGGGAGAAGATCATCTATTCCAATGTTCTGGTCTACTCACCTGAAGCTTCATCTGATGGCTTGCTTAGATTGGATGGAGCAACCATTCCTGTTGAATGCCATTATGAAAAGTAAGCTGTGCACTTCCTGACCCAGTAGTTTGTGTGCAGTGTAAGATGCAGCTTCTTTAAATTATTGATACGATTATTCTTGCGTTCAGTCCCCTCGGAAAACTAAACAGGGCTAAGAGTAAATATTGAAATAATACAACGGGTTTTCTATTTTCAGGGAGTATGCGGTGGATAGCATTTCTCTGCATCCCACCTGGGTTCCTTTTGTCTCCAGGACCTCAGCTGAGGACCAAATAGATTTCAGTCTGCGACTCATGACTGGTATTAAAAGGATGGCAGCGATAGAGCATCTTTCCTCTACTCTCATGCATCTTCAGAGGAGTCTTATGCAACATTTGTATTAGTAATGCTTCGCTTTGAAGGTGCCTGTTGGTTTTTCATTTTATAAATATTTATTGATGTTTTTATTTTCATCATCTTTGTAGATGACTGGCAGTTTGAGAAGGGATCTTATTCGTATTACCTGGGTGACCCCATTCATTTTGAAGTCTCCACCATCATTGCTAACCACATGCCCCTGCGAGTCTATGTTGACCACTGTGTTGCCACAGCAACTCCTGATGCAGAGGGTACCTTAAGATATGACTTTATTGAGCATAATGGGTGAGCGCCAAAACCACATCTTAAATAGTTCCATCCTGCCACCATAAAATGGAAAATCTATCATTCTAGTTTTTTTTCATTTGGGAAGTGCTTCCTAACACTTTGCTGCTATAACAGATGTCTTGCTGATGCTTACCTGACGAACTCCAGCTCCCATTTCCTACCGAGAGATGAGGAGCACAAGCTGAGATTTCAGCTGGATGCTTTCAGGTTTTACCAGGAGCCCAGCAACCAGGTCAGTTGTCTTTTTCAAAGGTTCATTGTAAAAAGTGCATGCCAGCGTAAGACTTGCATTTGTTACGTTGTCCTGTTCAGTATACATGAGACTGAAAGAGGAGTTTGATTGTATTTCTCACTAATATCTCTACCATAGGTCTACATAACCTGCTATGTGAAGGCTGTTCTCATCACGTCAAGTGTCAGCTCACAAAACAGGGCCTGCTCTTTAATTGAGAACAGGTATTATACTAATGATGAAGCAGTTTTATAGTCAGCATGGTCAGTATAGTGTCACAGTATTATCTCAAAATTAGTAAAGTTGTCTTTCTTGAATGCCATATCATCTGAAAATGTTTGCCTCTGTTTAAGGTACAATACATCATATCTGCTGTATTTCTATTGACAACATTCACCAGACGGGAGTTCCGTGTATGTTTTTAAAAATTCCCGTCTTGTCCAGATGGCAGTCAGTTGATGGGAATGACCGGACATGTAGAAGCTGCAATATCTCCCATCGTGTTGAGGAGCCTCCATCCACAAAACCCCCGCCAACTACCATCGGCACCAAAGCCACGGTTTCACAGGAGAGTTTGGTCCAGAACAGACCCGAACAAAATCCAGCCAATTATATCCGTATCCGTCCAGGAATGCACCAGAGCCAACACAACCAACCACCTCATTCCTCTACTAGATTAATGAAGAGAGAAACGGACGACAAAGCAAGTGAGTACAACAGATATTGCATTTTTATTTTTTATTTTAAACTACTGTATGTACAAGTTTAAACTAACTTCATGGGCACATGTTACATTTTGGCACATTTCTAGGCACAATCTGTTTTTCC
Source organism: Xiphias gladius (assembly GCF_016859285.1). NCBI lineage: Eukaryota > Metazoa > Chordata > Actinopteri > Istiophoriformes > Xiphiidae > Xiphias > Xiphias gladius. The sequence continues at coordinate 14,208,773 of NC_053413.1, read as the reverse complement.
TAATTACAAAAAATTCAAATCCCAGGATTTACTGATGGGTTTTTAATGCAGACTAAATAGTTAAGTCTGAGTTTTGTTTGTTTGTTGTTTTTTTTTTTTTTTTTTACAGCACTGTTTTTTAACAATACAAGAGTACATTCTCAATTTATTCTCAGTAGATAAACACAATATTTTATTTATTTTTTTGAATATTTGAATATACCAGTTTATTTTATGCGGTCCAATTATTCATTGAACCCTCAGTGCAGCTGAAACCGAGCCTTTCATGTTTTTAACGAGACCCCATGTGATTTGCTTTCCAGGGAAGACTATGCAGCTGGGGCCCCTTAATGTTCTCCCATCCAGCAAATTTCTAACAAGACCATCAGATTCCAAAATGGTGCTTTCATCAAAGAACAAGACCACCTGAGACTAAGGATAGGACACTGGAGACTGTTGATTTAAAAAAACAAAAACAAAACAATGATTTCACTGTTGCCATGAACAGGGAAAACATTTTTGACACAAATGCCAAACCCTGCGAATCCAGAGATTAATCTCGTCATTCGACTGTCTTATCACTTTAAATAAAGTTTTTTTTCCTGTGAACTTTACTGTCAGCCATTTTCAGAGGAACAGTACTTACATTTTCCATGTTCCTTAAAATGTGTTTTTGTTACAGTTCTTGTCTTTTCTATACAAATTTCAAACCATTAACTTGGCGCTTCTTGTTGCATCTACCTTATGCAAGAACACACGGACATCACAATATTCTCCATTATTTCGATATCTGATCTTTACAAAATCCAACATCCTGTAGTTCTTGGCCAAGAATTTGATATGGATTTAGCAAACAATTTAATTAGTATTGGATTTTAAGCACTCAGACTCATTAGGCTCAAGCAACAGAAGTGGATGTGTGTGTTTGTGTATTTTAACACAGTGCACAACACACAATGCATCCATTTTTGACATCCCCCTGGAAAGATACATCAAACATAATGTTGACTATTTTGAACCAAGGAGAAAAGCAGACATGCTATTAGGGAGCACTTCCCTCCATTACAACCCACAAGCTACTCATCGTGTAGTCACATAATTGATTAATCATTGTGAGGGTACATAATGGGATATAAAATGTTTGCTTCGCCTGCCACATCCAGTAAAATGATTTGTCATGGTTCACTATGGTAAAAGTCTACTTTTTGAAATTGAATCAAAATTGTATGCTTTTGGTCCCTTAACTCAGTTATAGGTTGTATTTGTATTAAAATAATTTCAATAAATTTACTAGCTATTGCGAGTAAAGAAAGTACCACTGCTGTTTTTTTAGGGGCGTTGTTGCAGTCTACACCAGCCTTTCATTCAGACTTTTAGGAAATTCCTTGTTGACAGGGGCAGCATTTTGCACTTATAGCATTTTATATATATAGCTCTGGGAAAAAAATTGAGACCACTGCAAATTTTTCTGAAATCAGCATCTCTATATGTATGACAGCCAATACATTCCAATGTCTGTTGAATTCCAACACAAGCACACCTTATTCTACTTAATGAGGTACTGATTAGGTGATCACTTGAACCAAATCTTATTTAACAAGGAAAGGTATAAAAACCACTGCTGTGGTCATCACTATCCTCTTGCAATAGGACCAGCTAGATGGCAAAAACAGTGCTAGTAGTACCTCAAAAGTAATTGGAAAAAATAATTGACCGAGCCAAAAGAAAAGTTTTGAGTGAGGAAAAGAAGGGTTCAATTCTTGCTTTACTGGCAGAGGGATACAGTGAGCGTCAGGTTGCTTCCATCCTTAAAATTCCTAAGATGGCAGTTCATACGAACAAGGTCAAGCAGCAGACATTGGGGACAACACAGGTACAGACCGGCAGAGAGAAAAAAACGACTCTCCACTGACCGGGATGACGGTCAACTCATTCGAATGTAACTCAGCAACCTTAGGATGACATCAAGTGACCTACAGAAAGAATGGCAAATGGCAGCTAGGGTGAAGTGCACGGCAAGAACGGTGTGAAACAGGCTCCTAGGGGCAGGGCTCAAGTCGTGTAAACCTAGAAAAAAAGCCCTTAATCAATGAGAAGCAAAGAAAAACCAGGCTGAGGTTTGCAAAAGACCATAAGGATTGGATCATAGAGAACTGGAGTAAGGTCATCTTCTCTGATGAGTCCAATTTTCAGCTTTGCCCAACACCTGGTCGTCTAATGGTTAGACGGAGACCTGGAGAGGCCTACAAGCCACAGTGTCTCGCACCCACTGTTAGTTTTGGTGGAGGATCGGTGACGACCTGGGGGTGCTTCAGCAAAGCTGGAATCGGGAGGATGCGTCTTTGCGAAGGACGCATGAATCAAGCCACGTAAAAGGTTATCCTGGAAGAAAATTTGCTTCCTTCTGCTCTGACAATGTTCCCCAACTCTGAGGATTGGTTTTTCCAGCAGGACAATGCTCCATGCCACACAGCTAGGTCAATCAAGGTGTGGATGAAGGACCGCCAGATCGAGACCCTGTCATGGCCAGCCCAAACTCTGGACCTGAACCCCATTGAAAACCTCTGGAATGTGATCAAGAGGAAGATGGCTGGTCACAAGCCATCAAACACAGCTGAGCTGCTTGAGTTTTTGTGCATAAATTCACCCAACAGCAGTGTGAAAGACCAGCAAATATTTTCTGAACTCTACCTTAGTTAAAACATTAGCATTGTGTTGTTTAAAAATGAATATGAACTTGTTTTCTCTGCATTATTTGAGGTCTGAAAACACTGCACCTATTTTGTTATTTTGACCATTTGTCATTTTCTGAAAATCAGTGCTCTAAAGGACAATATTTTTATTTGGAATTTGGGAGAAATGTCAGTAGTTTATAGACTAAAACAAAAATGTTCATTTTACTCACATACCTATAAATAGTAAAATCAGAGAAACTGATAATTTTGCATTGGTTTCTTCTTTTTTTTCCAGAGATAGATAGATATAGATAACACACACTCAAATCAGCCGACATGAAGTAGACCAAAACATTGCAGCCTTTTAAGAGATGACCTGACTTGACCCCTGAATGAGCACGAAGCAGTACTTATATTGCAAATGGAAATAGATGGTTGTGCTCTTGCCAGCTAGAACATTTAGTAGTCAGCACCTCGGACATCGCCCTCATTGTTTTCTCCAATGGGCGTGCTGTGCGCTGTCCGTGGTCCCTGAACACCGACCCTGGCTTCGACAGGCCGCTTTTTTTTAATGTCCCATCCCACCTTCATCATTAATCAATGGTCATTTATCGGCGCTTACCCCACGACTGGTCGATTTCCTGGGCGCCTGTTTACTTTCATATCAAATGAAAAAGCCATTGTACGTAAGGCTACGATTTGCTTGGCCGCATCAGTATACCCGCTAAGTGCATAATAAATCCTGGGCACACTTAAGTACACTTAGGAGTTACTGTCAAGCTTATTAGCATATTCATCTGTTGCAGAGAGAATACATGCACATTCATCTCTCTGAGTAGCCCCAGTTGTACTCTGGTGGATTCTTCGTGCGGACTATTCAACGTGCCAACGTATGGACGGCTGATTGTTCGTTTCCCTTCTTTTCTCCAGTACTTTTATGAGTCCTCTGGGCATGCGGTGCGCTGATGATGGCTCTGCGTCAGCCTTTCAAGCGACGCGTCTTTCAGCGTATTATCCACAAGTGATTCGTCTCGCCCGTCTCCTGTTTCCCAGGCGTTGTCGTCGAGGTTCGCTGGACCCCCTCTCGCGTCTCTCATTTCTCTGAACACAACGGCGATGTGTCTCCACAGATGCCGAATGCTGGCGGTGCTCGCCGTCTGCTTCCTTGTCCGCACCGTCGTTTTTTGCATCCGAAGGTGTGGACAGGCCCTGTGTCGAGATGACCAGGTCTGCTGCGCGCAGGGAAACGCCACCACTGCCGTCACCTGTTGCAAGCCATTCGTGGACAAGACTTACTACAACATCGCCATGGTCACTCGGAAACTCTCTGGGGTTCTTATCATGCTGCTTCTCTTCGCCGTCGGATACTTTGTCCAAAGAGTGCTGTGCTCTAGATCCAGGCAGCTCAGCCCGCCGTACAACGGACAGCCAACTGTTACCACTTCACAGGAACCGCTTGTGGAGAGCTGCACGCCGGACGGCTTGATGGATCCAGCTCCAGGAGCCCAGCTGCCCACATACGATGAGTGCAAAAGCCTCCCGACGTATGAAGAGACGGTGCGGGACGGGGGCAGAGGACGGCCGGAGTCTTCCATGGGACAAGCTACATGACAAGGACGTCAGATGGATAAAGTGGGGCTTTACTATACAGCACTATAGGATATTTAAGAAAAACCTGAACAAACCGCCCAGGACATTGTCTGGTGTTTTCCTGAACTGTATGCCTCTGTGCAAGAATATTTTTGACCTAATATTTTATCGCTCGTTGCCCCATTTCTGACAAGGCAGCCGTTGACAATGGCTTTGGTAATGTTAATAGATCTTCTAATGTTTCACAGGTCAGTAATAAACCAGTAATTAGACCAAGTTTGGGTTTGCCATGTCCCGTTGGCTGATGCATGTTATGCGCCAGCTCTCTCTTTTTGGCTCATCGGGAATCAAATTGAAATAAGAACCATTGATTGACAACTTCTTATCATTTACCACAGCAGACTGGATGGATAACTGTTTAAAAAAAACAAAAAAACAAAAAAAAACCCTAATGATTTACCAGTATTTATAACTGCAGAGTGAACGGCTTTTTAGACAGAAAAAGAGAATCGAAACGTGTGAATAGATCACCGACTTTACTAAATGCACCACTACCGAACTGAAAGGATGAACGCCAGCGAGATTTCCCACACCCGAGGATCCCTGCCGCGGTGCCCCATGTCACCAGAACCTCGCCTAAGAGCTGTGATACTGATCCCGGACCAGTGAGGGGCCCCTGCGAACACCGGAGTTGAATGCACTTTGAACGTGGCTGCGTGAGATAACCGACCCCTGTTTAATAATTGAAAGGAGATATGCATACATCTCCACAGTCACCCATCGTGCGCCTGTGCCACTCGGCAGTGGGTTTAATGCACCGTAGCACACTTTACGCTGTAGGCTCTGTTGTGTTTCCTGTGATATCTACAACGGCATCATAGCAGCCACCCTGATGCCTTTACTCACTGTTCAGTATCCTGCAAAATTCAACTGCGTGAGCGCGTAGGAATCACTGCGTAATGGTTCTTCCCTGTCGACTCTACCAAAAGGTGGGATCTCTCTAAATAGGATTCATTCTCGGTATAAAGGAGTTTAGCTGTAGATCAACGTATTTCAAATTTCCATTCGTAAGATTGTGGCGGTGTGAAAACACCGCATGTCCTCTAAATAGAACTTAATGTCCGCTACTCGCTCTTAGGTATTGCACTGTTTCCTTGATATTGTCTTTCATCGCCGAACGGTCTGATGGGAATTTGACCATGTGGACCACCCGTCTGAGGGCCTCTTCAACTCCATATCCCGTCGATGCGGAGCAAGGCTGAACGAACCAATCCCGGCCAGAGCAGATCCTCCTCAGGTTAAACCTGTCCTTGATCTCCGTGGCATTCAGAGCGCCGTCCACGTCCTGCTTGTTGGCGAGGAGGATCAGCGGACGGCCCGGCAGCTCGTCGCTCCTCAGCGTTTTTTCCAGCTCCCTCCGCGCCTCCTCCAGGCGCCGCCTGTCGGAGCTGTCCACGACAAACGCGACAGCTGCTGCGCCCGGGTGGAAACTCTCCCAGTGCTGTCGCATCTGCCCCTGGCCGCCGACGTCCCACACGGTCACGGCAACGCTCTTCCCGTTCTTTCTCGCCTCGAGCATTTCCACGTTGAAGCCGATGGTCGGAACGGTGCTGACACGCGCGTTGAGTTTCAGCTTGTAGAGGAGAGTCGACTTCCCGGCGTTGTCCAGGCCCAGGAGCAGAACCTGCGCCTCGGGTTGTTTAGATCCTCGATGGCCCATGGCGACGTGGAGCGACGAAGAGCTTCAACTGAAGTGGGACAGTCACAAGTCACATTTACAGTAGCCTATTGTCGCAATGTTTGCTCAGTGCGGTGCCCGGAGTTTAATAGATAAGCCACTAGCTCCATACTGACTGTCACTCAGGGCTCTCCCCGCTGAGGTGCCACGCCAGGGATCAAAGTTTGCACCTGAAGATAAGTTTATATGCGCTCTCACAAGTAGAGATATACTCTATCGGTTTTACAGTGGCCATAACACTGTTAGCCATGTTTTATGAAATGTGCATGCATGGGTTATAAAATGTTATCCTAAGACATTTTACTGAAACAGCCTATATTCTGCTATTCTTCAGTTAGGGCTTATCGCTGTAAACCAAATATTATTCTGACAATAAAAACACTGGAAATACTTCTGAAATAAAAAAGAATAAAGGGTGTGTGTGTGTGTGTGTGTGTCTCTCTCTCTCTCTCTGTCTCTCTCACTCTCTCACACACACACACACACACCCTGGTGTGCAGTGCCTTGAATACATACGAGATACAGTGATTATCTGACTCAAATCCATTCCAACTCAGTTGAGTAATTTTATTATTCACTTAAGGACAACACACGTTCCACAGTGTAAGTGAGAATCAACAGGTAAACATGATGAACAATTATCAATAATAATGAACAATATCCAAACTTCCCCAGCCAAAGAAATAAATGCAGTTTCCCATTGAACCGGCGTTGGCCTCCTCTGTATAAAGAAAATATAGTGAACTTTAAAGTCTTTAAATGTTACTTTCAACCTACAAACAGTCCCCGCACTCCCACCGTGACAACCCCTTGACAGAAATGGCAAATGTCAGGTGGCTGTTGTAATCTTCAGACGCACCATCACTTTCTCCAAAGCTCCTTGAATTTTCTAGAGCTGCTCGAAAACAAGGAGCCACAAACAACTGGGAAATTATGCTGCTATGACACACTTGGGTTATTGAAAGACATTCTGGGCAAATATTAAGTCTCAACTCTCAAGGTGGGTCTTCATTGTCCTCCAGTCATATTCAATCATACTCAAGCTACCATTAAAAAAAAAAAGTTTAATTTAAAAGAAACGTTTCTTCGTGCTATGGTATTGCATAGATGAATAAAAGGCATTCTCAAAAGAAAGATAAAGTCAAGTAAAAAGAGGAAAAATAAATGAAGGTTGGTCAGCCATTGGAAGGGTGCAGTTTTCACTCTGACCCAGTCGGCCAAAGTACCCTGTGTTTACAAACCACACTGGTGATGTTAGCGGTTATTAAGACCCAAAAGTATCCAACTCCCAGTGCTGATTTATTTGACCTAGTCCACATTATTCTGAAAACATTCAACGGGTGTTTTCATTCTTAATTACTCTTATTAACGCAGTGTCGTGTCACCAACATGTTGAAAACAAGCCGTGCGCCTGACGCATGGCACTCTTTACCGATTTTCATCACCTTCCAGTCGACAATGTCTCATACGGACTAAATCAATAAATTTCAGTGATCATTCCAGCCACCTCTCTCGTGTCGCGGAGACGATTTAAATGCACCTTGACTCGTGGAGGCGCAACTCAGAGCCGGAACCCATATCACCGGCATCTCCAAGACTCCGGAGCCGAAGGACGCACAGAGTGCATCCGACCACGGGGCGCCTGACTTAATTCCATCGCTGAATTCCTTTGTGGTTCACTTCGAGATTTCTATTTTTTCTATCAGGACCTGGTCCAGTTCTCGCCCGGCTTCACCCACACGCCGCCGGTTGGGTTATCCATCACGTACACCAACCCCCCGGTGTCGCAGCGGCTGCGGGGCCGAGAATGGGACATCGACTTCTCCTGCGCCCGGGCAGGGGAGTGAAGACAGGCGGACTGATTGGTCACCTTCCTCTGAATGTGGACAACGGAGGACGGAGCAGAACACATGTCCCCTGCGCCAACGCGGTGGAAAACCACCCTCGCTTCTAGGGAGGATTTGGAGCCTTGCTGCCCCATATTGTAGCTTAAAGTGAAAAGAATTCCGAGGGAATTCAAAATCAAAGCAGAACTGTTATATTCTGACGTATTGTTGAGTTGGCAGGATGACAAGTTTTCTTCCACTGCTGCCTGCGCGCACTTGCCTCACTTATAAAGCGCCAAATCCATATAAAATAGGGTAAAGACTTCCCGTCAAGCCGTGGTGTGACGCACCGGACATTATGGTTATCAGACACCTGAATGTTGCACCGCGGGCCTGGAGCGTTTGGATCAGTTCCTGTCCGGGCTATTCTGAGCACCCGCAGCTGGCGCAGGCCGTCACTACGCTTGTCATCAGCGAGCGCCGGTCAGCCCGCCTGCAGGCTGCCCTGCAAGGGGCAGCGCAGAGGTATGACACAGTCGAGCTGTTTGTGGTCCAGCAGAGTCATCCCAGAAACACTCAAGAGGACGTCACCTGTTTTCCGCCAACGTCATTCTGATCTCAACACCTTATTTTTATTTATTTATTTATTTATTTTTTATTGTTTACCGCTCAATGATTTACAACAAGTGGGTTCTTGAGACCGGTGGTTGGCGGAACAGCGGGTTCCAATTCCGGGAGAGGCGATAAAAAGCAAGAAGAGGAGGAGATCATTAGTCATTCCTTGCCACCATTCCTCCGCATCTATTCTTGCTCTGCCCTTGAGCAAGGCACTTCAGACTTAACTTAATTCCGAGGGGCTCGCCAATAGAGCCAGCGCCAGGTGTGAGTGTGTGTGAAACTGCACCCAAACTCGTGTGAGCAAAAGAGTATGGTGTAATGCGAATGAACAAGTAGTGATAATCAGTGAAACCAGATTGAGTAAAAATATTCTCATCTCTGAATCGAGTACACAAAATAGCCAAAGCTGACTGCTAAGAACCACTTTTCAGAATGACCTTGAAAATGAAGAGGTAGTGTGTTTTTTGCAGTGAATGAGCTGATGTGGTGAGCATGCTGCACAGTTACCAAAGGCCAGACTGACACACGAGGCCTTTGCAATAATAAAGACTAAAGGGGGGGTCCATTTCAAATGAAAGAGTTTGTTTAATTCTCATAATTTACATAAAGAAAGTCTGTACACTTTTTTTTTTTTTACATCGAGCATCAAATTAAAGTGTGAATCACGGACTGCCTCTCAAATTAAAGTGACGGGTCTCTGTTTTATTGTAAACTTCTGCTCAAGTACAGAAGGACAGAAAAAACAAACAAAAAAACAAAAACTGAATATACAGAATATAGTCATTTGGCAATCCGCCAGACACATCTGAAAACTCAACAATAAATAAGGCATTAGGTAAACTGTTAAATTAAAAAAAGGCTTCTTCCAACTGATGTCAAGGTCATGGTACACAGTGGTAAAGAAGTAGCTGAACTTAAAAACATTAGTAAATCAAGTATGGTTTACTGTAACTCTCCTTGACAGGCGGTAGCTGTCGATGAGACCGGTTGTATTGCTTCAGGAGCATATCATATTTCTAGCTACTAGCATTCTGCATACTGCTGTATAGTTCATGATGTGTCATCTTTTAGTCGGCTTTTTCTCATGGCAGCGGGGGGCGTGGAAGTCTTTCTGTACCTCCTGTTTTGTGTGCTTCCCAGGTCAAAGGCAGCCAACGGCATCCAGGGATACATACTCTGTGTACTTTGTTCATGAACATGGACACGCCAAAGCACATGCCCTGATACAGATGGTGTAAAATCACTCTGATGAAACAGTTTGTGTAAGCGTCATAAAATTGCGTTACCAAGAGGGGAAGATCAAGAATTAAATCAGGTTCTGCATACATTAAAACCCTCTTGTATTACTGAGGATATACAGTGTTTACATTGGCTGATATGTAGTAAGTATTCATCATTCCAAAAAATAAATATCTGAAAAGTGCATTTTTTTTTTTTTAGAACTCTGTGTGTGTTCATATGTGTGTGTTGCATGTTTAAGTGGCATTCCACCCAAAATGTCGAATTTAAGTACCACTCGTCTCCTGCAGACCTGAAAGGTTGCTCCGAAAATTTGCACTTTCAACCTTCAAAGTCAAGATTGGCTGTGCCAGTTTGGATGACAGTGACAAATAATTTCGATGATCACTCTTCAGAGTGGGTAAAAAAAAAGTTGATAACGTACACAGAAACGCCTCAGACCATTCTGTCGTAGCTCATTCATTGAGAAACACACTTACTGCTCATTCATTGGTCTAAATTCCGTACGCAGTTTACTGGTTGGCTTCCAGAGAATGGTTACATCCATACTTAAGACTGCCAACTATCCAAAAGCGTACAAAGAAACAGGAGTTATACTTTTAATTGGTTGCAGATGTTGTGCATATTTTGGCTAAAATATGGACAAACATACTGAGCATATGGAGGGATCACTACATTTTTCCAATTACAAATTCTATTTTCTTATTCCTTCTTTGAACGTTGAATAGTAATAATAATACTAATTATATTTTAAAATGGAAAACCAAAATCACTTTTAAGGCTGTTAAATGTAACTTTTTGTTATTCCAGTTACTTATGTTACTGTCTTTCTTATTTTATCTCACAATTCATTAGTCTCCTGATTCAACATTTAAAGTTTCCAGTTCATGACCGCCTTAACTCAAAGGTACCTTTAATTTTAAGACTTGTACGGGGTGTGACACCTCAAAATTAAATGAAATCTAAGCCACAGAGCAGTAGTAGAAGCTGTGATTGGTCAGACTCCAGCTGGCCAATCAGAGATGCTGCTGTTTAACTCCGTAGTTATGCTACGTTTTTCCACCGTGGTGACTACTGGCTTTTAGATTCCATTGTAACCAGCATGAATTGAGGCTGAAAGCAGCTGGAGGATGAAACTACAGTTGATTAACAGCTACCTCTGATGTCTACATGGGATGAGTGTTTGATACTCAAAAGTTAGATTTTGGGTGTAGCATCACTTCCAGTTAAATAAAGGGTATTGTTCCACTGGAATCTTTTTGATTTTGACTATTTTTTCCAGGTCTCCAAACTACACATTACATACTTTATGTGAGAGCATCGTGAAAATGCAGCAAGCAGGGGGGTCTTTGCAAACACATTTTCGGCAGCTTCCTGTAGGTGCACAGTAACTCTTGAGTAGGCACTAGTTGAAGCCTCCTCTGAAGAAGCCTCCAGTGGAGCTGTACCATTCATGTGCATGTACAGTAAACAGTAGTAAATCAATCACAGTCTAAAGTGTGCTGGTTAAGAGAAATCCCCTGTGTGGTGTCTGTCTGTCCTGCGTTTATGGGTCTCCACTGTCGGAGAACACCTGTATTTTAATGTATTCATCGTTAAGTTGGCAGATGGTTATTGGGTCTACATGGGTTTACATGCCCTTATCTCAATCAGAAATCTAGTAAACGAAACAAGACCTAATTTTCACAAGTGTTTGCATGTATGTGTCTGTATGTGTGTGTACACTTGTCAAAAGCACAGTTCTCAGTGTCTATACTTCATATTCTCTCAGCCCTCCTGCGATATTGTATTTGCCCGCTCCATCCAGAAGATGGGGAAAATCATAGAAAACATTGATCACAATGTGAGCTCTAGACATGACCTAATCCCCTGCCTTGCTGCTCCCCCCTGCTCCACTTTTGAACTTAACCACCATTACAGTAATGTTGTCGGGGCATCCACGGTAGAAGGACTGGAGGACGATGCTCTTGGCACCAAAGTGAGGCTCATCCAGACGCTCGCGGACGAACCGAACGGCCTCCTCGTTACTGAAGGCGTCCCACAGGCCATCAGAAGCCAGGATCATGAACTCTGGCTGCAGTTTGTCCAGGTCAAAGGTCATGATATCAGGGTCAGGGATGACTACGTTGAGGTTTTTCAGCGGGTAGTCCCCTAGAGAGCGGGACATTGCCAGGATTCCCTGCACTCTCCAGGAGCCATTAAAACTGATGAAACCTCCTGAAAGTGAAGGTAAAAATGGAAAAGTTATTAAATAATTAGAGTTTACGTACAGTCTGATGATCTGCTAATGAGGAAAAAATTGCTTGATGGCTACTGGTGGGTATACTGTACATCAATCCAAATCCTGGGCTACTCTGAGTCGGTTTTTGACCCACAAATTTATTTATATTTGTCTACCGATTGAGTGTGCGAAAAAAACAAGCTTTGCCTGAAGGAGCTGATGCTCTAAAACACCATTCAAACTACTTAATTGATTTGAGATAATGTAATAAATGCTAGCCTGAGAAAATCCTTTGATCACACAGCTTGTATTTGTAAGACTTTACTATATTTAACATGATGCCGTTCCTAAATGGACCAAAAGATGGCCACCGAGGACCCCAAATTCAATCACAGGGAAGTGCAGTGCAGGTACATACTGTATAGGCTTTATATTTGAGTGTTGTTGCTCTATTATGTACCTGCCCTCTTGATCCTCTTGCGTTCTTTGAGCTGATATGGTTTGTGATCGTGTGACAGCGCAACAGCGTTCCCGTCTTTGTCGCACAGCACGCCACGAGAGTCCCCAACGTTGGCCACTGTGAGTTCTCTGTCTGACAGCAGCGCTACTAGACACGTCGTTCCTGCCAGGGAGGTAGAAAGGGAAAGACAAAAATGAAAGGAAACAGCTGAGGATGCTGATAGATTTGAAAGTTCACTAAATGTCCCACAAATGTGTCACAATCCTGAATCAAATCTGGTTCTGTGTTTATTTTAAACAGATGGGAGTAAGGGAAGCTTGGGGTTTACTGCATTCTGACATTTTAGCAGCCTACGATGATTCACAAAACATTGCTCTCACATTAATGTCTGACACTTTTTATTTTTATTGACGTTCCACACTATAATAAAGTGTTGTGTGTATATATATATAAATAATAAATTGATTTATAAGGATTCGACTTACCAAATTCTCAGGGCTCAAAATATCAGTAAAGTAATCTATGATGACATACAGGAATGCTTGACCTTTAAAATGCGATCTACAGATTTTTGGAGGAAAAAGGCATTAAATCAATGGTGCAAACTGCAAATGATCACAAGACGGGACCACAGGCAGAGAGGCCATTTGAGTGTTTCCCTTAATAAAATGGTTAGATTGTGAGTGAGTAGAAGTGAGTATATCACAGTCTTCTCCTGTGTCTTCAATATGTTGAACTCACACAGTGGCAGACTGTCACCGAACAAATCAACAATAAAATCTGTTTCTTGACGTAGATGTATCAAATTCCGCCAAACGATCAGTCCGGACTGAAGCTCAAATTTTCAACTGTGCAAAGAGTATCAACTACATCCACATGCGGCAGGATAATGTTACAACCTAGCAGCCGCACTCTTCTCAGTAAGCATTTCAAAACTAACTGTACGAAAGGAGCCAATCAAAGAGGTAATGTCAGCTGGGAAGCATTGTGCCGAGCGGATATTATAAAGGAAACACCATGTCCTGTAAGAGGCAGGAGGCGTGAATGCCAAACAAACGAGCACCTGAAGGCATTATCTCAACATCACTGCTTTTACCAAGGTTAAGGAGATGTGGAACAGAATATTTCTGGCAAATGCTGAGTCTTAAAATTAAAATGCATCACTATACATGTAAAGGCACCAAAAGGACATGTCTGCTAACACTTGGCAATATATTTGTTTGTGTACGTCATTTGTGTGGGAGAAATTTTGAATTTTCATTTCCCGAAAAACCAACTTTCCCACAAATGTTTAAAGGCCGATTTTCCAACTCTTCCTATCCTCGTTCTGTTGGCTCACAAACTGACCCCACACACACACACACACACGCACACACACACACACACACACACACACACAGCATATCTTCACTTCCCACCCCTCTCCTCAACCTCCTGACCTGCTTCATCGTGGTTGGCAGAGAGCTTGTCCAGCATCTCGCGGTCCACAGCCAGGATGCGCTGCTCCAGGATGCTGGTGTAAGAGAGAGCGCTCTCTCTCTTCTCTCTCTCAAAGGCCTGCAGCTGCTGCTTCAGGGACTCTGGCAGGTGGGCCTTCACATAGTCAGCTGCAGCCTGGGAGAGGGGGGACGCATGGAGGATTAGACGGAGGGAGGACAGAGAATAAGTACAGGTGGGGCACAGAGCTGTCTTTGCCGTCAATGTCAAATGAGTTTATAAATTCAGAAATCTCAAGCTAGACTCTAGTTCATGTCAGTGATACCTCAGTAGACAGCTGCAGGAGGACTGACTGCTTGTATGTGGTCAGATTATTATGCCAGATTATCCCAGGGTTAAAAGCTGCACTGTAACATATTTTTTATATTAAACATGGATTAAATGACTATGTGTAAGATGAAAGGGCGATGAAGCCACGGAGAATTATCACCCCTCTCTGCAGCTCCCCTCAGCTCTATGGAAACTCGAGCGTCTTTGAGCTCTTTGTTTTGGTATTTCAGCCCTCAACAGCATTGTTTTCAGCCACAGCAGGTAGCTGTTTTGACTGACTAGCTGGTGAACTAAGTGGAGCATTTAATGAAAAGGACAGTAAATATAGGACTTGCATTCGCCATGTGGCCAGAAACACGATGTTCGTCATAGCAACTCTGTAAGGTGTGTATATGTATTTGTATAAATGTATATGTCAAAATGATGTGTTTAAAGCTTGCTGCTGCCCACAAGAGCCCAAACAACTCAAGAAATGCTGCTTGAAAGAAACAAAGTTATTTTTGGTGCTTTATTTTCTATTAAACGCAACGAGAAAAAAACTGTTCTTATTCATATAACTGGCTGCACAGTACTACACATATACATTTCATCACATTTTCCTCAGTTTGATTTGTTACCTGTGCTTGCCAGGTGATATGGTACGATACAACTCTAATTTAGCAGAGTGCTTTTTTCATTACATAAAGCAGGTGCTATGTGCTGAATTATTGAACAGCCTCCTCATCCTCCCACCCACTGTCTCTCCTCCTCCTCCTGCCCTTACTTAACTGCTTCTTCTCTCATTTTCTCTGCCAAGATTTCCATTATGCTAATGCTGTCGAATGAAATGTAAAATGGGAAAATTTTATACCATCTTAGTGCCCTGGTAGATACGGAGTACTTATTTCATATTCGCAGTTTCTATGGAAATTTGGGCAGATCAATCTACATGCTTCACTGTATCGCTGTAGTGATGTGATTTAGCAGTTCTACAGCACTAGTATATGCTTATGCGAATGTTCGAATTTTTACCCTTCAGTACTTTGTTTTTCAGTACTTCACTTTTCATGGATACGATCATGCATTTCAGTTTTAATTAATACCTGAAGCAAAGATAAACAACCAATATCTCCGAACGTTTTATTTATATGCAACTAAAACTGCCTGTCTTTCCATCAGGGAAGTAATCAAATCTCAGCAAATGAGATTTGAACTGACAACCACTATAACTCTACTCAAAATGTTTATCATGAAGTAAACAGAATTGGAAGTAAAATACAACAAGGGAACCTCAACATGAAATATTATGAAAGATTAAGACCTTTCTAATGATCACTAGAATAAAATCATGTCTTCCTACGGCCCCCACCCCCTGTCTCTCATTCCCTTATGCCGGACGAGCGTACTCATTCGATTATTTAATTGGGGAGAGAGGCACAACGTGAGCCGTGAGCAGGGAGAGAGCCTCAAGTATAAATTTTACATTTGCAGTAAACAGCTGAACATAACAGGATCTGTGCAGTTACAGACCTCACCAATGACTCAAATAATATTCAGTCTGAGGATTTAATGAGTGAATGTGATATATTGGGCCAACTTTATGAAAGGTCAATTAATCAGTATTCTGGATCTCTTGTTAAATTTGCTGCTTTTTAATCCTATTTGCCCCTCGAGTCAGCGTGTAAATATGAATCCAGTTTTATAAAGAAAAGTGTTGAAGCCTGTTTGAGTTGTAAACTACTGCCAGTTTCTGCTTCAACAGCAAATAGTGTAAGTAAATCAAGTTTAAAGAGGAGAAGCAGCTTGTGCTGACTTTTATAATTTCTAGGCCATAACTCACTGCTTGACTCGATAAAAGCTACGAAGAAAACAGAGACGTGTTTGAGAAATTTCCTGCATATTTCCAGAGCCAGAACACACTGCGCTGCCAGAGACAGCCTGTTTTATCTGCCCATATATTTGGCTTGAGAACATTGCTTCATTTAATATAGTCAATGTGTGTGTGTGTGTGTGTGTGTGTGTGTGTGTGTGTGTGTGTGTGTGTGTGTGTGTGTGTGTGTGTGTGTGTGCTTATAGTTGTGCCAAACTGAATGAAAATGGACTTGCAAATAAATGTTCCAGGATATTCACACATGCAGTAATATTTCCCGACAACATCATTAGCATTGAGACTCCCAGAAGGTAAACACAGCGTTCTAAAATAACCCTTAACATCAGACTCATCTCCAGTTCATTTACTATGCATTTACTGTTAGCGCTTAGTTTTTAGACTGGGAACTGTGTTTATGAGTGTGAATGTGTTTCCATAAATCAGGATGTGGTCTGTTTGATGATGCTAATGACCCTATAGTAGCTGAAGTCAAAGTCAAAGTGACCGATGCTTTTTGAGTCCAAAAATCCTACTTGACTGTGACTGCTGAAAGATAAAAGGATGATAATAAAGCATGAAAAAAAAATCTTTTGAATCCAGACAATGCACAGGGATACAAATTTGAAGACAGAAATCGGGGGGGAAAAAAAAGATGGCATAAGAGAGTGAAAAAGAGGGAGAAAGAGTGAGAGACATTGCGACAGATGGGAAGGATAAATATTTGTTTGTGGGGCAGGAATAGACAGAGCGGTACACTTTCTGCTGTCTGCTTGCTCTCTCCCTCCCTCCATCATTGAACATGACCCGACAGCAACTCTTGCAACTTAAAAAAAAAAAAGAAAAAGAAAATGTTCCCAGGGTATTTTTATCTGTGTAAAAACAGTAAGAAATCTGGATGCCTATCATGTCTGGCACTGGGGAAAATGATCTGGTCTGCCTTGATATTACACAGCAGGAGAACACCAACTGTGACACTCAATATCATTCATTTCATTTTCATTTATGGATGTTTATGGTGACAAGCAGCTCAAAGAGATATTACTCTTTAAGCTACAGACAAAACGGAGTTGTTGTATTCTGGAAGTTCATAAGTCTGCTTACCTATGCCATCAATCTTTTAGTTACATGTAACACTTTGTCCACAGAGCTTTCAAAGTGCTGTTTCATAAACATCATTTGACTCTCCTTAGGTTTGCACGTAAAAAAAAAAAGGTTAGTTAAATAAAAATAAGATGTCAAGCAGGAAGACTGGGCTCTAAATATGAAACCATTAACCAGTATCATTTGGTGAAATGTGTCCTGCACAGTAACCTCTGGGGGACAGCGGTGATGGTGTGACAGATGGCGTCCAGGACACGTGGTCTGAAAGCGGCCATGAGAAACCACTGACCCTTGACACACACACACACACACACACACACAAGCTCTCTGTGATGAATCCCAAGTCAACTCCCTGGCTGGCAGTGGGATGGAGGAGGTGTTCACACAAAAGAATACAAAGCTGGAGTGGGGAGGGGAACTGCTGTGTTTGAAAACGGGGTGGGCATGAAGTGAGTAACACAAGCCCCATTTCAAGTAATTGTGTTCCTATAGAAACCTGCATCTCTATGATTCGCAACAGAGAGTTTATTTTCATTGTCTTTACTGTCATATCAGTTCACGTTTTAATGTTTTCGAAGGGGCTCTTAATTCATTTCAGTAACACGAATGAATTCCTCACTCAGCTCCCTTTCTGTCCGTCGCTACCCGAGATGCTGTGAGTGATGCTGAGAACTCGTGCAGCTGCGGGTCTCTGGGTCTGACGAGTCTAAACAAATGCGGCGTGATATAATGTGGGGTCTGTGTAACCTCTCCCTCCCAGCCTACCTCTCCACCGTGGCCGTCAAATATCCCGAAAATGGACGGGTGACTCTTGTTGGCGATGTCGGTGAGCACCTCGAAGCGGTCCTCCATGTGATCTCTCCTCCCCTGTATGGAGTATACGGCTACGTTGTTGTTCTTGAACTCCCAGGTTTTGGAGAACTCCGCGTCCAGGACACTGAGGCCTCCCAGCCGGTCATTCTGCATCATCTCCGCCACTTTCCCCTTCACCATCTTCACGGCATCCCGGCTGGACTTGACGATGGTTTTCACCTCGTCCGTGTGGAAGAAATAGCTCCACAGCGCCAGGCTTATGCACAACAGAAACAATGTCTCCGGCCTGAGGAGAAAATAGCGCATGATCCGACCCAGAAGAGACAAGAGCGTCATTGTGTCTCCTATCATCACACGCACCCAAACTGTGGTCTGTCTCTCCCCCCTTTTGCACAATTCACTCCATCCGCTCAGCGGAGCTACGAAGAAATCGATTCGCTACCACGATGTCTGACAAGGGCTGAATCTCAACATCTAAAGTGCTCGCATTTACGCGCCGTGCGCGGCTGGCTGCCAGACACCGGGGCCGAGAAGCGCAGGACAGTAGCGGACAAGAAATCCTCATTGGCTCGGTACAATGTCTCGGTCCTACCCTCGGCTCTCTGAGCAGCTGCAAGAGGGTTCTCCGAGTTGAGCCGATCTCCCAGAGCCCATCGTAGGATGACGGATTTTTTTTTTTTTTTTTTTTTTTGGGTTAGACCCACCCCGGAGAGAGACGGGAGTCACCGGGGTGCGATAGTCGACGATGTGACTTGGAGGTGTCCTCCTTTTCCGCCGCTGACCCCGTTTCTTCTCTCGGATGTATGTCTCCTCTGTCCCCGCATCAACATATTTTTTCACACACACACACACACACACACACCTCCGTTCTTGAGCTGTGTCAAACCACCAACGTAGAGTCCGAATAAGATGGGAAGTCGACTGTGGTTGTGTTGATAAAGCAACACAAAAAGCAACCTCTATAGGCTATACGAGTGTACAATGACAGGTTGGGGTTTTTTTGTTTGTTTTTTTGTTTATGTTTTTGTTTTTTTTAAACGTGAGGGCTTTATTTTGAAAGCCCCGAGCCGGAGGTGGCGTATTGTGATAGTGGCCAACTTGACACTTCTCCTTCTCTAACTTTGGTCGGCGTTGACAAGAGTGCGCAGCTGCAAACCTCATGCGACGCACGAGCAAAACACTGGAGCCAATGGCGGTGGCTGCGGAATCAAATGGTGATGTCATCTAGTATAACATTACATGTGAGGCTCGTAATAAATCCAGACACATCTTTACTCCACAGATCAACTCTGTGTGACAGGTGAACACACTGCTGCACTACAGTCTGTACTAGTATATCATATTCTTATTGCGTCTACTGTGCACCTGCCATTTTGCACAGTTCTTATTGCACTGCGACCTTTCTTAAATTGCTCGTCGTATTTATGATCAATGCTGCTGTTTCTGGTGTATATAGTGTAAATCCTTAATTTTTATTTAATGCTTTTTTATGTATTGTATATTTTTATTCAATATTTTCTCTGCAGGTCTACAATTCTGCAGTTGTTTTTTTTTATTTATTTCAAATCTATTGTTTATCCTATCTATCAATCAATCTATCTATCTATTATTATTGAATATTTTATGGCCCCTCTGACTTTTTATGAACAACTGCATGTTAATCATTATAATAGAATAGAACAGAATCTGTACTTGAAGATACACACACACACACACACACATACACACACGCGCGCGCGTAGCAACAATCAGTCATTGCGCAAATTAAACGCTGCCCCCTTCTGGCTTTCTGGAGTAATACCCGTCTCTTAGTCCACATAAGCACATCATTTACAGTAAACTGACGTGTTTAATTAAGCTTTTTTATTCAGGAAGTTTCGTTGGGATCAAGATCTCATCTACAAGAGAGACCAGAGAACAAATGACATATTTACAGCATCAATTCAGTCACACAAAGCAGTCAACACACACACGTTAGTTACTGAAACACTCAAAATATTATTAAAAATATGAGCAGGTACAACTTTAAAGTCCCTCGGAAGAAGGAGTGTGTGTTTCAAAGTTCATTCCAGTAGTAAGATGCCTACTACCAAAAAAAACAGCTTTACCCAGGTCAGAGCAGGAACTGTGATCTGGTGTCATGGTTGTTCACTTTGAGTTCAACTAAGGACGTCAAATGCCTCGGCAAATTAGATAGCAAGTCCACAAAAACAAAAACACACGTATGATGACGCCCTCTGGGTGTGACTGATTGGTTCCCCTTTTTTGTATAACTCACAGAGGTGAGTGTGATGTCTGCCGCGATAAATCAAATGGCACTGTGGTAAATGGCATCCAGTGGTGTAAGGTACGGACAGAAGCATGAGCATACAGGTTATCTCCATAATCCAGTGTAGATAGTATAATGGACTTTATGATGTTTTTTCCTGTTTTGAAAGGTGAAGCAAGCTCTGTTCTATTATTAGAATTTGGATTTTTAATTTTGGAGGAAGGTGTTAAACATAAGTCTTGTAGGACAATCAGCCATCTAACTAAATTCCTAAGTACCTGCTGTATAATGCTGTACTGTACCTGTTAGGTTTTCATTTAGAGTACAGATAGGAATAGGAATGCCAAAGCACCATGTTCTTGTTTACATGCACACAACCGGTGGAAAATACCCAGTTGATCATTTCAGTTGTGAAATATTTTAACAATGACTGAATAGCATTCTTCTGTGACTACACTTGAATGATTTTAGTCTGTTCTTGTATTCTAAATGTTCCTTGTTTACAGCACAGCTTACAGAAAAAGTGTTTCTGATAAAGCAGCCTATTCACTCAGTTTGTTGGGATATATTCAGGATAGATCTTAAGCTAGGCAACTGCGGATGTCCATAGTGACTTTATCTGCCTTTTCTGCTGTGTTAGCCTTTATCCTCATTTGTGTTGTCCATCTATGATTTTCACACATATCACTTAGCTCCTCACCATATTTTGTGTGAAATCTTAGCAAAACCAGGAATCATTCAGAGTTAATGTCAGAGGTTGAAACTACATCCAAAACACATTCTAAGACATGTGAAGCTAGGTTCAGTGGGGCCAGGTTTCCATCAGGTTTACTGGGTTTACTGGGCTTTTTGGGTTTGTTAGATCAAGGGGGTGAATGGTTGGATCAATGTTGCCACACCAACTGTTTTGGGACATTGATCTCTCTCCCAGGGGGTATATGGTGATCCATTTTCTGCTTTGAGGTATTGCCAAATGGTGTGATCGCTGCAAGGTTCTGTCCTCGGTAATTCTCATATGTCATGTTATTCATTACCAACAATTTGTGTGTTTGTGTGTATAAACAGTACGTGTATGTAGACATGTTTTGTGAATGTGTTTCCGTGTTTGTAACTTTATATTTTCTCCTGTTTGTGTACAAGGCAAGCGTGTGTGAACACAACCTTAGCAGTGTATGCACTCTTGGGCCCTGGAATCATATCCCATATCACAAAGAATAAAGTCTTGCTTTGTGTACAACCTACTTTATTTCATATCCCTCAGGAGTCACGTAATCTGTTCTTGCCAGACTACCTACCTCCTAATAACCCTCTGTGTTTTCTGTCCCCTTGTTCTCTCATGGGCTTGATGGTGCAGGAGTTGAGGTACTGACGGCAATATAAGGACGGAGGCAAGCTGCATCAATCCATATTTGGAGGGGATGGAGTGAAAAGTCAACACCACCAACATCAGCAGGTAAGATGCACTTTTTGCTTTATTATACATCATAAACGCACTGTGTTGCAATAGAATATGCGTTTTCCAAAGTGCTGCACCTGTTATGTCTTAGTCTTCTAACTCCTAGTCCCTTTTTGTTCACAGATCAATGTGCCGAGCCCTCAGTATGCCATCCGTTCACCTTACTTCCCTCAACACTCTCCTTGTGGTCCTGATGGCCGCGCTGACTTCCAGTGCCAGAACCACGCATTTGCTCAAACCTCAGAGCACCAAGAAGCCCCCTCGAGGCGGAGGCGGGGGTGGAGGATTTGGAAGAACCACCACCACGACCGTGTCCCCTTCAAGCAGCCTGCACACAGATGAGACAACTGAGGTTCTGATGGACGGTTACTCCTTGACTCCAACAGACAGTACCACCTACTCCAGCGACACTTATCCCACTGATTTCCGCACAGATGCCATAGCACCCTGTGGAAACACCCATGGAAACTATACCTTCGACTACAATGAATGCTTCTTCAACTTCTGTGAGTGTTGTCCGCCAGAAAGTGGATCTGTAGGGCCCACGGGAGAGAGAGGGCCACCAGGACAGCCAGGACGGAGGGGCCCTCCAGGTAAGAAAGATTTTTATTTTCATGAAAATCACCTTTCAGACATCAAAAGTTGCCCTTCTTCATAGTCTCCTCTGTTTTCCAGGGTTGCCAGGAGAGAAAGGAGAAACAGGGCCTAGAGGACCTCCAGGACCAGCAGGACTACCTGGAGCCAACGGACTCAGTGGCGACATAGGTACAACAGGGTTTAAGTACAAGAGAGTTCTTGAATGTTGCTCACTTTCTCTCTTTCTATCTCTCTCTCCTTTTTTGCAAACACTTTAATGTACAACTACTTCGTGGATGTCATTTTCTAAGCTTTATTTATCAAAACTACCACAGGTGAAAAAGGTGATCAAGGATCTTTGGGTCTTCCTGGGATTCCTGGAAAATCAGGAGAAAAAGGTGTGTAGTTTTCAAAGAGCACTCCAGTAGACATTGTATACATATTACCAAATCTGTTTTAAGCATACTGAATCAGATTAGATTAGATTAATTTGTATAAATACATACTTTGAAAATGTACATTGCTATTTGAAAATTAAAAGCATTCTAATTAAAACATGTCTTCCTAGTTGATTTAACCTCTCCACATGCTATAGGTAATCCAGGCCCCAGAGGAGAGAAAGGTGAACATGGTCTGAAAGGGGACCCGGGAGAAAGAGGAGAGCCTGGCCTGAATGGAACTAAAGGCAGCACTGGGCGAGAGGGGCCGATGGGTCCCCCAGGGATATCTGGGACAAAGGGTCAGAAAGGTGAACAAAGATTTACAGCCGAGTGTTTACCTGGTGAGAAAGGAGAGAAAGGCGATGTGGGTGAAAGTGGGACCCCTGGTCTAAGAGGTGAGATGGGCCCCCCAGGAGTGAATGGAACTGACAGTGCAAAGGGAGAGAGAGGGGAGCCCGGGCCTCCAGGAGGGAAGGGGGATACTGGGGCGAGAGGGCCCCCAGGACCTCTGGGTGGGAGGGGTATGGCAGGGCTGAGGGGGGAGAGGGGGCCTAAAGGTGGGCGTGGGCCTCGGGGCCCAAAAGGTCCACCAGGTGAGAGTGTTGAGCAGGTTCGCTCTGCCTTCAGCGTGGGCTTGTTCCCCAGCAGGTCCTTCCCTCCGCCTGGCGTACCAGTGAAGTTTGATAAGGTGTTTTACAACAGGGAGGGTCACTGGGACCCAGCACTCAACAAGTTCAATGTCACCTACCCGGGGGTCTACTTATTCAGTTACCACATCACTGTGCGCAACAGGCCTGTCCGTGCTGCCCTGGTGGTTAATGGGATACGGAAGCTGCGGACTCGGGATTCTCTGTACGGCCAAGACATCGACCAGGCGTCCAACCTCGCACTGCTGCAGTTGAATGAGGGCGACCAGGTGTGGCTGGAGACACTGAGAGACTGGAATGGAATTTACTCCAGCAGTGAGGATGACAGCACTTTCTCCGGCTTCTTGCTTTACCGAGACTCAAAGACCAAACCATCCGCGGTAGAAAACCTGTGACTGCAACCTTTGACCTTGGATGAGCTTTAGTTTAAAATTCTCGTAGACTCTGCACAACCTTCAGCCTATTGCACCCCTCTGTCAAATGAATGTGATTCAGCTGAACACCGCTGCTTCAGTATCTGCTCACCGCTGTCGTGCTAATCAGACCAAATGCTTCGCTTGCCTTGCTGTATTTGGAGATGGATGAGGCTTGATTATTCTGCTGTATGCAACACTTCAGTTCTTCTTAACAATGCATTAAAAATGACTCTGCTTGAAATGAATGACCCTTGAGTTATTTACTTAGAAACAGAGCTAGAAGCTAATTTATAAGCCATTAGTCTCTGTGGCGAGAATAGATAAGCTCTGTGTTAGTGAGGCCAATACAAATTTAGAAATAATTGAAGTTAATGATATATAATTGCACTTGTTTCCCACTAGAGGGTGTAAGGTGCCCAAGTTTTGGACAGAGGCATTGGAGATATTGCTATATGCAGGCATCAGACTGAATATTGGTAATAAAAAGGTTGCAAAGAATAAGAAGCTGATGTTTCCATCATCAACCTTTTGAACAAATGGGATTTTCTGAGAGACAAAAGTTGCATAAAAATCCAAAAGCCAGACTCAACATGTTCTTGTACACTTACTGACTGCTGATAGCATTCACACAGCGGGATGGTAAAGGTATTTCTCATACATCACTTCTCACTCCTACGTTTCATTCGCCGCAGCTCCGTTTCTGTTGACTGAATACGGTCTGTAAGGCAACACAGTAAAGGAAACAGTGGCCACGAACAGGAGTGAAATCCTTGTTATTTTCCTAATTATCAGTAAAGATGGGAGGCAGTAGTGAAGGTGATTCAGGCCCAAAGCAGACTGAATTGGGTTAAAAAAAATCAACATATAAACATCACCCAGAAGCCCATACAAGTAAAAAATAATGCCTCATTGACATTAAATGCCGAGAATAACAGATTAGGTGCCTAAGCACCGAAGACGGAGGATAACCTTCTGCAGCAGAGAGAGATGAATGCACCATACATTATGCTTTGTTGTACCCACACTGTACAATTGATTTTTACAAATGTTATATCTCATTAGGTTCGAAACAGTCAAGACCTCTGGCCAGATTAAGAATAATAACTCCTTTTCCTCTACATAACAGCAATTCATCACGATGAACTGCTTTCACTTCGAGGTTATCCTGAGACATATTTATCATGTGATATATTTCTTAAGTATGGGGACTAGGGGAGACTGCATTACCTTATTTTAAAAGCGTTTTCATTGTGTGGTGTTATAATAATTACATTTTGGGATCAGGAACAATTCCTCTCTAAAAAACACAAAAGCATGTCTTTCTCTAACTTTGCCAGAAATCTTCAGCAATCGGAAAAGACGTTTTTCATCACTGAAAATCTGTATCTTATTTTACATATAAAGTGTTAACATTGTCGAGTTTCAGGCAAATTCCACTGATATGAATTCAGTAAATCAGTGACTACATCTTCATTGCTATTTGATTTCTACATTCATGACCATAATTTTTGTTGTGTTTTTGGTGTTGGTTTGTCAGTAGGTTAAGATATTGCGCAAAAAGGTTGTTACACTTCATTTAACCTTTATTATAACATTTTGTTATGATGTTGTGTATTTTAATTTGAAATCAGTTATGCTTCTATCACAATATCTCTTCAGCAATGTGGGAGGGCATGCCTTTACCCTCTTAAGTGTGGACTTTTATATCAAAAGGCTTTCAATTTAATAATATCTGCCAAATTATTCTGCAGGTCTATCGTACACATTGATTTAAAATTACAATAAAGCAATAAACGAGAATTTCATATTTATTTACCAATACAATATAGTAAAGACTTATTACAGTGTGTGCATGTCTCATTTATTTTTATAAAAGTTTGACTTGCAGTTTTTCATTCAATCTACAGAACATGTATATTTCTTCTGTTTTCCTCAGGCAGACACGTTGTTTAGAGTGTGCACTCAACCAAGATTGTAGCCGGTGGCACACAAAAAGACAAACAATTACTATAAATTGGAAAACTGTGACATAAAAAATGTTAGAGAATGAAACTTTTGATCAGGCCCAAATTAACATCATCAAAGACAGCCTGTATTTTCATTTGTGTTTTTTATGAAAGAATCATTAAAGAACTACATTTTTCTTTCATATCCAACATCTGGGCTCAAGTCAAAAGAATAGAAATAAACCATGATTGTAAATGTAATGAAATATAATGTTTGAATTTTACAGACAATTAAACATGCCATTTTGGAAAGAAATATACAGTGGTTTAATGTGATAACTTTTTGCACTGATTTTATCATTTTATATGACTTACAACAAGACCGGGAGGATTTTTTCATTTCGCTATTTCAAGCTAATGATGTCTCTTGATTGCAACTCTGCGTAAATTGCAAGTTAACTTTAATTAAGAGCATATGTAATATTTTACGAAGAATACTGAAACAGAACACTGAAACCTGTAAAAGAGGAAAGCCCGGAATGACATCTCCATCTACTGGTGAAGGACATAAATTTACCTCAGATTTGCACCTTATTTATGCTGGTGTTGGTGGGGATGGTGGTGTGTGTGTGTATGTGGGTGTGTGTGTTAAAATGTTGTTTTGCTTGTTTCTTTATAAGCCTATCTGTGGATGTGTGTGTGTGTGTGTGTGTGTGTGTGTGTGTGTGTGTGTGTGTGTGTGTGTGTGTGTGTGTGTGTGTGTGTGTGTGTGTGTGTGTGTGTGTGTGTGCGAGCATTTATGTATTTTCTACTGCTCTGTGTGAAAATATAAATAACTACCTTGGCGGTGTGTGCAGTGTAATCTGCTCCCAGCAGGCTGGATTCCCACTGTGAGAAAGACAGTATATTGTTCCTGCAGCACCACAGATAACAACTCATTAGCATACTGAATCATTTGGCTGCAAGAGCCACTCTGCCACCCATCTGCACTGAGCTGATAAACACACACACACACAGATCTATGCAGAGCACACACATACACACAAGCCTGCTCTGACAAACACACAAACATGTACACACTCACACACACACACACACACACACACACACACACACACACACACGGGCACAGGCACATGCCTCCTCTCATTCCCTCCCTTTCAATCCCTCATATACACTCCCTGTATCCCTCTCTTTTTGAGTCTGTGTCTTTTTGAGAGTCAGGAACACTGAAGCAGGTAAATGTTTGGCAGGCATTAACCTAGAGAGGCCCTCAGAGGAGTTCCAGCGCAGCCTGGGCAGAGCACAGGAGAGGTCTCCAAACACCTGGATGTCTCTGATGCTCTCTGGAAGCAATTATAGTTTTTAGAAACGTCCAAGAGCTGATGCTCTTGTACTGGTGGCAAAGTCTGCTGTGTAAACTTATGGAATACAAGGAGGTAGACTTCAGAAAAAGTAGCATTTATGTGGCAAAATTACAAACACCCTCCTAATTTTTCTTATCAATGATCACAGGATGGCGAACATAACTTTTTGATTATGTAAGTGAATAACTCGCGGGGCGGTGGGAGTCTCGATCAGTATGGCGGTTTCACAATGTGTACAGACACAACACTGCGCAAACGAGTGCAGCGGAGGCTGTCAAAACCACTTTCACAATGGCAGGATATCCTGCAGGTCACAGAGCCACGTTAACCTCCAAGGGAAGTTGTCACTTGTTGGTAGGAAGTGAGGATTCCAGCGTCTATTGGGGGAGTTTCATGAAGAGGTTGTGGTTTTAACTATACAGTCTGTACAGATAAGGTTGGAAACAGTTGCATGGTATGCCATTATCGTCATCCAGGGATTAGTCAATTAGGTTTGGAAATTATGAAGAAGTGTGTATAAGGGAGAACATTTAGTATATATATGATGCAATTTTGGACAAAAGTACATATTCAGTTCAGTTTCTAATAAGAGGGGCGATTTAAATTGAATTGAACTGAACAACATCAATTGATCTTAATTAAATTTATTTGAACTAAACTCTAATGAATTTAACTGAATCAGTAAGACCCACAACAGGCTGTTGAGTGAGATCAAATACAAGGCTTTTCCTCTGTGTGTTTTATTTTGTATAAAATTCATCGATTTAACATTGGATATATTTATAGATACAACTATCTTACAACAAATATGTCATTACCAAACGTACAATGTCCCTTTACTGCAATTCATAAAATACCATAGTTACCAAAGGTACCAACAGAGGCTACTAAGTCCTGCTGAAAAAGCAGAATAACCAACATCAGTGAGCAATACTTTACTGTCTTTGTCAGAAAACTGCTGGTGTTGTTATGATATTAACACTGTATCTGGTGTGTGTGTGTGTGTGTGTGTGTGTGTGTGTGTGTGTGTGTGTGTGTGTGTGTGTGTGTGTGTGTGTGTGTGTGTGTGTGTTTGCGTGTATACCTCTGTCTATGTGTTTTTATGCATCTATGTGAAATGCGGCAATGAAGGGATTTATTTGTGTACCTTACTAAACTACAACTGCATTACAGTTAAAAAAAAAAAAAATAATACACTGAAAGAGACATTCATATCAAAAGGACTGCATGGATCATCTCATGATTTCATATGACCCATATTTTGTACACTAAAAGAAACACACTGCATGTCTTGTACCTCCACAGCAATTTCAAATAGATATATTCATTCCAGGCAGTGAAATTGTTTAACTGTCTGTTGCCATATTTGGTGTAATTTTCTCATCACCAAAGTGTAAAAGAAATAAATGGTACCACATTTGATGTACTAGGTTCAGTTGCTTACTTTACATTTTAAGTTTATCTCGTTTCCTCTCATTTATCCTCATTTCCTGTCTCCTAAAAGACTGTTTTGCTAGTAAACCCATTGACAAACACATTATGGTACATCTTAAACCACATGACTTGAACTCGAGTCACTGTTATTACATTGTGCAGTGGAAATATAACGCTATTTACAATACATACGTAACTGCATGGGTACGATTAGAGTCCATTTCATTCATTTACGGCCTCCAACTGAGGCAAACTTACTTTTGTGTCATTATTCTAACACATTAAATTTGTTGGGCATAAATCTACAGAGTTATTCAATGACACTTTAGAAACCATTTACTTGCAACACTCTGCGAGCATGTTAGCTCTATTCTGGCTGCATCATAAAGTAATCAATAATATCATTAGTGAACTTCAATATTACACATCAAAAGTCTTTGCTGAGTGTCTCTTTGATTCTTTTGTTTGGTTTTGTCAAAACACTGAAAGTTATAAGCCGCAGGTCAGTCAAAGACATGAGACATGCAGAATTTACAAGTCTTTCGTTGGATCTAATTAAATTGATCACCAATCGAACCAAGTTATTCATCAGTGCTGCCTCAGGTGCAGTGTGGAGACAGGAATGTACTCATGATCCATTTTGGACACCACTATCTTGCTACGTGGTGCTTGATTCTCCTTCCTACACTGACAATTCAAAGCTAACAGGTCCTGAGCATATCCACCTCTTAATTAGTCTCTCTCATTGTTCTCTTTCAGTCTCAGGTTTTGTGTCCGTTGTCTCATGGCATCAGCATCATCGGCGAGTGGAGCCATCCAACGGACGTCCATTGCGCCTCAGATCCCTAGCAGCTAGATGCAGTGCGGTCCCACGAGAAGCCGTTAGAGTCCTTGGAGCTGGAGGTGAGTCCTGGTCCTCCATATAGCTCTCAGGACTGCCCTCGGCATCACCATCAGGCAGGCTACCACAGCTGGAGCCTGGTGACATTGTCTCCAGAAGGTCGTCCCTGGCCAAGCCCACCACTGTGTCCTGATGTGATCCACCCTGAGGGCCCCCCTCATGGGTCCCAACCCCAACCAGGAGCCCTGTTTCCCCATCAGTTGTGCTGCCAACATTCCTCCCTCCATCCTGGTCCTCCAGAAGGTTTGAGAGGAAGCTGATGTACTTCATAGCAAGCCGAAGGATCTCATTCTTGCTTAGCTTCTTGTCCGGAGGGTGAGTGGGGATGAGTTTGCGAAGCTCCGCAAATGCCCCGTTTACGTTCTGCTGCCGCCAACGTTCACGACTATTAGTGAAGATGCGACGAACAATCTTTGGCTGGCCAGCTAGCAGAGGAACAGGGCGGGAAAGAGACAGACATCGAGAGCGTAAGGAGAGGAGGCATTGATAGAAGATACAACACAAAGAACATGAAATGCTGAGCTGAAACACATAATGCAGTCGGTAAAAGGGTAAAGCAATTGAAGCGCAAAAATAAGAATGTAAGACGTAGTAGCAGAAGAACAGATGTATATAGGTTTTGATAAAAAAAATTGCTTGTAGGAAAAACAAAAAAGTTTAATAATCCTAAAGAATTAAGTTACAAAAATGTCCTCCGTACAACCATGGATTTTTAGATGATGGCACAGAAGCTATAGAGGCTCGGAAAAATAAATGCAATATGTCGTGTGCAAGTATGATACAAATGCAATACAAGAGAAATGGTTGGTTTAGCATGTCAAACCCCAGGAAAGAGTGCTGGGCAGACTGTGCGCTCCCTCTCCCATACTCTATTTATTTTTTATTTATTGAGATATGATAAAAGAAAGGCCCCCACCGCAGGTAGTCACATCCTCCCGCCCCCAACAATGGTGTCTTCCAGACTATTGTCGCCCTTGGAACACACCCAGTCTATCTTAATCCTTCAGCCCACTCTGCAGTAAAACCTTGGCATGGAAGCAGCAGCACCCCCATCCTCCACCCCTGCATATGGCAGTGAGTGGGCAGCGTTGGAAGGGATGGTTCAAGTGAAATAAACCCCCAATCCACCAGAAAAGAGTTTACTTTAATGGCATGCAGGTGAAGCCTACGTATTTGACATTCAGATTTTTAGCACTCATTTATGCCATGAGTTATGATGCATTTATGTTCTTTTTGCAAAGCATCTTCTGCAACACTCATTTAGGTACTGTATAGATCCATGTCAGTGGATGAATGACAATGGAGATGAGGAGGGTACGTTTAGGGGACTATATTGGCAGAAGGAGGACACAGCAGAAGTGCGTCTTACCATACTTATAAAGATCTAAAATGCGCCTACCCTCGTCGAGTTCAACCTCATAAGGCGCCGGGCGGCGCTTTACCCTGTTGCTTGGGTACATGCTGTACTGCTCCGACTCCCCTCCGAGACTACAGCAACAGAAAGCAGACAAAAGGTGCACAGGTGTATGAGAAAACATGAAATCCTGCATACATCATTTCATTTATTGCAGATAACCCCGCACACCCCCCACTCCTTGCACCAGGAACACACACACACACACACACACACACACACACACACACACACATACACATATAATATAGGCTAACTCGCTCTGTCACACATGCACATACATGCTTGTCAACATAATGTAAACTCAATTACATTCCAAGTATCTTTTCATACCACTGTAGCCTATTCCTGCAGGGCACTAATAAGGCAACATCCTACAGCCATCAAACTTATAACTTTCTACGATGAAAACTCACAATGATCAAATTAAACGTACATTCATGAAACCCCCTATTTTTTTTCTTTTTCTGCCTCCACCTTTACCTGTTGATGGCGGCGAGAGGCTGCGCCAGGTTGTAGAGCATCGCCCGGGCCGGGACAGGAAACGCGTTTGGGCTCAGTTGGACCATTCGAGCGTCGTCTCGGTGCGGCGGCGGCAGCGGCAGCGGTGGAGGTCTGCGAAGTTCCGTGATCGGCACCAAATGGCTTTCAGTCCTCTGCTCCACCGCTTTTATAGCGTCCCTCCTGGAGAGCTCGATCACCGGCACTTCCCTTTTCAGGTCAAGGGCGTTGTGAGAGGCAGTTTCCTTGGCAACGCCGTTGATGATGATGCTGATGCTGGTCCCATTGCTCGAGTTCTGCAGAGGAACGTCATCCGTCTCTTCGACCCCCTTGAAGCTCCCTCCCCTCACCTCCCCCCCCTCCTCTCTCCTCGGCTCCTCGTCTTCCTTGCATCCGTTCTGTCTGGAGATGATGGAGGAGTCCTCCCGCTTTCCAGGACCGGACTCCGCATCGGGACTTCTAGGACACAGCTCCGGCTGCCGTTTTTCCATCATTTTTATGCCGTCACCACGCGCTCGAGTCCGCTACTCCTAAATAAGATTTCCTTAGGTTAATTTACAGCTCATAAAATTATTTGTTACAATCTTGATATACCACATAGCTACGCATTGGCTTTCAATGCAAGACTATAGGGAATAAACAATCCATGATTATTACTGTGATCAAATTTAGGATTAAATAGTTTCTGTAATTATCATTATTATGATAAGAATTATTATCGTCAATTGCAGACTTTACATTTACAAAACAACGCGTGTAAAAAGATACAATTGATAGGCTATTAATTGCTGGCTTGGTTAATTTTTTTTTCCCAAATTAATACATTAATACATTCGATATTTTAAAAGCATAAAAAGCCTCAACAGCCTACAGATATTTTTCCACAGAATATAACACTTGTGCTGCATGACAACCACATTTTTAAAAAATCTTGAATTGTCAAGGATTCTGTCGTTTTTGTGAGCTGCTGAGGGTCTGGGAGCTTTTTTCCTCATGTCAAACCAGCCAGGACGAGATATCCAACTGTACAATTATTAATTCGCCTCATTTTTTATTATAAATTCGGAGCTTGGGGTAGTTTTTCAGACGTTAACTTGTCCTCTACAGCAGAGTTTTTATCTTGTGGTTTCTGCATGCATGTTTTTTTTTTTTTGTTTTTTTTCCCCCTCTACGAATCTCTTATCTACACTTGGCCTTCAGCACAGTTTATGCCGTTAAGCTAATATCCTGGGCTAACCTGCGTCCGAGCGTTGTGTGAATGGACCTTCGGAGACTTTGAAAGCTCCCTTCGGCTGCCGTTTATTTAAAGGTGAAAATGTTGTCGCCTCGTCGAGAGATTGTGCCGGGACCACGAGCAGAGCTTTGAAATATCCACTCTTCGTCGGAATAAACCCCCCCCCCCCTCCTCCCCCTCCTCCTCCCGGCCAGATCCCCAAATAACCCGGCGAAGCCTCGAAAAACGCCTGGACCCGGTCGTCCTCGCAGCCGCGGACGTCGGAGCAGGTCGTGTCATTTTTGTTTTATCGTCGTCGTCGGAGGCCATAGCGCCGTTGTTGTCAAAGCCGAACATCAGAGGCTTGTCACGCCGAATGCACCGCATACGACTGTTCAGTGTTTTGGTCGGTAATTAATTCGATTAAAATAAAATCATTGCAGTATTGTTATAGGCCAACAACACGCCGCCAATGGGGAAAAAAACAAAAAAACGAAAAAAAAAAACAACAACTCACTTTTATTTCTGGGAATTCTCTAATAGGCCTCGCATCCGTTATTACATCCCGTACAGTCTCAGCCATCCGATCGGACAATAGTAGAAAATATAGGCTAAATATTTCTCAAATAACAGCAATAAAACGTAGACGGTAGCAATCCAATTACTGCCTTTTGGAACAACGAATGTGGTGGTTTAAATAAAGAGATGTATTTTTTGCACTTACCGTTCCAGCCGTGTTGTTGATGTTACTGTGTAAGTGGAGCCATTTTGTGAGTGGGTCATCCATGTCTGAGGTTTTTCTTTTTTTTTTTTTCTGCCAGTTGTGGAGCGGTGTGTGTGTGTGTGTGTGTGTGTGTGTGTGTGTGTTTGCGTGTGTGTGTGTGTGTGTGTGTGTGTGTGTGTGTAGCTGAGTTATTTCTCGCCGCATCCACTGCGCTCCCTCAGTATGGGGAGCGGAACACAGGCCGCAATGTGGCCGAGTGAGATAAGCGCACGGCAGCGGCCTCTTCATTCCCGATAAGCCCCTAAACCCATTATTTATGAAATGATTCATTATTATTTGGCTGTCGTGGGCTATATAGGCTTGTGGAGGGCAAAGCATTAAAAAAAAAAAAAAAAAAAAAGCAAACAGGCACAGCGCAACGGCCTGTAACAACGTGAGGTAGTCTACTGTAGCCTGAGCTGTAGTTGAGGTGTTTTAATTTTTTTTGATGAAAGAAACAAAAGCGCAGGTTAAGCTTTTGACCTATTTCTTTTTCAACAAAGGGGTTTCTCTGAGCCCATTCAAAATAAGATAACTGATGATAGCAGAGGGTCGCCTGCCCTTTTTTGTTTTTTATTTATTTTATAATTTTATCCTAAAAAAAAAAAAAAAAAAAAAAGAGCCTATCCATTAATCCATATCTATTTCTGCGCCTTGTGGCTAGATGTGCCACTGATACAATAGAGGACTGGGGCCTAATTATGATAAGGTTGCCTTAATTGGATGTGACAATTCTTCATAGATAAATAAATAAACAAATAAATAAACGCGCTTTTGCTTGTCATTGTTCGTGTCGGGAGCTTTGGTCGGCGGTTCCCCGGGGTCCATGCGGAGTCATGGCTGGAGGAGATAAAGGCGCATCGGCTTCTGGTCCATCAGATAAAACAGCAGCAACATCAACGGTGACACGCTATCAGAGCACATCCAGGACAGACTAAATGGTAGCAGGTACATCCTAATAACGGATTTCCCACGGAGCTTTTTTTTTTTTTTTGGTAGTCTATTAAATGTACACCTTGCCCAAATTCCGTCAAATAACCCGATGGCATGGGAAATTATAGAGCACGTGAGGCAGATAGATAGATAGGTAGGCAGATGTTGAGTATGGAAAATCTTACACGTTACTTTTTTTTTTTTTACACACGTTTTTAAAGCCGGTGTATCAAAAAGCATCGGTCCCAACAATCGGTCACGACCTTTAAGCAGCCGTCACGACCTTCTTCCTTCATCCTGTGTAACAACGGCGTCGCCCGACCCCCTCGCGTGGTTGTAAACGTCTTCCAGCGACACCGCGACTGGGCCCAAGATTTCTGTTAGTGGGAGGCACTGAAATGAATGACTTCAAATTTGCACTTTCAGTAGGCCTGACTGGCCCCAGCCACGGGGGACTCGAGGCTGACTGGACGTTTAACTTTGATGGGTTGTCCTGTCAAATCAAGGAAATAACTTAATAAACTCACATTATTGGAAATCATGCTCCAAGTTTAACTATTTGAAATATGTTCATGCATCTAAGGACTGGACACCTCGTGACACAATTTCGTAGTTGTGTGACCATTTTTGTGACACAAATGTGCATAATTAATTACTGCCGTGCATTCAAGAATAAAACTGTTGACAAAATAAAACATTTTATTTCGAAGCAAAACAGTATCAATTTCGTGAAGCATTACGTGATACAGCACAATTCAAATGAAGAGACCATGCAGAGCCCCAGGGAAATATCATCTATGGAAAAAAGATAATTATCAGCGCCTTTATTTAGACACAATTTGTGATGCAGTTGCATTACAGTGGAGGGCACAAATATATATACATCTCTGAGATAGCTTTTTGTTTGAGGGTCTCATGGGCCAAGATAACATTTGTGGCACATCCCTTCTTTTGTCAATCATATGAAACAATCAACAAGATTAAGGGGAACGGAACTGCACAAAATTTTAAACGCGACACAATATGGTTCTGCTCACTAAGCATTTAAGGGATCATATCCTGTGTGCTTTAAAGAGCAACATAAATCACAAGAAAAGAAAAGTGGAGTTGTTTGAGTCTATCCCTATCTGACCGTAACAACCAAACCTATGCACAGAAACAAGTTGTGCAAGTTGTGAATCACAATATACACTCTGAAATCTGTTTCTACCTTGCGGAGTTCTCTCTGCTACTCGATTTGGTCTGTTTTAGATGTGTTATTTGGTTATTTTATTGATTTGCCATGGTAATCCAAGTCCCTTGCAGCGTCATATTGTCGAACATGGGTTTGCACTAATAGGAAATGAACCTCTAACCCTGATATCCCATGTGGCCACTCTGCTATGTGAAATTGCACTGAGATATATA
Source organism: Xiphias gladius (assembly GCF_016859285.1). Taxonomy (NCBI): domain Eukaryota; kingdom Metazoa; phylum Chordata; class Actinopteri; order Istiophoriformes; family Xiphiidae; genus Xiphias; species Xiphias gladius. Next base: position 14,173,214 of record NC_053413.1, on the reverse strand, counting down.
CGCTGACTATATTACATCCACCTATAGGTTACAGCCCATCGGCAGTGTTTGCAGTGTTGAATTAGAAACCATGGCCCCGGGAGAAATGGCTCTGTGCCATGTCTATCTTTCCAGTCAGCGTTGGTTGCGACGCGCCGGCATGATCCGAAGAGAAGTGGTGCTTTCCCGGGTCATGAGCCGCGTCACCTGGTCCAGACTGAGGCCAGCAACTGCCTCTCCATTCACCTGCAGAATTTCATCACCGATGCCGAGGAGACCTACATAGGGGCCTTCGCCACTACCGTCGCCCACTTTCTCTACATATACACCTGGAAGAGGAATACGAGAAAAGGGGAAGAGCAAGAAGGAAGACAAATGAAAACAACGGCGAATTGTGAGGAAGTAGACTTTAGCAGGTGGAAGCAGAGACAGGAGGCAGAGGATGCGTTTGCGTTCAGTGAACCATATACAACAGATGTATACAAAACTGCAACCAGTATAATTAACATATAAAAGCTTTACCATGATGAAAAGCATTTTAATACATTTTACAAACACTTGAACAGAACTTGAACATGTAATAGAATTTCTGCCATATTTGGCCAAGTGTTTTGACTGCTGCTGATGTATCTGATTATGTTTGATTATCAATTTTGCCTATAGGCCTATATAACAATAAAGCCAAGGTTAATTTATATCATAACAATTATTATAAAGATTATTATTATAGAGGCAACGTTTCTATTCTATTCTACTTTCAGGGTACATAATATATGATTGGAGAATAGCATAACTGCAGGCTAAGACAATAAAGTTACCCCCAAAATTAATAAACAATTGCAAAACCAAACTCCAGATTCTATGAAATATTGATTTAAAAAAGTTACCTGTGTCTGGTCGGCCTTTGCCTCTCGAGATGACAAAACCAAAAGGACCATTTGGGGGTCTGATGAGCTCCAGGAGGAGGGTCCCATCAGGGAAAGCCTGGGTGACCCGGCCCACCGGACGCACTATTCTGGAGCCAAGTACGTCCTCAACACTCAGGGCCCTGTGAAGCTCGAGCTGAGGGCTGTCAGGGCTGTAGAAGCAGAAATTCAGCTCTTGTCATTACTTAAGTAAACTATTGAATTAAACAGATGTAGAATGTGGTTTAATACCACATATAATTTTTCTACCTCTCTGTCTTTCTCTCTGTTTTATTTTTCTTTGACACCTACCTGGGCGCTAGGCCGTATGGTATCTGCACCTCTCCCAGTATTGTTGAACGCTCTGTTTTTCTCTCTAAACTCTGCACTGAGGAGGCTTTGCGCAGTTGGGCCAGTGGCAGCACCTAGTGGCAAATAAATGGAACTGTAGCAAATTGTGTATTTCATACTGGCAAAATGCACCAGATCAGCTTTTGGAACTTGGACCTTTTGGCTCCAACATCCCTCTAAAACCAACAAGACCGAGTTTGGCACCACAAACGCACATTATGCTAATAGAGGCTGTGATTGGCTGGAGCAGAAAGCTGTTTACATCTGTTTAGTGTACCCTTGTAGCTGCCAAGAGGACAACAAGGATGGCTATCACAGAAAGTGGAAGGAAGCACGAATGCATTATTTGTGCTGCCAGTGTCAGGCAATAATACGTCAAATCCTTGGTTTGTGGCACATAAGTAATGAAAGATACTTCAAAGCGGAACTGGAAGTTTTTCAGACATGTACATAAGATGCTTTCTCCCTACGGCTTACCTTTTTGAGGTGTAAGTCACATCTATTTGATGTGATCAAATACAACAAAAATGAAGAGAATACAAAGACAGTCACAGAGCAGCACCGCAGTCCAGAAGTAAAAATAACATGGCGTGAAAAAATGTACTCTTGCTCACTGTGTGCAGGGTCTGCAGTGAGGGTGTCCGCTGTATGCGAATGGTAGGCTGTGGTCTGCGCGTGGGGCTCGGGGAAGCAGAGCTGGCCCGGGGGGCAGTGGAGATGGTGAGCTGCTCCATGCTGCTGGAGCGGCCTCCTTTAACAAGTCTACCAACACTATTCAGCCCAATGGAGGAAAAGAAGCGACGGAGGAAGAGCTTTGGCCGTCCATCCAGCTTTCTGTAAAATAAAGGTTGAACGTATTTTTTAGTAAGACAGTATTGTAGACTCAGATGTTAGCAGGACCACAGGGATTGAGACATTTTAAGATCTGTTAAAATGATCAGTGTGCTAATGTTTTTTATCATACTGCTAGTGCTTGTAGTTTCCAGAAGAGGGCAGGATTGTCTTGATATTCACAGAATATTAGGAACAGTAACATCCTGCGGACGGTAGGTCAGGATTTTAATCTCCTAACTGCTACCACTGGCACGCTCAAGTCATTTTGGGAACAGCATCGGTGGGGGCAAGGGATTTATTGTGGTATTATATGTTCTATGAAAAGAGTGTTGTTATCTTGGCTTACCTGGACGCGTCAGAGTTTTCCTCCCATGTGGCCTCAGCTTTCAGATGTTCTGCTCTCAGCAGCTCAGCTCTGAGGTCCTCCGCCCGAGACATAGCCAGGCCTCGCAGAGCTGGTCGACACTCAGGACCAGAGCCAGCGTCTCCACTTAAACCTGCTGGTAGAGAAGAATGTCAAGGAATCATTTTGTTCTGTTCGGTTCTGTTCTGTTGTATTGTGTTTTATTCTGCAAGGTTTTAAATGTGATGATGCAAATTCCACAGAACCAATTTCAGCAATGATATTCTGATATCTGCAGAAAGTTAAGTTCTACGTCCACTGTTCCTCAATGTAATTAACTAATTTTAGAGGTACTTATAAAGTAACATAAAATGGTACTTTATTCTTGTAGTTAACTACATTTCAGAGGGAAATATTGTATTTTTTACTCCACAACATTGACTACTACTATAGTACTTATACTGTTGATACATTTTACTGATGGTATTTAAGTACTTTTACTTATAAGTAAAAAATTTAATGCACAACTTACTTAAAAAATAACATTTTTGGCTGGACCCCAACAGCAGGGCCAGCCCTATAAACGCAAATGTCCGTGACTGACTGACTGACTGACTGACTAAGTGATACAGTTGAACCATTGGTCAGCTGAATGCCACGTGACTAAGTGCTGAAGTTACACCATTAGTTGTTGTTCTTTCGAAACGAATAGGCGCAAACAGTTTCTCTTAGGTCATCAGGGGGAGTTTTTCACTACATTTACCGACCTTTCACACCCTTTTAGTGACTTTTCTTCACAAAAGCACCTAGCGACAAATCTAGCGACTTTTTGGACAAACCTTAACTACTTTCCGTAGGGAAAGCAAAGCCGTTGTCTTTAACTTATGTGTATGGTGATTTTGTCAGATGACGTCACGGTTATAAAAAAGGAAAACAAAGACTAATGTAAATGAGAGCAGCTTTATTGGGAATTCGGCTGTAATAAAATACTGTGTATCTGAGCACAGAAAGTAGGAGAGAAGCAACAGATAAAGGGGCAATCCAGCCATATACCAGATTTTGACCTAGTCTTGTTACAATATGGAATTACTACACTTACTTGAGCAAAGGATAGTAAACCCTCTAACAATAAAATACATTATCAATCCATGATTCCATCAATCAAACAACAGACATTAAAGGTCCTCAAATCTCTTAACTATCTGCCATAGGAACTGTAATGTATCCATGGCTCATGGCTCAACCACAGTGACCACTCACCTGTTCCATCTGGTGTGGCATCCCAGAGTTCAGCAGTTGGCAGGTCTGTGGCGAGTCGGGCTGGGGAGTACCTCAGAGTGGAGGGCCTGATACAGGGCACGGGGTTGCTTGTTACGGGTGTCCCTTGGATTAAAGACACTGGGGACTCCCTTCTTGTGTCTGGAGAGTCCAGCAGGGCTGAATGCTGAGACCCGCCCTCTCCTCCATGATTTGAGGTAACCTGGAACTGAACTGTGGATGTACCAGCAGCAGAGCGATTCCTTGAGCTCGACTTTAGGGCTGACTTTATAGGAAGCGATGGCGTTGGTGATTCCCTGAGTCCACCGGATGCCTCCAGCACACATGGCTCAAGAGCAACGGGACTGCCAGGGGCAAATGAAACAGCTCTGCTCAAGTTGACCCTATTGCGTGGATTTGAGTTACGCCGTTGAGCCCATGATGGACCATAAGGGCCATGACCAGACTCCAGCCGACTTTCTCCTTTCCTGCTCCTTCTCCTAAGCTTCCCAAACCCTGATGACTTCCACCCTGTGCTACTCTCTTTATTTTCCCCCAGCACAAAAGCTCCAGCAAAAGTGACAGTTAGAGGAGCTTTAGGACGAGTACTTGCCTCTGGCTTGTTTGGAGGCACCCAGCGAGGAACCGCTTTTCCCCCTGGGTCCTCTGGGTTGCAAGGCTGCTGTGGCACAGAATTCTGTGGATTTGATGGTGATAAGATCGGCTGAGGTTCCCTGACTACAGAGCCACATGCCTCACATTTCTTCACCAGCACTATTATCTCTTTAATCACTGTTGTGGTTTCACCTCTGACACCTTTATCTTCTTGCTTCTGTGAGGGAGGCATGGAGACAGTTCTATGGCTTCTGCTCCTCTCTGAACCACTACTGCTAGAATCTGTATTACTTTCTTTACTCTTGGACTTAGGCACCCCAGGCCTGCCACGCTGTCTGACTCTATCCAAGTACCGAGACTCTGCTTCTTTCTCTGATTCATCCTCAAAGCGTACCCGTGTGGGTGAACAACCATACCGTCTAGATCGACCTACTTGGTCACCAGGGGCAGTGTCTCTTTGAGTTGGGATGAGGAGGGGACCAGCTTGAGTTGTAAGATTGTCTTTGATTTGCACAGCTTTCTGCACTGGCGTTGGGCTGGGAGATTCTTGCTGCTTCTTCCTGCAAGAAAGAAGAAGTGCTTACTATAGACATTTTAAAGCAAAACATATTTTGTCTATAAGAGAGTTTAATTCAACTTGTACACTAGTATCTTATGAAAATGGGGCAAAACGAAAACAAATGAAAATTCACTTAAAATTTAATATCAGTCATCTCTCAGCAACAGACTGGGTTGACTGAAGAATCTGTATAAAACTGAGTATTCTCATATGGTGCCCATTTTCCAAACTACAGGTGATAAAATAAACAAATGACATGGTAAAGACATACTGTAGATAGTGGCGACAGGTATGTCTCAGCCACCACAGACCAGGTTTGTTGTCTAGTCACAAATGTAGGAGCCATTGCAAATGCTCCATATTATAAATTAAATGAATGCTTGGAATACTTTGAAACATGGAAACAGTCATAGAAACAAAGGAATTTCCAGAGAGACTAAGAACTGATTAGTAAATGGAACTTTTTCTTACACCACTGATTCATAACAATGCACACAAATGCACACCTATGCACGACTGCACTGTCTCAACTAAGTTGTGAAGATGCCAAAGAAGTCATTGCCCATGTAGGCATCTGTAGCCAACTTACACAGTGGATCTCTGATCAGAATGGGAGCGCCTGCAGGGGCGATCACCTTTACTGTGAGTGGAGCGAGCCTTGAGACGTGCTCGCTCCAGGAGACGCTTCGCATGCTCATGTCTTGGGCTCAGAGGAAGGTCATCAGTGATCACAAGAAGTGACCTGACAATCAAGAGAAAGAGAGAGAAAGATGCTATAGTACAGAAATTAATCATTTAGGTGATGAAAACAGCAATGGAATGGATAGAATCACATGCATGATGAGACTAGATTATATTGCCATCTGTTTGAATGAAACTGAGTATTTGATGAAGTCTTCAAATGTGCAAAGCTTATTGTGTGTTGTGACATATCCAGCAACATCATATTCACCACAGACTGACTTAATGTAGAGTGAATCAAGCTGCGTTCTCCTAAGCTGTCTTATGTAATATCAGATAGATAGACTGGGGCGTGGCACTGGCGGTGAGCAGCAGAGAGAAACGTCATCCATCCATCTATCCTTATGCCGAGCAGCTAAGCTGCTCGGCATTGTGCTTCATCGTCTGTACTTGTCTTTATCCCCTGGCCCAGTGATAAAGATAGCATGATACACCAGCCATGTGGATAATCCTTGTAATGGACTGAGTGTGATTCATTGTCTCCTGTGTGTCAAGAGGAGAACATGTTGTGTTTCAATAGATTACAGTTTGTGGTGTCAGTGTTTCATCCCAACACTGTCAAACGTGGTATAATTAGCAGCCTGCTTTGGTATCTTGTGCAGCTGTTTCATTCTTCAGTTTCTAATCATGATATTCATAACGCACTATGTCATAATAATGGCCTCTAGAGTATTGGTGGCATTGCTGAGGATAAACTGAAAAGGGTGGATCAGCTGAATAATTTAAGAAATACGTCAATGTCGTCTATGTTGAAAAATTGAGAAATTTGTGTTTTTATTGCTGGGGTGCAGAAAAACATGTTCAATTTATTTATTTATCTATTTATTTTATTTCACTTACTTAAAGGATGACACCTTCATGTATGACCTGACGTTTTTGTTCGGTGTCTCATCTGCAATAATTACAAGGTTTTAAGACTTTATTCATATCATAAAGTTTAACAGTTTGCAAATCTTTTGCAAACAAGAACTTCATTTCATAATTTTATTTGGGTAAAAATATCAGCTTCATCAATATATTTGATTTCATATTTGTATGTCTTTATAAATTTATTGTATTTCATGTCAGCATTTCCTCTTGTAAATGATTAAACACTGTTGTCACAATAGTTATTTTGATTGTGCATGAGGAAGCCTGTTTGGCAATCTAGCCTCTTCATTCCAGGAAAAAATAAACGCTAAATTCCCACAAACAGAGCTGTAATAGTGGAATTCATGGGGAGAAGATATAAATAGTGTATAGGAGTTGTATGTCACCACTCCTGCCAAGTTCACGAAGAAGCATTGAGTTACTCACCTCAAATAGGGTTCAAGTTCCTGAGCAAGCATGGCTGAGTCTGAGCCGTCTAAAACCCCATCGGCACCTTCGACTGACATAAAACAGAGAATAAAAGAACAAATCTTAACAGATGTGCTGATTCAGTGGACTGGAAATAAAATGTCAGATGGTGTGATTGTGACAGCACTAATGTTAAATTTTGTGATTCAACAATGTTCAGATGTAAAAGCTTTAAAAAGTGCTCCAAGGTTTTATGTCTAAAGAGCACGGAGTTGCTCCAATCTTTGTTTTTCCTGTACATTTTTCTAACCCAAAGATTTATCATATTCAGTTCTTACTTAGTGTTCAGTTCAGTTCTTATTTAGTGTTTTAATATTTGCCTGGTGCAAAGACTACTGCCAGAAGAGCCATCAGCCATAATGTAACCTACACATGTGGGTATTAAAATAATTGGATTGTATGATCATAACGATTTTCATAAACTGTCGTACCATTACTTTCAGTGGCAATCTCATAATGTCAGTCACAAAAAAGAAAAAAAAACATAGGTTATGCAACCACTAAGAGGCAGATAACGGCAGATTTCCCTGTGACGAAAGGGAAATAAAATCACTTGATCATCATGGATTTACCAGTATGTCTTGCACCGACACACACACATAGAGCAGACATAAACAATATTACAGATACAAAGCATGGGAAAATACATAATCTGTCACCCTTGATGCACACAAAGACATCCATTAGCACACAGACAGAGATATAAAAGCAGGGACACTTCCCCCACTGCTAAGACTGCTAATAATAGCAACGCCCTCAGATATGCACATCTGCGCTCTGACATCTGTTCAACACTGGGAATCAGCCGGGTTACATACTGCATTTCTATACAATATCATAGGCTTGGCAAACAAAGGCTTGTATATGGCACTCCGGATGGCTGCAACAGCTGGAAAGCATTCTACAAGATAGACAAAGTGGACAAAATGTTAACGTTTTAAAAAGCTTTACAAAGTTTTGGGAGAAAGTTTGCACTTTCCAAAGCACTACTCCGAATTTTCTGTCTCCACTCAAAATGGCAACACACCCCCGGAGCTTTTAAACTGTTCAAAATACTGTAGTTGGGATAGTATCCAGCTTACAATGTCCACCCACACTGTGCAAGTTGCAAATAAAAATCAAACAACTACAGTATGACTGAGCCCCTTGTTTATAAAGAACAAACATGAGTCTTCATTCAATCTGTATGGTGAACTGTTGTATAAAGTATATTAGCATATTCAAAGTGTTTCTGCTTGTTTCTTTGTTATTCTTCTACAGACACACAACTAAAACTATATTTCATAGATATGTAATAAAGTAGAGTCAGATTTTGTGCAAAACCGAAGCTAGGAGTTTCGTATCATGGTCAGAGGCTTGACAACACTTTGTCAGACAACTTCAATGGAATACAATTCATTCATCAACAAACTAAAAATAAATAGCAACTCAAGATGGATAAAGATCAAGATCTTGTCTGTTAATTGGTTCCAGGCTGATCTCTGACACTCTTAAGACAGGTCTAGCGTTTTTGACAATACATTTGACAATAAATATATACTATTTCCCTAAACAGACCTACCTTTACTATCCACTTTGCATGTTGTGTCTCCATAACAACCAGCACTTTCTCCTCCGCTCTGCTCTCTCTCCTCCCTGCAGTTTTGTTGTCTTTCTCTTAACTTTGCATAAGCCCTCTGCTTCACCCTCAGCTTCTCATCAGCTGAGAGTAGCCCACTCTGTGAAGATATGCTCTCCAAGCTGTCTGAACTGTACACCCCTTTTGCAAGGTCACCAGCATCTGTTTCCTTTTGCTCACATCTGTCCAGGTAGCACTCCACACTGGTGGAGTGCTTGAATTCTGAGGCTGCATCGCTGTCATCCACCACACCTCCTACATTGCTTTTAGTGCCTGTCTCGGCTGGTTTAGACTTCCTCTGAGGCTCTGCAAGTGCTTCTGTCTGAGTATAGTCCTTCAGAGGCAATGTGGAGTGTACGTTATGAGGGCCAACACCATTTAGAAGCAATGTTTCTGGGCGTGCCACTCTCCAGAAGCCCTTTGGTGGAGCCCAATGTCTGGTTGATGTGGAAGATGAGGAGGAAGAAGAGGAGGATGTTGTAGAAGCAGAGGTGGTGGCAGAACAGGAAAAGAGCACAGGTGGCGGAGGAGGAGGAGATGGGTCATCCTTACTACTGCTTGAGTTATCAGTCAAAAGACTATCCAGACTGGTACCCGCCCCGAGCCCACAAGACGGGCCTGACAGAAAAATGACCTGGTCTTCATTTTCTTCTGACCTCTCTTCTTCAGTTTCTTCACCGCCCCGGAACAGCTGCTCCCCTTGTGCTTCAGCTGGAGGGCTGTGGATCTCCAACCTGACTTGCACCTCTACCTCCTCCTCTTCATCGCTACTGCTCAAGTTCTTTGCAGCGCCTGATCGCCAAGAGGCAGCAGGCAGAGATAGCTGACCCTTTCCTCTGGGTCTCTGTCTCAGAAAAACTTCAGATGAAATCTGCCCTGCGGGATTGCTCACCAGGACCTCTGTGTCCAACCTCTCTCTTTCCTTCTCTCTGTCTCTCCCTCTTGTCCTTCTCTGTGTGAGTGACTTCACCTTGGTCTGTAGTGCATGCACAGCTGAACTCTGAGGAGGAGGAAGTTGGGCGCTCAAAGAGGGTGCAGGGAAAACAGGCTCAGGGACAGGGCCAGTGATGAGCCCCCAATTAATGGGAAGCCCAGTGGGTGCAGGGGAACTGGATTTTTCTTGGATATTATCAACCACCTTTCCTTCCTCCATTGGCTGGTCATGCACAGAAAAGTCCAGACAGACCCTATAGATAAAAAAAAAACAACAACTTTTTCTTTTTGTATATACATGAAGATAAAACTTGTCTTTTACATCTGTTCTACATCTCTGTTACCTGCTACTTTCTATCTGATCTGCCCAGTGAAGAGATATGTAATGTGGTTTCACTGACGTTGACTTATCTACTGATTACTTTGCAGTGCACAGGATAATCCTTTAGAATTAGAATAAGCAACTGCTGCCTGCAACTGAGCCTCTACTCGAAATAACAATATTACATGTTTTTTTGTCAGGCAAAAATAACAATATACAATGAAACAAAAAACTTTCTCTGATAATCAGTCGCCAAATACACACAGAAAATTTGAATGATTGCCTATTCGACCTTAAGAAATTTAAATGTTTGAAATTCTGAGTCATATACTGTAGATATGCACAGCATCTTGCTAAAGACCATCTAACAAATATAATTAACATTATGCACAAAGTATGCTTCACTGCACATTATACTAAAGATTTAGTCAATAGGTTAACGCACGCAATGAATCGTGTAGGCCTACCTGGGGCTATTTGGTGGAGATCGTGTCCTTTAAAACATACTTCCAGCGCCGAACATAATGAGCGGAGTTTAACACATTTAAGTTAGGCCTACCATCCACACTAAAATATGCGCCAACCGTGCAGAAATTGCAGCGCGCATCCTCAGGTCGGTTGCCAGCATAAGCGAGAAGACGGAGCAACTTTCCCCTCCGGATGAAAAAAAAAAAAGGAAGCCAGATAAGATTTTGCAGTTTTTTCTCCAGATCCTAATGATGCGCTTCCACTCGCTGTCTACACGGCTCCCAGCTCCCTCGGAGGCAGTGTCAGACGAGCCAGCGGTCTCTCAATCATGATTGGTCCGGTAATCCCTCCAGAAATCAGAGGGATTAAACAAAAATGGAATACAAAAATGCCTGCTTTAATTTCGTCCTTGCCTGGCAAACTCGCCGCCGACTGAAGCTCACTGTTGCGTAAGTACAGAGCACACACTCCGACTCCCTGAGCAAAGTAACGAGCCACTGAAAAAGCGAAAAAATAAAAATAAAAACTAAAATGCCTTAATGGGCATAAGGCTAAATGAAGTATCCTCGATTTCTTGTCATTCTTGGGATATTTCGAGGTTTCTGGTGCAAAGGTGATAGGCTGCGATGTGTTTTGGAGAATATAGGCCTAATTTTGCATCTTAAAAACAACTGTCGGCTGATTCTTATTTGTCAATACAGCCGATCCCTGCGATCTCAATTCTCTCAGCTCACCCTCTCTCTCTCTCTCTCTCTCTCTCTCCCTCACTGTTTTCATAGACGCGCGTGCACACACAAGCGTTTGCACTCGTGCACAGTCAGCCTAATTGGGACAATGTTCTGCTTGTCAGTTGTCACAATCCCCAGATGTGATGAGGCTCCGGCAGATGCTGCTCAGTTTTGTGCTTGGCTGTGCGTGCGGTTCAATGTCAGTAGAGGGCGCCATTAGCACGCACGCACGCACGCACAGACACACGCACACACACACACACACGCACGCACGCAAACACACACACACACACACATACACACACACATACATCTTGCCCAGCTAGCTGTAACCGGCTAGCGACTCTGTTGACGAGTTGACACCCACCCCAAACCTCGGCAGCAGCTTAGCTGCACAGTCGACATGGCAAGAAAATATCGCAACAGTTTTCTGAAAAAGGATGAAAATCTTCCAAGTCTTTTGGAATGAGTGAGTAGTATCGACAATAATGATGTATTTGTCCAGATGGAAACCAACACTAGAAGTTGCATATTTTGTTTTAGTCACATTAATGACGCATAGCTATGGTTAGTTGTTGCTAACACGAAAGGCAGCTAGCTTACAAGCTAACTGCTGCTAGAGGGAGGAGTACGGATTGTGCGCTAGCCTGTTAGCCCTCTGTGCTCAGTCCGACGAGAAGAGTATTTGTGTTAGTTGCTTCGCAAAATGTGAACAAGAAGCTATTCTACTGTGATTCTGAACATTTAATCAGCATAGAGGTGAGATGGATGTTTCTGGGGAAAATAAATACATTTTTAAGATAGTTAGGTTGCTTGGTAGTTTCGAATGCTAGCGTTACATAATGTCGCTGTTGCAAGTCAAATGGCTCCACTTTCCAGTGTCACTGGTTCGTCTCAAGCTATCGTTTCCTTGAATAACACACAAGATGGGAACTGATGTTCTTGGCAGTGAAATGGATTCGCAATCTCATCCACATTAAGAATGACGACGGTGTCATAACCGATAAATGACGATGGTTTTAGATCAGTACGTATTTGTTTGTTAAATAAAACGACGTTTCCTCGCTAGCCAGCCTAGCAAACTAGCCACCCATAGCTTAGCTTGCTAAGTAAGCTAACATTATCTACAATTAGCTAGCTAAACTCATTTTAGATAAATCATTAATAGGTGTATGACCAAACGTCAAAAATATTAAAATCGCGTTAGCAAACTCGTTGAATCAAATAAAATTAATGTTTGTAGCTTAATGATAGCATAATGTTACCCAACTGTATTAGCAAACGTTAGCTTCATAACAAGTTAGCTCAGAGGGACTTGGTTGTTAGCCTCTTCGGGACCCTTTGTCCATAGTCATAGTGGTAACCAGGTCTTCTAAGTAGGCCACACAGCAGTTGTTTTGATTCTTGTCTGTTGCTTGTTTCATTTGTATTTTATAATTCAGATGAACATTTGCTATGTCGCCTCCGATTTCTTTTTTATATGTTTTGTGTTACGAATTAACAACGTTTACCGCCGAGTAGTCAACACCAAGTAAACTTTCCATTAGAAATATTTGACTTTTTCACGTAGTTAAGTGTTAGCGGTTCCACAAGAAACCTACTTTGCCATCCCACTGCCTTGAATGCATTCCGTAACTACAGATGCACCCATACACAACACAGTCATGTTTTGTTAATGCACTTAGATACTGCTGGAACATGAAATGAAGCTAGATTTTGACTTGCACGCAGCTTTATTCAAATTGTTGAATGTGGATTGCACAGTTTTAATTAATGTTGTCTTTCTCTTTTACAGTATTCGTCACGCGATGTGATCCAAAATCCACAATGTGTGAGGACATTTAAGAACAATTGAGTTCGGAAGAAAAAAAATCTTGATTCCAGTGGAATCTTCCATATATATATATATTATTATTATATTTTTTTCTCTGTGTAAAAGCTTACATATATTTACACACACTCGTCCCATAATCTTATAACCATGCCAGTGCAAGCACCACAATGGACAGAGTTCCTGCTGTGCCCAATCTGCACACAGACATTTGAGGAGACTGTTCGCAGGCCCATCAGCCTGGGCTGTGGACATACTGTCTGCAAGATGTGCCTGAACAAGTTGCACCGTAAGGCTTGTCCCTTTGACCAGACAGCCATCAGCACAGACATTGAGCAGCTACCTGTCAACACAGCCCTGTTGCAGCTGGTGGGAGGCCAGGTAAGCCGTGTGTCTCTGTGTATTTGTACACAAGCTTGGTATGACAGAGATCTCGGTTTACAACATTTATGCAGAGCCCTTGCTGATGCTAGCTAATGATTAATGATAACAGCTCAGAGATTTGTTTTGTGTCTGAGTTGCGGAACATTTTAAGATACCATTCCTAACTTGACAAATGGTTTTTTCTGTAATTACTGTTTAGGAATTGTATTAGAGCGTTGCACAAGGGCTATTACATGATGTGCACATAGCATGGGGATTCCTTTTATGAGTCACAATCCAGTCATTGAGCAATGACTTTAATTCTATTGGTTTACTGAGTGCAGTTGGTAAAGCTATATTTCTCTGAGCCAGTGTTTGACCAACAGGGTAAAGTATGGCCAATGGTGTTTTGGCTTTGTTGGCCAAGTTTCCGGGTATATACTGCATAACAATGGATAATGTATCGTCAACGTATTGACGATGGCTCTGTTGTGTGTCTGATACAGTCATGGCTCTGAAGGCTTGTCTCTTAGCAGAGTGCCTTGCATATTTGTGCTCATACAGGTTAGTAGGGTATAATGTCCAATCAAATTAATATGCCCCTATAGAAATGGAAGTTGTTATGATACTTCTGTACCACTGTTTGGAGCACTGGCTGTTATTAATGAAAATAACCTCATTTATCATATGACAGGCCCCAGAGCTGCAGGTTTGTTTGGTCAGTATTAAATCAAAATGTCTAAAGTGAAGATGGTAGAGTTATTTTGATAGTTTCATTTGATGTCTGTGGTTATTTAAATTGGAAAGCAAGCATTGCCAAGCTTGGGAAGTTTGCATACTACTTAGTGTGATACAACATAATGTGAAATTCTTTTTTTGCAATGTATTGTCTGTATTTTAAATGGTGTTTATTAGCATTGTCAACCAGGGTAGGTGCAGTTAAACAAGCCATGACAGCATGCAGAGAATGGAGTATAAGCTTTCAGTGCAATGCAATGGATCTCAAAATGTCAAATCTGAATTCTCTTGTTGATCATGCTCTGAGTTTAGTGTGAGTATAGCCCAGGGAAAACAGATTAATTAACAGAGCATACTCTAGTAATCATCACAGAAACATAACCAAATAGTTCTCTGACAAGATGATGATAATGGAGCTCTATGAAATAGCTTCTTAAGACACTTGGCAGTTGCACGGCATGGTATATTGACAGAAAAGTATAAATGGAGATTTCTTTTATTTCAATATTAGCATTTAGTTTTATATGAAAGTATGTGCTGCTGAGAGTTTGTAGGTGTTTGCAGCGCAAATAAAATTCTTGTACAACTTTTATACATTTTACAATGCCATTTCAATTTTCTGCCAAATTATACTTGCATATACACAGAAGCCACATAGAGATATCTTGAAGTGAATTAGTCAACTCACAGTGTTTAGTTGTTTGGCTGGACCACAACAGCAGGGCCAGCGCTATAAACGTGAATGTCCCTGCGTTAGTCAGTGAGTGAGTGAGTCAGTGAGTGAGTCAGTTAGTCAGTGAGTGAGTGAGTGAGTGAATCAGTTAGTCAGTGAGTGAGTGAGTGAATCAGTTAGTCAGTGAGTGAGTGAGTGAGTCAGTTAGTCAGCGAGTGAGTGAGTGAGTCAGTTAGTTAGTGAGTCAGTCAGTCAGTGAGTGGGTTACACCATTGGTCAGCCGAACGCCGCGTGACTAAGTGCTGAAGTTACACCATTGGCTGTTGCTCCTTGAAAATGAATAGGCGCACACAGTTTCTATTGTATCATCAGTGGGGTGTTTACAAGCAGTGCTGCCAACTCAGCGCCTCTGTCGCAAAGTCGATTTGCCAACTTCTCACACCCTTTTAGCGACTGGACAAACCTTGGCTACTTTCCGTAGAAGAGAGTCGCCTGTATTGCTCTGCGAGCGCTAGTTCAAGTTTTCCCTCTGCAGGCACACTTCTATATGTGTCTCATTCAATTGACCTCATGTCAGCTGAAACAAAGGAGAATGGACTTTTTCTCTGAGTGATCATTTTACAAGTAAATATAGCTGAAATCACAGCACATTATAAAACCAGGGTTTTAGCTGTGCAGAGCAGTAGCTTAGGAATGGCTTGGAAGTGACTTCTGGTTAACATGTCGTCTTAATGGCTGAGTTTCAGTCACTATTTCATACTTGCTCTGTTGTCTGACAAGAGAACAGAAAAACTTGTAAATGAGACCAGCTTTATTGGGAATTTGGTTTTATTAAATTACTGAGTATGTTAATACAGAGAGTTGGAGAGAAGCAAAAAGATATGGGGCGGTCCAGCCACATACTAGTTTTTGACCTAGTCTTGAAAAGAAAACGATGCGTGTTCCACAACACACATTACAACATCGACGAGAAATAATTATACTAAAATAGTTTCACCTATTGCTATGGGTTGTACTAATTCCTTCCCCCACTATGTCCTGCCGTAGGTTCCTAAGGCTCAGCCAGTTGCCTTGATTACCAGTCCAGAGGACTCACAGCATTATGAGGAGGCCAGGCAGTGTGTGGAGGAGCTGGCCCTCTACCTCAAACCCCTCAGCAACACCCGAGGTACTTATACACGAACACATGCTTGTTACCTTTGTAGTTTGGTCTTCCTTGATTTTGATCCATTGACATGCATGCCGACTTCAAATTCAACTCTAGAGATTGTTTTTCAACATTGGAAGTCCACAAGTACACAGTAGTTTTATTGTTCAAGTGGTTTAAGATGTGAGAATACTGTTGCTAGGTGACTGTTAATGGACATGACCTTGTTGCGTTTCAAAAATGGTGCATGAGTTGGTTTTTTCTGCATGGGAAAAAGAAAAAGGGTAGGAGACAACATTTATGAAAAAGGTAATTAGGGATTTCCACTTTGAACGACATTTTTATAATCATCAGCATAAGTTATAACTCATGAACTTGGAGCTTCCACTTACAAAGTTGTGACTATGACGTCACACGTCATTTAATGGGCTCTTCTCGCAAATACAGTTAAACACAATACTTCTTTTAAAGACATCGTAAATTACACATGGAAGACATGTCAAGTGATTGAATTTTTGTTTTTGTCATTTGTCAGAAGTATAACAAATAGTAGTACTGTATAATACTATATAATTCTGTTATTCATGCAATTTGTTACATCATAATATGAAGGATTTAAAAAAGATATTACAATGTCTGAACAGGATTTGAAGTGTCTTGTGGTTAAGGCTTAAATCAGTTGGCTTGATTTGAGGTTTTGCCAGTTACTGTATCTGTTAAACATGGAATGTCATTAAAAACAGAAAAGCAGAACTTGCTCTTCTGTAAATATAGTACAGAGACATATCTCATACTTAGTACTCATTAATGGTTGTTTTAAAAGTGATTATAGTGACATGGTGGGGCCACTTTGGATGGTAAACCATTACATGTTTTGAAAAATCCAGTGGTAAACAAGCATTAAAGAAATATATTCAATGAGTGTCATATTATTATTTAAAATGTATTGCTCACATTAAATGTGAGATTTTAAGCTGTTGTTCTAATCACTGGCCATATTAATGATTAATAATTGAACATGATTGATTGATTTATACTTGATGTAAATGGTGAATTATGAACAGTTGATTAACCATTAACAGTTTGTAACAAAATTTTCTCATTGTAAAAGTTGAAATAGGCTTTTTTACAGCATAATTATACAGCAACTAAAAATAAATAATTTCTCTTGAGAGGCATCAGTTCAGCTATGGAGGCGTTATTTTGTAGCGCTGTCGTAGTATATTAAATTATTATATTATTGTTAAATGTAGTATACTGGTATGTAGTAGTACAAGGATATGTTTCTGTATTTATACCCTTCCCTCTTATCAGGTGTGGGTCTGAGCAGCACGGCCCAGAGCATGCTGAGTCGACCAATGCAGAGGAAACTGGTAACTTTGGTCCACTGCCAGCTGGTAGAGGAGGAGGGTCGCGTTAGAGCCATGAGAGCTGCCCGCTCTCTAGGTGAGCGGACTGTCACCGAACTCATCTTACAGCACCAGAATCCACAGCAGCTCTCCTCCAATCTGTGGGCCGCTGTCCGTGCACGAGGATGTCAGTTTCTCGGCCCAGGTAAAATGTTTTCCATTACCTGTAAAATGAAAGAAGCCCTGAAGCACTCCATATGTCCTCAGTAAATAGGGGCCTCTGGGGCTTTTTGATAATAAACTATTACTCGTAATTTTTACGTTTGTGTTTTTCCTCCCCCAGCAATGCAGGAGGAAGCTCTAAAGTTGGTTCTTCTTGCTCTAGAGGATGGTTCTGCTCTTTCCAGGAAGGTGTTAGTTCTCTTTGTAGTCCAGAGGCTTGAGCCACGCTTCCCACAGGCCTCTAAAACTAGCATAGGTCATGTGGTGCAGCTCCTCTACAGGGCCTCCTGCTTCAAGGTATGTGTCCCAGAAAAAACCCAGAAAAAATTTAATTAATTTTCTTGATGTTTGTGAGAAATAGTGTAGGTCATGTGGTGCTGCTTCACAGTGGACCCCATCACCATAAATATTAGTGTGACCCTAACCATGCAGATACGTTTTTAAAAATCACTGTTAATTCAACACTGTAATGAGTTGAAACATAGAAAATGAAGTAAAATCTCTCTGTGGTAGAAGCCCAACAGAGGGAAAAAAAAAAATTCAACTAACAACTTCTTCTGTGTCTACCAAGGTGACCAAACGTGATGAAGATTCATCCCTGATGCAGCTGAAAGAGGAGTTTCGTACTTACGAGGCTCTGCGTCGCGAGCATGACTCTCAGATTGTTCAGATTGCCATGGAGGGAGGGCTGCGCATTGCACCTGACCAGTGGTCGTCTCTGTTATATGGAGATCAGTCTCACAAGTCACACATGCAGTCTATCATAGATAAGGTGTGTAAAATGAGTAAATGTTTTTTTTTGTTTGTATCCCATGTTTGTTTCCACGTACAGTACATATTTTATAGAAAATGATTTATGCATTCTCATTCTATATATCAAACAGTGTTCCTACATAATGTGTAGGCTATTAACTACCTGTCAGCTATTAACTTACCAAAGCATTGACTCTCCGTCTCTCTTTCTCCGGCATAGCTGCAGACCCCGGCATCTTTTGCTCAGAGTGTCCAGGAGCTGACGATTGCGCTGCAGAGGACTGGCGACCCAGCCAACCTCAACAGGCTGCGGCCCCACCTGGAACTACTGGCCAACATTGATCCCAGTCCTGGTAAGAAACAAGCCAACTTCAGGAATCTTGGCTTTGAAATGATATAAGGATTAAGTCACATATACAGTGTCACATTTTTGAATCCAAACTATGACCTCTGTATCATCTTAAACTTCTCTCTACAAAACACTCGAATATATCTTGCCTGATAAATTGGCTTAAAACAAGCAGAGTAGATGATAGATATCTTATGTAGGTTTGTTTTTCGTATATTTGTATTTATGTCCTCAAAAAAGTGCCTTTTAGTATAAACATTTGCTGTAACAGCTGCAACAGTGCAACTCTGTGCAATTGCATTCAAATTCAAACTCCGAATTTTGTAATCCTTACCAAATATTATCTTTGTAAGATCAAGAGAAGTAGTTGGTACGGTGGGCAAGGGGACTGCACCAACAAGTTATTTAGGTTTTTTAATTTAAGTAGCATAATTTGAAATATTCATAGATGAAAACTCTTATGATTGTGTAGATCACCTTTGATTTTGAAAATTCAAATTAAATGTCTGTTTTTCCTCATATCTCCATTTGTTTCCCCAGATGCCCCCCCTCCTACATGGGAGCAGCTTGAGAAGGGGTTGGTAGCAGTGAAGACAGTGGTGCATGGCCTGGTGGACTTCATCCAGAACCACAGCAAGAAAGGAGCTGATCCTCAACAGGTCAGTTTTTCTATATGAACTTGAAAAGAGCTGGGAATAGGGATGGTGTTAATCCCTCCAGTAGTTCCCGAGAGTTGTCAAAATATGTTGTGACTGCTCATGGTGGCCCAACACCTTACTAAGACACTTGATGTTGGCTTTTCCTTTATTTTGCAACACATCTGTCAATTCTGAGGTATTTGGTAAATAATATTGTGACAGTTCATTTTGTCAGTATCAGCCTTAATTGTATGCTTCATTATCAACAGTATTGAGTGTTAACACAGCTTAGCTTGCATGTTGTCATGCAAGACAACTGCCATAAATAGGGTTTTACCATAATGACACCGAAAAGTTGAGTGTTGTCTATTTTATTAATACTTAATGTCTCTCTTTAGCCTCCTCAGCACAGCAAGTACAAGACATACATGTGTCGTGACATGAAGCAGAAAGGAGGCTGTCCTCGTGGAGCCAGCTGCACCTTTGCTCACTCTCAGGAAGAACTGGAGAAGTGAGTGTGACAAATATCAACATGAAGCATTGTTTACATTTTTTTTAATTGGATGATGCAGTTGACTTGAAACCATTGTCCTTCTCCCTTTTTCTTATACATTTTGTACTGTTTTATGCTTGTCAGGTATCGTAAAATGAATAAGCGTCTGGCAGCTCGCCTCCCTGGCCCAGGAGGGCTCATGCCAGATGAGGGCCTTTCTCTTGATGTAGCAGTGACCCGGAAGCCTTCCCCCCTCCCCAATGGCAGTGTCGCACCCTCTTTGCCCCAGCTCATTGCCCGGTGCACCGACACAGTTCCATACGAACTGTTGCGTAAACCCCTCAAGATGGATGGAGGGAGTCCCAGTGCCCCGGGATCACCACCTGACGTGTGAGTAAAGTACTCTGTTCTCTGTACATTAATTTAGTTTGCGGCAAAAGAACACTCAACACTGTGCCTTTGAGTCCATAGATTTTTATTCTAAATGACACCTGCTGATTGCAATGTATTCCTTCTCTGTAGTTTAATTGTTCAGACTATTGAATAAAATTACCTGGAAAGTATTTATCAGAGCAGGGTTAGATACATCCTGAAATTTTGTTTTTGACCTTGAAATATTTTAGTTATGAACCTGAACTCTTTATTTGTATAGCCTGGACCCTGTGCCCAAACCCGGTATGCCTCTGCCACCGCATGCCCTGGCCCACCCAAGGATGCCAGCAGACCACCTCTCTGGGGTGAAGCACATGCCTGTGGTACCTAGAAGTTCTCCAGTGTACCCCCAGCCGCAGCTCACTGAGATGTGCTATGACACTCGCCCACCAACTTCTGCTTCTCAGTATGAGCCCCCCCAATACCCCACAGGTGAGGGTCAAGTAGACTGAATAATGCATAGTATGCTCCTGTATGTGAGGCTAATCTTTTTTCACTTTTATACTTAGAAATCATTTACAGAAGATATGTTAATAATAGTCTGCCATTTATTTCTCAGGGTACCCCTACCAGCAGCCGCCACAGTATGTTCCTCGGGATTACATCCGTAACCCTCCTCCCCCCAGTGAATCAGGACCCCCCTACCAGGACCCCTACCCTGGCTACGGCCCTCCGGAACGCACCTACCAGGCCCCTCATTCTGGCCCAACCTTCTCCTACCCTCACCCTTCACACTATGACAGGGGTCGCCACGGGACCTACACTGGTCCACCACCTCCCCCACAGCCTTACCCATCTCAGAGGGATAACATGGTCAGAATGAGTCCCGCGCCTCTTGATGTTCCCCCGCCATCAGCAGGACAGGCTAACTCACTTTACCACCAGGAGCCCAGTGCCCGGGATAGGTATGCACCAGATGGCTACTATCCACCAGGTGCCCAGGCTCCACCTACGAGGGCTTATGTCAGGGTGAGTATGATTAGATTGTTTTTCATTTAAACTATTTGCCTTTATCTATTTGTGTCATCATGCTAGTTACAAAACACCTAGATAACTGCCAGCAGTACAGCAGCAATATCTCTGAGTGTGTGTGTCTTAGGGCCCATCATATAGTGGTCCACAGCCCAGTCTGGACTATCTGCACCGACGACGTCAGGAGCTGTTATCCCAGCTGGAGGAAAGGAAGGTCATCTCACCTCCACCATTTGCTGCCTCCCCCACTCTTTCTCATCCCTTCCCCAGCGACTACCCTCCTGAGGTTAGCACAGAGAGAATTTCATGTGTCTTTGAGACTGGTTCAGATTGTACACAAGCATTAAACTAATAAGACCTGACACATGATTCAAGAAGTGTGCGTGAAATGGTTGCGTAAAAGTTGAAAAGAAGTGTTGGTTGACTGCGAATACATGTAAGTATTAGTGACAGCAATTTCTCTCTGAATGTTTTGCGTCTGCAGTACGGTGAAGAGAACTCCAAAAGCATTGTGAAATGCAGAGAGCCCGACTATGCAGGGCAATACTCTCCCTGGTCTTGTGAAACCATTGGCTCCTACATTGGTACAAAGGATGCCAAACCCAAAGATGTTATGGTTTCTGGTACCATGGAGATGATGGTGAGTTCAGATGGATAACTTCATTACCACATCAGTGTTTCCTGAGTAGACATTAGGGGTGGGAAAATGTTAGATTCCTTGATGCATTGTGGTTCTAGAAAGACTGAGCATTGAAGCACAAGGTCAGCGTAACAATGTATAGGACCTGACTGAATAATCGAGGTAATGTTAAATAACGCAAGCTATTATGCTATTTTATCTTGTTTTGTTTTAGCAAGTGTAATCAGCCAGAACTGACAAGTGTGCTTTTTGTTCATCTTTACTCTTTATTCTACTGACAAAAACAATCTTTGTGTAACCACAGTTTATCAACTGAGAAAAGAACATTTTGCTCACTCTGACTCTTCTTCAGATCTCTCCATATCATAACCTCTCTTCTCTTTGTCCTTCCCTCCCCCCCTGTCTGTCAGAATGTGGAGGCTAAGGGTCTGAGGGAACCATCGCTGGAGGCTCCTCGGAGGGGTGCAGAAGTCAAAGACGATGACCCCATTATCCCGTTTGGCCCCCAGCCCACAGTATCACGTTTTGGTGCCATTTCCCGCACCTCAAAGACAGGCTACCAAACCACCGGCCCTGTGCAGGCTATGGCCTCTACTCCCCAGAACCCAAACTCTAAACACATGGCCATGCCAGGTAAGACATCATGTGCACAGCAACCTATTAATGACTGATGAACACAGTTAGTCAGTCTGCATCAACAGGAAATAAGGATCCCAATATCATTTCCGGAATTCAGCTGACTCAGAGGCATTTGTCTTGTTGCATTCATAACTATAATGTTTTTTTATGCTGTGAAAGTTGTATTTGGGTATATATTAGATTTGTTTTGTTTTTTTTGTTTTTTTTAATAACCTACAAGTCTTCGTGATGTTACAGGGAAAGTATAATTGGTGTACTCAGGTGGAGTAGGATACTGCTTATTAGGGATGGTCAATAATTAATTTAAATCTCTATAAGCTTTCTAAACTTTTCATACTGAGTGATGGATTTTCTCTTTTCTCACATCAAGTAAAATTTTATCAGACCTATTTCTTAAATACTTGAGATTGAAACATTTAATTAAACAAAAAAATGATTAAAACAAAAAATATCGTTTATATATACATATGTACCATGTGATTTTTGTATACTTAATAACACTTGTAATTTACTGATATTGACAAATTCTCTACTAATTTTCACCTCACTGACCACTCGTACCTCTTAAATGGAATTTTGGCAACATGGTCATTTCCCATATTTGTGGCATTTAATCATTCTAATTTGTCATGAAAACATTTCTGACAACTATTTTACCCCTCGCCACTGGCAGAATACACATATGGAAGTCATGGAGGATGGGGTGGAGCTTCATACCCCTCCCACCAGACTGCCTCCTCCTCTCAGGGACACTTTAGTGAGCGGTGAGGCCTGCATTTGTTTTTCCTTTCATCTTTGTAATATTCATATGATTATAATACTGATCACGGTTTCATAAAAATAACAGAAATACATGTATGAAAGTGAAAAGTTTGATTGTAAAGCAGTTATGTAAATTTCTTGACTGTATGTCATCCTCACAGCCTACCAATGGCAGCCCCAGACAGAGAACAGTTAAAAATTGAGCTGCAACAGGTCAACCAGCAGATCAACCAACAGACCCAGATGCACAGCATGGAGGTGTGTATGCTCTCTAACAGGACCTACGAAGGTCTGGGAGAATAGATAAATGGGATAAATTTGACATTTTCAAAAATGTTGAACTACTTAAATACATCTAAAAATGTTTTTAAACTCCAGAGGAGACTATTCATGTTTAATGCATTTATAGCCCTGCTATCATTCATCATGACCATAATTGTGGTGAACAATAAAGGAAGTTGGCAGTCATACAGTCTAGTCATAATACTGAAATATCCAGTCTCAAAAAACACATTTTGTATTTTATGCTGTATTTCTTCAGATTATTACCAGAAATTACTAAATTGCACACTCATCCCCTTAACTTCCTGTTTCACAATACAGGCTGCCAGTAACTCTTTACTGCTGCAGAGAGAGGCCAGTGCACTGGCAGGTCAGCCTGTGCAGCCCAGCCAGGGCCAGGTGGCAGCAGCAGCAGCGGCGGCGGCAGCAGCAGCCGCCCAGCAGCAACAACAGCCCAAGTGGCCAGCGGGGGGAGCAAGTGCAACAGCTGTCTCCAGCGAACAGCTAAGCCTGGAGCTCCACCAGGTGGAGAGAGAGATCGGCAAGAGGACCCGAGAGATGGCTATGGTAAGGGGTTTCCTTAAGAATCCCTTCAGTCTCTCCTTGTGGAAACTGTGTTAAACCATCATACAGCTTATTTAGGCACTTTTATACCACAATGACAAGTGCATATATGCGTACAACAGTAACAGCAACTAATTACGTTTTGCCCATTTCCAAACCAGGAAAACCAAGTAGTGCATGATGTTCAGCAGTACAAGATGAAACCTGCAGAGAATGGACAACCAGAGCACAAGACTCAGCTGGAAGAAATCTCCCTGGCTCTTGGGTAGGTATACACATACTTGAACATAAACAATAGTACATTTTACTGAATGTGCATGCATTCCATTAATTAGTCTGTCCACCTATCAGTTCTCACTTGGGTCCTTTGTCCCCCTTTCAGTGAGGTGTCAAACGGCTCCAGCAGTCTGCAAGAAAGTGCAGTGGGCGGGTCCATGCTGTCACTAACCAATAAGACGTCTGCGTTGAGTCTGTGTTCTGATCCAGGTGCCACTGGTTCAGAGATGCAGAAGAATGGCGTTGTCCATTCCTGCTCTTAGGCAGTACACACTTACATTCACACATACACACACACACACACACGCACATACACGCACACACTCAAGATGCTCGATTGAAAAGCATGCACAGGCACACATACACCCATTCTACTTAGAAGATGAGCAGTATCTGCCGTGATATGAATTTTCTTTCTTTTTGTTCTGTGAATGAGCTTTTTTTTAATGACTTTCCTTGCCTGGAAACCAGGGCATATGATAACATTTCTTGTGTGTTTCTTTTTTTCTTTTTTCTTTTCTTTTGTACTGGGATAATAGATTAACAAGGCTCGCAATATATATAACACGAAGAGAAAATGGTGGTGATGTTGGCAGTGTTATTGTAACGTCATTCAGAAAGGATAGGCCTATTCCACCCTTATGCAACACAAAAGCTTAGTCAAGTATTCGATTGATTCTCCCCATATAATATTTTTGGTTGAAATGTCCCAGCATACATGTCAATGAACGGTTAGATGCAGAGGAGTAGACCAACAAGGACTATCACATCACAGGCACTCTGAGGAACCTCTCTTGTAACAATCTGCTGATGTGTGGAAGGTATTGTAGGAAACAGCAGAGGTGTGTTGCTTGGCACTCACCCCCAGAATCGTAAAAAAGTGGTTGCCCAGATCTAGACGGTCTGAGGAGGGAAAAGCAATACAATGTTCCACCAGTATTTAGCCGAAATAGAGATTCAAGGTGTTTTAGACATCACTTTTGCACCACAGGCACTTCCTCACCTGCCACGTGAAGTATAATTTTATTAGTGCATTTTATGAACGCATCATATGTCTGTTTCATACTTGAAAGCAGTATATTCTATATTTAATTGAAGCATTCTGTTTTAAAGATTGCAATGAGTCTTTTTGATAATGAGCTTTCCACAAGTTTTCTATAAGGGAATCTACTAGTTCTTCTCTTGGTTATGATGTGACCTGATGTGGTTCTGTTACAATGCCTTTCGTCTGTGCTCCAAAGGGCTGCATTCCAGTCACAGCATGCTTGAAAAAAATTCTTTTTTTTTTTTTTTTTTTTGTTGGTGAATGCACATGATCTGGCTTTGAGAGTGAATCTTTCTGCTTCAGGAGTCAGGTGAATGAGTATAAACTTGACTTTATAATGTCAGGGTAAATAAATAAGGATTTCCCTCCTCAGAGCCTCTTATCTGGCAACACAAAAGGCCTCCCCATTGGGATTATCTTGTCATTTGTTCTCCTAACTTCTATGAAGTTGCCTTCCCTTGTGTCTTTGTTGAATTTTTGTTTTATTTTTTCATGCTTTACGTTATTACGATTTTGGGGGGTGAAGCTCACCTAGTGAAGGTGCCTCGAGCTTAACTGGATGCACGTCCTTCTCTCTGTCATGAAATGGTTAAATTTGGAGCAAAACCCAGACTTATCAATTGTACTCTTAAAAAAGTAGCTGACTGTTGTAGGGCTCTTAGCTACAGTACGTTTGAAATCATGTTTACAGCTGAGGAAAATAGTGTTGGTTACTGAGGGGTAAACAAAATAAACCTTAGATTTAATAATTTATATTGTATTGAGTATATTTAAGCATCTTTATTGGTGAGTAGTACAATATTCCGTTCAATTTATCACATTTTTCTCTTCATCATTTGGCTGTCATCATCACCACCATTGTCACTATTATTGCTCTTTCTCCATCATGTAAATTGTTTACTGCTGATGCTCAACATGGAGCTCTTTGCCTTTTGTAAACAATTAGCATGATTGACAACAGTTTTACAGCTCTGCTGCGAGCGAGTGAGCCCTTGTGCTTGAACGGTTGAAGGACAGAAGAGGCGCTCTGGGTCAAGTCCTTTTAGTTTCATGTTGGGCCTCCGTTATGGTAAGACGAGGGGTACTGAGAAACTGACAGAGTTTGTGAAATCCCTGATAACTGATGAGTCAATTCAATAAAGACACAAATGTTTTTGTGTCTGTCATCCTCATCTGGGTTGCTTGATGGGCATCTCTTCCAATTTGTCAGCGCCTTGATAGTAGATGTTTTTTTTTTTTTTGTTTTTTTTTTTTTTTAAAGTTTTTCCAACCATACTTCAAGCCTCTGGTTTTTCTTGCTACATTTATTGTTTAGGTACACAGCTCACTTATACATATGAGTATGTATACATACATTAATATACTAAAGCACTATTAACGTGCCACCTCTTATTCTACTCGCTCAGCATTTATATTAAATGATCTCTACTTAGAATCAGCAAAAGTTTTTTTTTTTTTTTTTTTGGTTGGTGTTTGATTTGTTTTCTGTCCACTGGTTGCCAACACAGACTTTATCCTTTCCCAGACGAAGGACTTCTGTGCGCATTGATGTGTGTTCACTTAATCGTTTGTGTTCAAACAAAGATGTTCTTAATAGACTATGCTTCCAAAGAAGACAAAATTCTGTAACTTTGGAAAATTTATGGAGAAGTTTTGTGTGTGCTAGATTGTATTGTAGAAAATGTACCCTGACTTTTTTTTTTTTTTTTGGGTCCCCTCAAAGTGTGCTCTACTGGGTGATAGTGTTGAGGTATTAGAAAAGTGTTGGGGGTTTTTTCCCATCCCCCACCCCAAGGATATTCAGGAAGTCTCCAATGAAAGGTTGGCCTTAAATCCTCTTGCAATGCTCCTTTACCTTGTTTGCTTTAGGAGCATGAGATGACCTCAAAATATACTAACACTGAATTGGCATGATTTAGAGTCATATAGATGGACTCTAGCAGGACCCCCCCCCTTTCAAAATATCATACAAAACAGCAACAACGCAATAATGCAAATCTCTCAAGGTTTGAAGCAAAATGTAATTTTACTGTTTTGGTTTTTTTTTTGTTTTTGTTTTTTTTTTTTTTTAAGGAAATGTTGTCAACATAGCTGGGTTTGTAGTTTTTTCTCTCTCTCTTTTTGTTTGTTTTGTTTTGTTTCTGCAATAGTTGAGTGAATTTACTGACCTGCAAGTCTTACAGTCTTGAATGCATCAACTGACCTGATGTGTAGTCAACAGCGAGTGAGATACAAGAGTATCCGAGTGACAGTCACACAATAGTTTTGTTCCTCTTTGACAACTAATCTCACAAAATTGGCAACCTAGCTTAATTCTGCTGTCATAAACTTTAAGAAACTCAGTATATTGACTTATGAAATAAGGAAATGGGGTTTGGCCATGAATTGTCAATATCGAATGGTGTTAATTCAATATGTTGTTTCTCATTCTCTCTTAAGTGCAAGTCAACCAAAACTATCACAGTGCTGATTCTACCTGATGGGTCTATGCAGGTCTGAATGAGCCCAAAACGCCTTTAGCTTAGCAGAACTGACATACAATGACTTATGGGGTGGTTTACTATCTATTAAGTAGCAAAAACTGTTCATTTCAATCTCCTGTGTGTTTTTGTTTCTGAGTGGAACTGCTGCCTCTAGCCCTCGTTTACATAAACAGTTAACCCCTCCACTCCCACCCTTGACCACTGAACTCTGTTACTGCTGTTTGAGGCTCACATTTTATTCCCTGACTTTCTGGGGAAATTCGCAAAAGGATTTTTTATATGATTACTCCCTTGTAAAATATCTCTTAAATTAAGGTACAGGTTTGATTTCAGCAAGAAAAAAGAAGTTTTTATATGTATATTATACTCCATTAAGGAATGTCTAGAATTATCTTCCTCCAATGTGGATGTAGCCATTATTACGCCATTTTATGACTTTGTAAGAGAATTCACTGTGTGAAAATTGGTTTGCATTTTTGTATAATACAATCTGCTTTTTTTTGTTTGATACAAGAGGGAGGTCAAACTGGAAGTTTGAAGAGAAAAAAATGAACCTGTGAAATTGAGAAAAACAAAATGTAACTTATGTACAACAGTGATTCTAAGCTGAGGGGGAAAGATTAAATGATATTGCTAACTCTGAGTGTTTTTTGTCATTGTTTTATTTTTAACAGAGTTCATGTTAAAGAGCAACTTTAAAGTAGCCGAAAATCTTTTTCCAGCCCCCAGCGGTGAAGTTCTCACATTTCTGCAATGATGTAAAGCGTGCTCAGGGTGTGGTCAGAACATTTGGACATCATGTTGGGTGTGACTACAGGTGCAGCATGAGAGGTCAGAGAAACACTACTTTTCTGTCTTGTCTGCCTGAAGTTACACAAAAGCTACTCAATAACTAGTCGCTTAACACTTAAATTACTACAGAGCTGAATCAACACCTATTTAACCAATTCTCATCAAAAAAAAACTGTCAGTTTATTATTGACCTCAGAAACAGCAGTTGACAGAACAATCTCAACTCATGTCAACTTACTTGTTCTGGAGCTTTTGACCATACCACTGTCTTCACCAGTAGATGGAGTTTGCTAAACTTATTAAAGAACTCTAGGCGTTCAAACATTCCATGATTCTCAGCACCTACAGGACTACCGTCCATGTTGACTTAACTTTTAATGTCTTCCTCTGCTGACAAAGACTGTGCAGTATGGTTGAAAGGTCCAGAACGAGCAAGTAAGGGGACCTTGAGTTGATTGTTTTCTCAAATCATCAAAAACTGTATGCTGAGTGCTACAAAACATTTATGGCAGGGCTTAAATACAAATTAAGTGGAGGAAGACACATAATTTGCTTTAAAAAAACAAAAACAAAAAAACAAAACCTTGACCTGGGAACAAAGGAGAAAATGTGTCTTTCTGCTTTTGGACAGATTCAATTTGGAGAGAGCAAGCGGTTGTGTACAATAGGATTCCTAGTTGCATTGGTTATCTCGTTATCTCGTAAACAGACAGATGTTTTGAAATCACCCATTCAGAACATTACTAAACTTTGAAGGAAATATCTTTGAGAAAGTGCAGTAAGAAATAGAGTAAAGAATAACACCCACTACTCATGGTTTAGCGCTTGTGCGACAGGACTTCGAGAAGCATTGAATCTGTTCTTTGGGAAAGGGTGGCAGTACTCCTTTAAGGGTCTTAATATTTGTATATTGGAAGGTATGTATTTTGTCACTCTGAGCTTTTCTTTTTAGAACAGTGCTGAAGACTTAATGTGAAATATGTCAGAGCCACTACTGTGATACTGATGTAACAGGATCTTTTCTTCAAGTACCCTCAATGGTGTTGTGGGTGATTGTTCTTCCTTCGGCTCACATGTGCTTGAATGTTTGAGCAAATAAGTTCCATAAAATTACAAATATGCAGACCATAAAATAAACTGTACATACACTAACTGAACTGCTCTGTTTAAATAGCCAGGAATCAAAGTCTGTTATGCAAGATCAAGCCCACACTGCCCCTCTCCTTGAGATAGTTTGCAAATCAACTGTTACCACTGGTTGAGTTAAGGTGCGGGCGTCGCTGTACAAAGAGGGGAAAACACCAGAGAAATGCAGCTAACGTAGCAGATTGTTGATGGGAACTGAGCATGGTTGCGAAAGACTTAAGAGGTGGTGGTGAGTTGACAGGAAGTACTTTGCAGGGTATCCCTTGAGAAGAATTATCATATGTACGTTTGACTTTTTTTCATTCCTCTCCTAAACCTGCTGCACGGGTTCTAATCTACAAGACAGATGTAGATGTGTTTAAGACCCGCCTTACCTTAAGGGTGACACCTTCTTCCCACATCATACTGTGCTGTTTGTCATCTGCATGTGCCCCTGAAAAGCCTTTGTTTGGGTTGATTTTCACATTTGGAGAGACAAACACTGTTTTTTGTTTTTTGTCCAGAGTAGGTCCCAGTTTACACTGCTCTCAGTTTTCACTGGAACACAACACCCTTTTGACCTAATCTGGAAGCAAACTGCTCTAGGTTCGGTGCTGGAAATACCGTGATGACCTTTAGCAAGCCCTTGCTTGAAGAACTAAAATGAAACATACACATAGAGTCAGCCTTGGTAGTAAGTATGTACACTGACCCATACACTGGACTTAAGAACAAATTTAGGTTTTCATACTCGAGCATTTCAGTTTGTCATGGAGCACATGTCATGATATCGTTAGGTTTGAAGATTGATACCACTCTAATGGCTGTACAGAAAATATGTAACGTTAGCCTGAACCAGAAGCCAGTTAGCTTAGCTTAGCAAAAAGACTGAAAACGAGGAAACAGTTCATCTTGCTCTGTCCAAAAGTAACAAAACTGTCGTTTGATTAATCCGTATTAAAAACAAATTATAAAAAATGTTATCTGGCATATAATGGGTGGTTATGTGCAGAACAATTTCTTAACAAGGAGCAGTTACCAAGCAACCAGTGGATTTTGACAGAGCCAGGCTAGCTTTTCCCCCTTGTTGCCAGTCTTTGTGCTAAGCTAAGCTAACTGGCTGCTGGCTTTAGCTTTGTATTTATCAGACAGATATGAGTGGTATCAATCTTATCTAACTCTTGGCAAGCAAGTGAAAAAGTATAATTGTAAAAATGTCAAGCAATTGCTATAAATTAAACATCAGAATACTTCTTCCACTACTGACAATCAGTAATAATCATTTTAATTATTATGAATTGCTCAGGCACCAGCCTTGCTCAGCAACACACATGCACCATTTGAGTCAATTATTTGTATTTTCTTTTAAAATACAAGTAAAAAAGCTACATTTGTTCTTTGTTTAGAGATGCCAAAACAACACAGTGCCCAAAGTATGAGAACTTCTTTATGATGGAAGATTTGGCTAAGCTATATTATTAGCATTGAATAAAACTACAAGGTATCTGTGTTACTTTAGTGTCATCCACTAATGAAACATATTCATCCAATCCAGTTGCAAAATTAAATATGCAAAATAAATATGTGCAATTTCATAACCTCCGTAACCCAAGGAAATGAGAATAATAATTGATATGATAGAAAGTAAAATAGTAGAAAAAAAGTTTCTATCATTATTATTCTCTCTTATGCATCCTCACGTGGACATTGAATATACACTACACGTTAAATCAATTGTAGTTTATGCAGGAGTTAATGTTTAGTCTTTAATCTCTCATTGAAGAGTTATCGAGCTGAGGGCATTAGTGAATTTTTCTGCCGCAAGCATTCCTTGTGTCACTCCACATTTGTTGGATCCCAGGGCACATGTCTCCCACCATGCAACTTTATAGCCTCCATGTCTTCCTCCTCCAGCTGGAAGCCAAACACCTAAAAGGGTGTAAATAGCAGGAAAAAACGAGCAGAGGTGGTGCTACAAATTAAAAAAAAAAAAATCAATAGGGTATTGATTGTAAAAAGTACAAGTTGTAAAAGTAATTGATAATTCAAATTTCAAAACTGATCATTTTATTTTTATAACTCACCTGACAGTTTTCAACCACACACCCCTTTTTTGTTGACTTTGGAATTGTAATGACTCCATTCTAAGAGGAATACAAGAATTAATAACACTGCGATGAAAGAAATCTGACCAAAAAGGATTTTTAAAAAGTTGATACTAGCATTCGTTTTCTAAGTGTGTGCCTATATTTTGTACAAATATATATAATTTGACTCCTTCTAAATCTAAATCTGACACTAGTCTAACGCTGTCACAAACTGATACATTTTTCTTCTCCCTAGTACAACTCCTATGGCCAGAGGGCAGTAACCCTGACATGCGATGCCCTCGTGACGGCAGTATTCGATCAGCTTATTGGGCTGCTGGAACGGATGGTACTCCGCTTGATGATGGATGTTATTAGTTTATGTAACAATACTGATAATAATATCAGGCATGTTTTAGGCCAAGGTCGTGTCTTTTTTTTCAAAGGGAAAACATTTTCTTCCTACTATGGGCTTTGTGGAATACTTACTTGGTTAACATGTGGCACCAAGGAGCAGTCTTGCTTTAACTGTTCCAGGTGGTGAATCATAAAGTTGCTAACCCTGATAAAACGACACGACCCTGCAGGAACAGAGAGCGAGAGAGAGATGTTACATAGAGAAAATGAAACGTGTCTCACACAAAGATTTTTGGCCTAGTAATTTTGCAGGTTGAGATGACCATTGTATCCCAAAAAATTAAAACATACATTTCTTACCAACTCTAGTGAATAAATTAACTGCTACAAGTTATGTTGTGTTTCATTGTATTTTTACCCTCTTCTTAAAGTTCTTCCAAGGCCTTCCACGCCTCGGCTCTCAGTTCTCTCTTAGAGCGGCCAGGTTGCATTGACGCTGGCCAGTGCAACGTGTAGAGGTCTGAAATGGACAGGTAATGACTTCATCAGCGGGGGAGGCAATGGCGAGATAAGTTGGAGAAAGAGCAGAAAAATAGACAATAAATAATATCAAAATAGCAATGTTGGTAATAAAGAAGTGAAGTAATTCTGCCAGGAGCTTCCTCCTCATTGCTCTTTTTATAACTTAGGCCCTACCCACCTTAAACCCATATTATCATGATTATGTTATTGATAGGCATCAGTGGCCCTCGGTACTTGCACATACTTTAGGTACATACCTTCAGACAACGGACAGTCAGATCCAGAACAACCTATGCAGTGACAACTCACTTCCCCACCCCCTGAAAATGGTAAAGGATTGGGGGTCATTCCACTGCACAAGTTGTTCTGGGTCTTGTGGTGGCAATTTTCTGTTCAATAAAGCACTTAGAGTCCACTCCGGTCTTTCTGAAAATTTAATTCAGCATCTGCAGATGGTCTCAAGCATACAGAGATCAAAGGTCACACAGCGATAGGCAGTGCATGGCAGTTAGCAAAAAGCACAGGACTTAGTAGAGCATTTATACCCCTTAGTCAGTACGGAAAGGGGGGGTTGCCGTGTAACTGTTCAAAGACATAGAACACACACATGTACTTCACAGTTAATTGGTGAGATAGATTGCAGCTCAGGGATGAAGGAAAACTGTCTGGTACCAACCGCTTCGTTTTATCCCTGAGGGTCAGGCTGCACATTTCAACTGAACAGTGAGCAATCAGTGCATTCCACAGACAATATAACTACAGCTTAACAGGTGAATCGTATTTAAATTTTCCATTACAGTTTGGATCTGGCTCCCTCTTGGAAATTGTATAAGGCACTCTCTTAAGAACTGTCAATAAATAATTGCCTACTATGAATTTCACAAATGTTTTCTTTCAATACCATCACGCTGACTTACAAACTAAAAAAAATCTTACAAACTGTCTTATGGTGCAGATTTATTTTTATTGTCCAAATGTAACTCATTTATTTTATATAAAAAGTTTATAGGAAATATGTTTTATATCTTGCAGGCAAATCAGTAGCTAAAAATCAACAAAATGTTTTCTTAGATGGACCATAGTTCATTTGTTTTACGTTAATATTTTCATAAACACTAAAAGTTTTTCCTATAATAGCTTACAGGGAATATAACCCAATAACTCAAAACCAGTACCAAAATGTATTTACAGCAAGCGTCTTTACATTGGCTTTACAATGCTTTCTCTACCTTATTAAAACACTTTCATGAAAAGTTCCAATTTTTTTCTCAATAGCTTATGTGTCAGTGAATCGGAATCAGAGAAACAATTTTACGCAACAGTTTACAGTCACTTTTATTGGGCCAGATCTGGCATGCTTTTCACTTGAGCCTTTTTCTTTCCTGTGGTTTTTGCCATCCAGCACCACCCTGTTGCTTCAATGAACTGGGCTGACAGTTGAGTGGTGTGACATGCTCGTTAGTAAGCTGAGGAGACAGTGTTATGATAAATTGATAGTCTGGGTCATCCTCATCTGATTTGAAAGATTCTAAGTCCAGCTCATCACTGATTCCTCACAGTCGAACTGCAGCTACTAAGGTAAGTAGCTTTTGAATACCTATAAAGTAGGCTAATCTAAATGCAATAGCGGGCACTCTCTAACATGATTGTAATCAAAGTGTAAACACTACGTAAAACAGCTATCAATTTAGTGACAGCATTTCTTCTGAAATGAAAAATACAGTGTAGATACTTACTGATACTTAAATGTATCAAATGTACAACTTTCTGTCAGTGGGGGGGGGGTTGTATCACAAGATTTTGCAATTAAAAAATGGGCCAACCAAGTAATTTTTACACATGGAAAGTATACTTCTCAGTGCTCTCTAGAGGACAAATTATGTAATGGAGATATTGTTTATAGACTACCTCAAATATATATGTTATATTTCGTACTGGACTGCAACATCTTGTTACTTATCGGCTGACATATAGGCTGACACTGATATATCTGTGATAAGATCGTATCGGCCAGCATATGGGCTCGGCCAATTATTGTCAATCCAAAATCTGTCCTGCTTTTACCCACCGGCCTCATTCAGAAGAACGGAAACAATAATGGTAAATAAAACATAAATGCATCTATGTGCTCTACCCGTTTAGTCTTATCCAATGCAAGTCCTCCGGCAAGGCCTGTGGGTTTCGGATTTAGGTAATCCTGAAAATTTGAAAAGAACTTGAGGGCTCTTGTCGACACAAATTCATGTCCTCAGTGGGCAGCTGTTCTCCAAATGCAAATATTTATTTACAAATTAATCTTTTTACAAAAATGCTCAGAATGACTTTCCTGTATTACCTATGATTTTAACATAGAGTCTCTCTTGCTTTATATAAAATTGTAAGTAGACATTTCTAGAAAGTAAGGCACTTGATAACTCCAGCACTTGTGTCTAGAGATAGCTGAAAAGAATGAACTCCCCATCATAGTAGAGTCTCCTTCCAGGCAAACCTTGACACCCAAAGATAATGATGAATCAATATTAGTTCTTCAGCCAGCTGTTACTGACAAGATTAGTTCCAGGAGAAACACACCTTGTGTTTTCACACATCTTGTTACTCCACATTTGTTGGATCCCAAGTCACGTGTCTTCCATCATGCAATCTTCCTAATACGGCCATGTCCCCCTCCTCCAGCTGGAACCCAAACACCTATGTGTGCAGAGGAAGAGGAGGAGGAAGAGGTAATGGGGGAAATGAGAAAATGAGTGGCTGTGTCAATGCAGATTATAAGTAAGAGTTGGCTTCTGATTGCCTTGCTGCCTGTGTTCTGAGAGAAACCTAGAGTTGTTTATTGCCACTAATTTTCACAAAAAATATTTCAAATTAATTCATACTTTGATACAAATGTAAATCATGCCATAAAACATCTTGCCCTCATAATAATAACTCTCTTTACAATCTACTGGATAATCAGTATTCTGTTAAATATATATTTTTTTAATTCAAACTGCAGTGGAAATTACACATATGATTTTCTTCTGTTACTTTTTTTGACTGATGGCAAATTTACAGAATGTCACCAATGACTGGACTTGTGATGGTGCATTAATTAACACATGGTCACCAGGAACTGATCTCCTCAGGTTGTCAGATAGTCAGTAACCCCCTTTCTGTTGTCAAAAATGAAGAAATGCAGATGTGAAACCGTAATTATACAATTACGTTAGTTACGTTAGTCTGACACTTACAATATTGTTGCCTTAATGGGATCCTACATGGTGAAAGATTTAAACTTTTTAGGAATGAACAAAACTACCTGACCCGTGGATATCTCATTTTACAGTGAACCTCATTAAACCCCTTCTCAAACCTTAAGTTAAATTTTCCATTTATAGTCTGTCTTTGGACCCAGAGTAGCTGCATTTTTTTTTTATTTTTTTTTCCATTGTCTTTAAAGTAAGCTTTTTATGGGAACTTTTACCTTTAAATGTACTCTGTGATGCCATGGCTACTTGCTTGTTCCATCAGAACATAATTATCCTTTCTTAACATTTCTTAATTTGGAAAACTGTCCAGATTTTCTGACACTTGAAAAAAACTGCGCAGTGGACTTTTAACTCACTTGACAGTTCTCGAGTATCCTGTTCTTTCTGATGGACTTTGGTATTGTGACGACTCCGTTCTGAGGAAAATTAAAGATAAAGTTGCAGTAGAAAGGTATTCACAGAAGCATAGTTTATGTGTCAGGCCAAAGATCTTAGGCCAGGAAAAATCTGAACAGTGTGACAACCTGAATACTCCAGCGGATGCAGATCTGAGCAGGTGTGCGTCGGTGCTTTTCTGCTATCTGGAGAACAGTGGGATTGCTGAGGACTTGACCCTTGGCCAGTGGACTGTACCCTTCAAACACAATCTCCTCCTGACGACAGTACTCTATCAGGTGATTGGGCTGATGGAAAGGATGGTACTCCACCTGGTGGGTCAAACCATTTTTAAGATACATCATAGGCAAGTTATTGTATATAGACACTTCGGATTAACGCTGTGGTTTAACAGCACACCAAAGATTCACGTTGTGAAGCATCTCTGAAAGGAGTACATTAATTACATAATTCATCCCCGATCATGTTGGTGAAGTTTTCTCTTTCTATTATTGAACCATTTATTTTTTTATGTTGTCTAAATTGCACGCGAAAAGATTCAGGCACCATATGAATATTATCTGGGCAGGGGGGAGGGAATAATCTCCCAATAAAGTAAATCTCACTATGGAAGGCTCATGTAAAATTTAAATCTGTCTTGAGAAAATGTTAAAAGACCCTCCATTGCTCTCCCGGGGGTCATTTAGACCACCTGTCTTTCAGCAAAAGACAAAAATACACAACCATCGAGTTGAAGACTTTCTGGGGGAAAAAAACTACCTGGTTAACATGTGGCATTACAGTACAGTCTTCCTTTAACTGCTCCAGGTGGTGGACCAGAAAGTTGCTCACTCCAATAGCACGGCAAACCCCTATAGTAACAGACACAGAGTTCTGACCTTTGAAATACCCCAACTCTGTCACTAATGTTTCATAGTGACACTTGCTGTAGCCACTTTTTTGCACACTTTCCAACTGTTCTCTGTCATGTTCTTCCTTGTTCTGTACCTTCTTTATAAAGTTCTTCCAAAGCCTTCCACGTCTCAGCTCTCATCTCCCTGTTAGAGTAACCAGGTTGCAGTGACTCCGGCCAGTGCATCAGGTAGAGATCTGAAAACAGGCAGATATGATTTAGTGAGAGACTTTAATGAACGACTACAAGAGACAGGGAGACAAGAAACTGCATTCTACAATATGTTGGAGAATGAAGACGATCATGATAATACAGACAATGCACTGAAAAAACAGTAGTTTCTGCTATCTTTCTGTTTTTCTTTCCCAATTCTTTATCAATTGCAGGCCATACCAAAAGATTCCACCCCCACCAGTGAGCAGGAGTCAAGGCAGGCCTTCTTTGCAGCTTTGTATCCGTAGTCTCCTGGCCACAGTTTATTGGTGAGCCACAGATCACGTCGTGCTATCCCACTTTCTCGGATGGCTTTACCCAGTTTCTTCTCACAGCCGTAGCGCTTTGCCGTGTCAATGTGACGCACACCACACTCAGTGAGTGCGTACACAATGGCATCATGGGAGTATCCGCCATCATGTGATGTGCCTGGCATTGAGAGAAAATATCAGACAAGGTCTAGGCCTTCAAAAGCAATGTCGATTCATTTCATTTTTTTCCTTTCTTTGGCATTATTGGCATTTTTAGAAAGAGTATTGCCAAACCATTGTATGAATATTGACATAATGTCATAATATACTCAGAAAAGGTAAAAATATAAATACATGCAATATTTAGCAGTTCAGACAAAAAAAGTGAGGAATTTGCAGATTTAACTTTTTTTGAAAATACTAGAAAAATATGCAATATAAGAAAAAAAGGACAGAATTTAGTTTGTGTGTGTGAATATTTGTGAGTTACCAATGGACCCTAATCATCATCTTCATCATTATTTTTTTTTAATAAGTCTGAGGCCTGATGTAGATCAGTCATGCTCATGTGGATTTCATCCTGAAAGCCATTATAAGACTTTCAATAAACCTTGAGTCATGCTATACCTTAGATAACATGTATTTAGCACAGTACATATTTTTTGTGTAAACATATAATGTCTGTATTTGAGGGTTATGTGATGTTTATATAAACATTTCGTCACATTTTTTCAGTAGGATTTCATCCATTTGAAAAAAATCTTTAATAAAAATAAAAGAATAACCGTAAAACATGATGAAATGATTTTGTATTTCGTGTTTTGTATTTGCATTAGTGTTACTATTAGAAAGGCAGGATTTACCGAAGTAAAACGCACCTAATCCAAATATCGGTATCTGCAAACCATTGGAAAGTGGGACAGTAGGACAACTCAGCGCTGGTCCAAACGACATGTCCCCTCTTATTACGCAGTGATGGGCAACCTGAATTACAGAGACGTTTCATTCTTTGTTTTTGTCTCTTCTCTTCGTGGTCTAGTTAATAAAGACAATTTGTGTCCCACTCCTTCACGAATCTGCTAAATTCTACAACTAACCAAAACTTTCCAAGCACAAAATGTTACGAGAACATTCAAGCAAACGAAGCACTGCGCCACTAACGACACGTACCTGAGCTTTGCCGTGAGCAGTATTAGAGTACTTATGAGAGACTTTGGTAACGTGGACTTTAAAGTTAAATGTTTGGATTTTGAAGTTGTTATGAAAGTGTGCGTTTTGTTCTTTCCGATCCAAGGGGGTTAGCATCTCTGTTGACAGCGGAGATACGCCTCCATCGGAAAATCAAATGACATGATGTTCAAGCCTGCGGCCAATCCGTCGGTTTAGTCCAGCAAAGATGGCGTCGGTTTCTAACGGGTAAAAAGTATGCTCAAGTGAATGAAAACTAATGTACGAAACTGTAACTAAGAGAATGTAAGCACACAGACTTAAACGAAGCATGTTTATGGAAGTATTTTGGCAATTTTCCGATTTTGTAACAACACAGCGCTTAATTTTTGAGCTGTGACCGCCAATTCATACTACGTCGGAGCTAATGTTAGCTCGTCACAGCTCTTTTCCTCTCAGGCTCTTTGGTAAGAGTCTGCCAACATGGCGACTAGGTAGAGGGAACGGTTTGTTTGCAGAGCCAACAAAATGAGGTCAGTTCAGAGTTATGGAAACCAATACAACATAGCTTTTACTGAATGGTCAATGTACGGAAATCGCTCTATGATGAGGGAGTTCGGTTAACTCCGGGTATGGCGTGTATTAAAAGAAAAGAAAAAAATACTGGCACACGAATGGTGTATGTTAAACATAAAATAATGGTTTCTTTAAACAATAATGTTTTGTGTAAGCTAACATTTAATTGGATTTGCTCGCAGAACGAATTCAGTACGCGGAGGGATGTAGCCAGTGATTCTGGACCCCTCAAGGAAAACTATTATGGGACTCTTCAGCTGTTCCCCTATAACCAGTAACAGTTTTCATCCTGCTGGCAGCATTGTGTATGGGCGCCAGGCTATTGTTATTTAGTAATTTTCTGATAGACCCAGTGTGTCCAGAAAGCCTAACGTGGACATGCAGTCCTTGGGCTGAATCCAGGGGAGTGTTTCCACAAGTTACAACTCACTCGGGTGTAAAGACATGCCTCGCTCTCATAGCAGGTGTTCATCATAGCCAATTTAAATGTTGGTATTCTGGGAGACCTTGAACTGAGAGAAGAGGGAAAAAAATAAAAATAAACAAGCCTGAAGGGCATTGTATTGTGATGTGTTGCACGTCTCTGTGCCTCCTCTGATGCAGGGTCCTTCGTTTCTGCGCGGGGCTCCGGAGAACATATTTGGTTTGGCCAGTGGTGTTCATCCTCCTGGTTGGCGCAGCCTTGACAGCTCTGCTTCCCCCTGCAGAGGACCAAAGAGGCCTTGACGCCCTGGGAGTGCTACGCAGGGAAACAGAACAGAAAGAGAATCCTGCACAGGGCAACGATGGTGACAGAACAGAGGGGGAGCATGAGTTTACCATCATCATTCAGACATACAATCGCACAGACATTCTGCTCAAACTACTTAACCATTACCAGGCAGTGCCTCATCTTCAGCGGATTATCATAGTCTGGAACAACGTTGGGGAGCAGACACCCCTAAAGTTATGGAACTCCTTGGGGCCTCATCCGGTCCCTTTGGTCTTCAAGGAGCAGACTAGCAATCGAATGCGCAACAGACTACAGTCATTCCCCGAGATTGACACTGATGGTCAGTGTATCTGTCAGCTTGCAAAATGCGCTGTTTGAGCTATTCAAAGATATTTATACAGACCTATAAGTTTTTTCTATGTCATCATTTTTCTCAGTCGAGTGTGTTCGATTTAAAAAAAAAAAAAATTTTTTGGCTCTTTTTTTGGATCTTTAGCTGTGTTGATGCTGGATGACGACACTCTGGTCAGTGTCCCTGACATCAGCTTTGCTTTCTCAGTCTGGAAGGTAATGAGCTTTACAGACAATGTAGATGAGACTGAGCAACATTCTGTACCTAAATATATTTTGGTTTAGCTTGATTTTAAAGTGATCATGTAAATAAAAATGCATCAAAATTATATGGTGCTTTCAACTGCACACATACACATATTTTATCTTTGGCTCCGCAGCAATTTCCAGACCAGATTGTTGGCTTTGTACCCCGAAAACATGTCTCAACACCAGGAGGAGTGTACAGCTATGGCAGCTTTGAACTGCAGGATCCGGAAACAGCGGGAGGTGACAAGTAAGTTGTGCTTTTTATTTTTCATCATAGGGTAAACCTCCTCATACAGTGTACCATCATGCTTTGTATCAGCCAGGACTCTTGTCTTGTTTGGCCTTGTTTTGATGTGAAAGGCCATTTTATGTACTTATATCTCAATCCTCTCACTGCAGATACTCCATGGTGTTAATTGGTGCTGCCTTTTTCCACCACCGCTACCTGCAGCTCTTCCAGGACCAACCCCAAGCAGTGCATGCACTGGTGGACGAAACACAGAACTGTGATGATATTGCCATGAACTTTGCTATAGCACAGTATTTGAAGAAACACTTGAAGTCTATAGGCAGCGTTAACAAACCCTCCGGGGTCTTTGTCAAACCTGTGGACCTTCGCAACCTGGAAAAGGATGCCAGCAGTGGGTACCAGGGTATGTGGCATCGTCCTGAACACCTTCTTCAGAGGTCCTACTGTCTGAACAGGCTGACGCAGATTTATGGCTTCATGCCACTCTGCTTCTCCAACCTGATGGTTTCCCAGTTTGGCTTCCCTAGCTATGCCAACCACAAGAGTAGGGGCTGAAGATGTGCCTCATTGCTGACTGTTTTGGATTGAAAGAAGAAAAACTCAAGTAGCAGTCTGGTAAGTCTGTTTGGTTGATAATACATCGAAAGTCTGAGCTGAGGATTAGGTTACTCACCTGGTGTAGTGCTGATATTGTCATGTTTGTGTGACCGTTTGAGCAGTGAATAGGGTTTGGATAAGAACATTTAGCTTGTCTGCTTAGTATTTTTCAAAGGTGTTTTCTCTATTTTTTGTATTTCATGATACTGGGCAGTTTCACCTTGAAATTAGCAGGACAATGATGGACTTTCCTCCTTTGACCAGAGCAAGAATTGTTACAGAAATTTCTACCCGTGGCCCAGTCTGACGAAGTGTCCATATTTGATAAGGTAATCTATATTGTTGCCAAAGCTGCCTTTCCTTCAGCATTCCTTCAACCCTCTAACTGGATTGTAATGCAGTTACTTTATATTCAGCGGGTGTCAGGCTTAGATCTGCTTTGCCAGTTTGCCTTGTTTGTAACTTGGATTTACTACATTTATCATTTTTATGGAATGTGTCATTTTCTGTAGAGCTTGTGTACAGTCCCTTAAACTTAAGAATAAATGTTAGAAGATATAGGTATATAGTTCTTTGCGGAAAAAAAACACTCCCCAGCAGAATGAGACAGAGAATTATTG
This sequence comes from Xiphias gladius, assembly GCF_016859285.1. Classification (NCBI taxonomy): domain Eukaryota; kingdom Metazoa; phylum Chordata; class Actinopteri; order Istiophoriformes; family Xiphiidae; genus Xiphias; species Xiphias gladius. The sequence continues at coordinate 14,131,170 of NC_053413.1, read as the reverse complement.
CAAGTATTATGTACATTTAAACCTAATCAGTATGTACAGTACTATGTATGCATGGACAATCCATATTTTAAAAATATATGCACATTGTTAAACTTGAAGGACTGTATCATGTGATTCAGTTAAATAAAGCCAACACTATTTCTCTGAACAGAATTTGTGGATGAATTCATAATTATATCAGTAAATAATAGTTAAGTCTGGAAACAGGTGAATACGAGTCAAGATCCTGAGATGAACTGAATGATTCAAGGGTCATGTGATAGAGCCAAATTCAGGAGTTCGTGGTGTCCTTGCTCTAAACTTCAGCAAAAGCGACTGTAGTATCAGGGCTTCCAAGCAAAAGGACTGACATATTGATGCATCCTATTTCTGACAAACAGTATGGCTACTTAACAGCTTTTGTTTTAAGCATATGTTCCTTTGGGTAGAAGTCACCCCCCACACAGGTAAATATATCCTTGACCAAGTGATTAATTGATTGAGAAAATAACTGGAAAATTAACTTAAATAAAGATAATTATTCGTTGCAATCCTAGAATCAGCTTTATGGTACGTGTGAGAAATGTTTACTTAGAAAACATTAATCCACTTTGCAAGAGGTGCAGCCCTTCAGGGTCAGTCTGTCTGTTTCAAACCCCTTTTTAAATCTACACCTTAAGGTATTTTGGCTAACTCAAGGCAACGAGTTGATTTTAATCACTAATGTGTAAAAGTAGTTCCCACTTGTCAGAAATAATGAAGTAAGTTCTTGATTAATCCCCCACTTCATTATATAAAAATAATTGCTGTTGATTTTTGAAACTCCATTTTAAATGGCAACAAAAGACCAGCCCACGGGACTGTATATTACCTTTAATTCAGCAACTGATTTTATCCTCTGATTGGCTCAGCACTCTTAATTTTTCCATCCAGAATAATACAATTTCTTTAACTAATATGACCAGGGAAAAAAAAACTGACATGAAGGCTGAAGGTTAAACATCTTCAGATTATTAAGAGGTAGGAAAGTGATGAGATTTCCATTTTTTAGCTTGAAGGGGTTACTTGTAGGCCAGCAGATGTAATCACTGCACGAGGTAAACATCTGGATTGCAACATCAGGTCTGACTTGTTTTTTCAAATTTCAGGTCTCTGCATACCATTAAATCATCTTATGCTCATTACTAAACTAGAGTGAAAAACTATATTTATTGATAAATGATAACATCCCATTCCATCTCAGTGGATAAAAGTGTCCTTGCATATTTTGAGGTAACTGCAGACTCCAGTTATTTTTTCAAAGAGGGACCTTGCAGTGTTTTATTCTGGTCTGGGTCCCCACCACCACCACCGCTGACCCCAGGACCACCTCTAGGCCTGGATCCACCAGCACCTGGAGAACGCATGTCATGCCACAGCTTCACAAGGGGCTCCCTCTTCCTCCAAATGAGTTTGTGACCGTATGCCACATACCATCTGTAGGACAAGATACAGTATACTGAGACATTTAAAATGTAATGACAGCAGAGCGAGGTACTTCTACCAAACCGCACTTAAAGCCCAAAAGCATCTACATCAGACCTGTTCAAGGATTGAGGCAGCTGTAAGTAGTGTAAAACCTGAGTTCCAACTACAACAATAAGTGTAAAAACATCCAGTAACAATACATGGTATTGTGGCTTAAGTAGCAACAACGTATTTTTACAGCATATAGCTATCTTTGTAGTAATTGATCTGTTTATGAACAGGCTTTTAGAATGTATTTCATTCTCCATCTGGACTGTTAAAAATGCGGTTTTGATTGTTGGGTGTTGGGCTACAAGAAGAACTATAGCATGGAAACAGTAGTTCAACCAAATAATCTTAGCTCTAAGTCCAAAGCTTTTTCAGGAGCTTTCAGCTTCATCAGCGGTTATCACCTGACCCATGTTCCATGCTTATGCCATGTGATGAATATTGAGCCATCGCGTGACGGAGAGAACTGAGCAAAATCCATCTATTTATGAAACCAATGAGAGGGGTTTGAAAGCTCTGGAAAAAGTAAGTAAAGCAGGTTTTGAATCGAGACTATTTTGTTGACCTGCTATTTCACTACATTTCTTACCATTTAATGCTGACACATTTTGAGTGAAAGATAAAAATAAGACTTGAAGACATTTCAACATGAAACACTGATCATTCTGTATTTTTGGCCATGGCCCATCATTTATCAATTATTTGTTCCTTGTTTGGGGAAAAAAAAAAAATTTTTTCTTTTTTGTCAGTCTAAAATGAATGAACACTGTGACACTTACACTCCAAAGAGGGCTCCACCAAGGTGAGCTGCATGGTCCAAGAGCCGCCATCCCAGTATAAGCCCTGCGGTATCTATGGCAATGAGCGCTTTCAGAGCCTAAAGACGGACCATTAACAGGGACCTGAAGTTCCATTCAAAATTACTGAAGCACATCAACAACTGTCTCTTTACCATGCGTTCAGACATGCATACTTACACATTCACTCATTCATACATGGGACTTTGTCCATTTTGCTCATGAACAGATTTACATCTCTTGCCTGCAGTGAAAACAACACGGGAATGTCAACACCCTATTAAATGTACCAAGGCCATGAGTGCACACAAGGAGACACAAAGACACACACACACAAAGACACACACACAAACACACACAGACAGACACAGATACACATGGTGTGCCTCACTTACATTTCCTGCTGTGAAAGTCACCATAGGGAGGAAGATTATGCCTAGTTTGGCCTCTGGCACCTTTGCACAGACTGCGGCCAGGACCGCCATGACAGCACCTGACTATAGATCAAACAGAAAGATAAATCAAAACACTAGAATTATTTTATTATTATATTATTATTATTATTATTATATTATATTATTTTCTTTTAGGCTGTATCAAGATTTTAGCAAATGTCTTACTGCTCCTAATGATGGATAGAGACGTCCAGAGGCTGTTTTACACATGTAGCTAACCATTGTGGAAATCACACCTGAAAATACACACGATAAGTGAGAACGAGATATAACATTTTCTCCCTCCATAGCAAATATATATATTATAAACCTAAATAGATTCAGTAAAGGATACAAACATCTATTAGATTTAACAGATGCAGTAATGATACTTAACTCACCGGCAGACAGGTAGACTGCAAGAAACTGCTCCTTCCCTAAGAGAGAAACGATTCCTGAGGAGAATGTCCACAGGACATACATGTTGGCCACCATGTGGATAATGGAGTAGTGGCTGAAGGAGGACAGGACCATGGGGAGGCACCGCGTTTCTGGTGGAGGAGACAGAAATGGACAAGAACATTAAATGTGTCGCTTGGAACATGCCGGTGACTCCAGCTCCAAATTTTACACTTGCAAGAACACGAATACCCTTATTGTCCTCGTGTAAGCAGTTTGTATTATTTATTACACAGGCATACTCACTGGAGGCTGGGTTGGACGTGAAGTACTTAATCATGCTTCTTTGCATTGAAGGGATCCGCCACAAACCCAGAACCACAGCATTTACTGCAATAATACCTGGAAAACATTCACAAGCAAGGCTCCTGACTACGATGATAGGTGGGATTATATTAAACACGTGCAACTGTTTTCATGCCAGCCATTAAATTTGAAGACACACAGGAACAAAATGAATCTGTGTCTGCAAAATAAGATACCTGTGACCGTCCTCTGTCCCTCTGTGAGGCTGCTCCAGAAGTCATCCACCATGGACATCAGGAGGATGAGCTGTCGCTGGAAGCCTGACAGCTGGTTCCACCAGTCATGCCAGTACGCCATGTCCTGGGACCCCTGGTAATACGTGAATGGTAAAATGATTCACCGGTTACACTGGTAATACAAGCTGACAGCAGGGGAAGAGAGAGACAGCAGTCTGTATCAATTAAAACCTCACCTGTAAGAATTTTTCTGACTCCTCTTCATCTTTTGCAGTCTGAACTCTTGACTTCAGGGTCTCATATTGCAGGATGGCTGCCGCACCAAAGGAGCAGCCTGTAAACTGGCATGGAGTCAGACAACATCCAGCGCCATCACACTGCCCCAAACCTCATCATGGCATGCACGCATGTCCTCACTTTCATTTAAACATCAGAATTAAAGAGAGTTAATCATTCTGGTAGAAAAATGGGGAGGACCTACCCCTACTGTGAACATCAGCGGCTTGAAGAGTGTCGGCCTGGGGATTCTGGGAGGAGGTGGGCGCCCTGGTGTGCCGGCTTCAGGGGCTGAAGGGTTTGTTTCTTGGCTGACATTGCCTTTCTTTGTGTCCGGCCTTTTGGCTTCCCGACGAAAACCACACCTCTGCTGGTTGTAGAGACCAAGTCTGTCAAATAATTTGCAGACAAAAGGAAGGGGTATTAAAACTAAATTTACAGATAGACAGCTTTGGTAAACAGACAGAAAAACAGGAACACTCATTATAACATAAGACAACGAAAAGCAACTAATTCTCATAGTTGAGTGGAACCAGTGAATATTTGGGATTAATTGATTAATCGATTGGTTGAGTATGTAGGTGCTACATTATATTGCAGTGTTACTGCTACAGTGACCAAACCCTTTTGGTTTCCCTGATACTTGAACTCGAGCACCAGCTACTTACTTATGGGGCTCTAGGTTCAATGGGCTAAAGAGTGGGCAGTAGGAAAAGCGGGGCATACTGCTCTTAGCAGCCCAGCCCATTTTTTTGATAACCCGTAAAAGAGGTAACACCAACGGCGCCGGGCTTGCAGATTTTTGCCTGCAAACAGATGGGACGTGGAGCTGTCATCAGCCCCGTGGATCGCCGTACAATGACAGGGGGAACGGTTAGGTAATCCCACGCTGCTGGTCGAGAGGCGCCACACGCATCCCGCCGGCGCTGTTCTCGTCGGGGCGGACACTGTGAGCTGAACGGCTTTCTATTTGCTCACCTGGAGTTCCGTGCGGTCGCGTTGTGGGGTCTGAGGAACTCTGTTTTGGCCCATTTCTTTACGCATCCTCTCCACGCCATGTTTTGTGATGACCTCCCGTTCAAGCCCGTCCCACTGCCAACCCGCAGCCGATGCTGCGTTCAGGGACCCGTCTAAAAGCTCCGACTTCTAAAACCCACCCGGGAGCTCGAACATTTTCTAGTTCGTGAACAAAATGCGAAAATACGGGAAAACATAACATATAAAGTTCCTGTGAATACTAAAATGGCGGGCAATTGCATTAGCAAGCACATACTCTTCATTTATTGTCAAACATAAGTCTAAGCAGATTTTATATAGTCTACTGAGAGCGCCTAGAAACCAATGACTCAAATTCCCCGGTGTGTCTAAATTTACCCGAGGCCGATTCTAATTCTCACATTATAGTATAAGGCACTCGAACGCACCAGAGGGTGTACGTCTCTGTGTTACAGCCACGTAGGTAGCGCTTCACTTCCCTCTAGTGGCGTTTCAAAGTACAGAATTGCGTGGTCACTGATGGACAGGGGTGGAAAGTAATATTTACTCAAGTCATGTCGAGCTCGAGTAGAATTTTGATTCACTTGCACGGTTATCCTTTCATCATTTCAACTGACACACTGTCAGGGCTCCACTGGGGCGCTTGGAGAGAACGGAGACATCATTAATTTTATTAGTAACACCTGGGTTTTTCCTACTTTGACAAGTCAAATGCATCCTGTCAATATGGCCTGTTGCTATAAATCACCAAACTGTATAAAGCAGTTGAAATTACATATTAATTTATCAGTAATAAATATCTTTTACTTTTGATTCTTTATGTATATTTCAATACTTTTGTACGTTTACTTGAGTAAGATTTAAATGCAGCACTTTTACTTGTGACATTGTTTTTTTTCCCGCCATTGTTTTATTGCTACTTTTACTTTAGTAAAGGGACCAAATTCTTCTTCCACCATTGCAGATCAATTTCCAAAATGAGAGAAAGAAAACAGTAAATGATTGCAAAAGCTTCGAGCCTAGAGGAGAATAAGATGGAGAAAGTGTGAGCACTGTAAAACAACATGTGTGTTGATTTATCATATATTCTTTAGAATATCAAAATTATAATAATCTAATAACTTTTTCTTTTTATTCTACTTATTTTAATAAATCATTTGGTAAGCACACTGAAGTTTGTTTTATGAAAACAAAACAAGAGACCGAGTAGTGGAAGCCTTGGACAGTGTAGCTGAGCACCATTAATGGCACTAGGTGTTGCTATTGGCATCTGGACAGGTTCCACAGACTTCTCATAAGCCTGCCAGTGACTCCAGAAATGCGCGAAGAAGGTAGAATTTACCACGAGAAGGCTGCACTGCAGTGTCTGCAGAGTAACCGGGACTCTCCTCCAGTGCAATATCTGCACTTGACATCCTGGGCTACCCTTAGCTGTGGACAATATTGCACCAAAAAAATGCTGTAATAGAGCTCTAACGAAATAAAAGAAGTGTAGGGGTAACTACAGGTAATTAATCAAAACCGAAGCAGACAATGCATCCCGCAGTGACATTATAATACGATCTCACCTCTGCGGGAAAATGATATAGTCGTACAGAAAAGTGGGGGTGGTGATGTTTCAGGGCAAAGATACAGTGTGCAAAGGAAAGAGAGCAATATGCCTTTGTCACTGTAGGGACCCAAGGACACACTGCCAAGTTAGATGATATCCTATGGGTACAGGTCTGGGGCAAGGGAGGACAGGGAGATGTGGGAGAGGATGAAGTAGGAGGAGGAGGGAAGAGGGGAGCAGAGGAAGGAAGGGAGGGAGGGATGACAGTGATGGAAGCAAAGACAGGACAGATTGAGGTGGGGAGGCCAAAGTTAAGAACAGAAAAAGGGAGGGGAGAAGATAAAAAGAGGCTGAGAATCATAAATATTTGAGTAGCAGCCTGAGCTAACTCGGGTAAAAGCTGTGTGTGATTTCGATTTTGGTCAAAGAGCTGTACTGGGCTGCAACCCTGCAATGCAAAAACACAACCCCTCACAAAAACATTCATCTCTCTCTGAATCTGTAGAGGACTTCAAGTTCCTTTGTGATCAATGCAGCGCATTTTTTCCCCAGCAGAGGTGTCCTCTTTCAGGTCCTCTCATCGATTTGCTGTGAACCGACGCCAGCCAGGATTCGCCTGTGTCGGCAGCGGGGCATGCAGGGCCTCGGTCTTGTGACAGGAAGTGTGATGTCTGAAGTCAGAACAACTTGACATTCATCTACGTCCACCATTCATTTCGCTTCAACTATGTACACGAAGAGTGAAAAATTAAAGTCACTCTGATGTTCAAATCTTGTACCCGTGCTGTGGTTTGGATCCACACACATGATGCTGAACGTCATTTGGCCTTGAGGCTTCTATTTCAGCCCAAAGGCTAGAAACATCTTATACCAGCAGCACGGTCTTTTTATACCATCAGAGGAAACTCTAGCTGTTATCATAGCGTCCCATCAGAGTGCTGACAGGAAGCTTTCTGAGACGCTGATCAATGGACCAGCTAGATAATACCAATACTCGTTTTCTGTTTTCTTTTTCCTGCATAGATTTTGAGACTCGGTGGTCGGTGTGTGATTGTGCTATTCAGAAGTCAAGAAGCTGCTTTCCCCAGTCATGCTATGTAAAATGGACACTGAGTGGGATTTCAGATAATGGCAAAGTCCTGATGTTTATTTCACCCAAAAATACCAGAGGATAGTGCACAGCATGACAGCATTAACCTCTCACTACTCTAAATGAATGAGTATTACAAAAAAGGTGCTTTTGTAAAGTTGTTTTTCAAAATTTGGGATTGAAAAAATTATTACAGAATGAGAGGGGCACTTGAATAAATGTGAGAGTGACACACTCTTATGCACACACCGTACCTCTGCGTGCATATCTGCCCTGGCAATCCACACCGACATGATTTGGTTGCACAACACGAGCAAGTTCCTCAAGAGCTTTTTGCACGAACCCATTACACTGGAACAGCCGGCTCCTTCGGAATGCATGTCTTTGTATATACTGACCACAAATGAGCATCAGAATCCTGCCACAGTGTAATCAAATAACACAATAACGAGTCAGATGCTCAGGACGTGACTGTTGATCTGCGATTCACTCATTAAATACTGATGTCTCTCAGCGAAATATCACCTTCCTTTGCTACGACTAAAGCAACATGGTACAGTATGTGGTCAGCAGGTGCCCGAGGACAGAGCTCATCGCTGTAGGCTGGAAGTGGAAATTATTTGTTGTTAATTTAGCAGAAAATGCTTAAAAAAGAAAAAAGATTACATGTAAAAGTGTAACACTGGCACTTGGTCAGTTTGGAATACATAGGAGTACATGATACTGCAATCATGCTCTCACTGGCCTTGCCGGAGCATGTGCTTAAGTATTACACATTTTAATTCCCATCGAGTGGCTCAACAAAACCCTGCAACATTCTGTTGTACAAATATTGGAATGGCCATTCATTTTTTATGTGTCTCAAAAGCCTGGAGAGGAAGGAAAATTTGGATGATTAAATTTGTATTTGCTCAGATTTCTCCAGTGTTATACATGTTTTACGAGCCACTAGTGAATTTTGTGGTAGACACGAAGGTCTGAAAATCTGAAATGTATTTACAGCATTCTGGTTTGTATGAGTTTGTGGTGTCATGTAGGTCCGTGTAGGACTTCATTCATTCATTCATTCATTCATTCAAGTGATGGCACAAAACTGTAACAGCACCCTCCTAAAAACGTCTAAAACCAAATTAAGTTGAGCAAACTTTGAACAGAAATACAGAACTGATCCGGGTCTATCTACATGAAATGGCACATTTTTCTCAGCACAGTCATCGGTAAGAAACTGTGAGCCCGAGGCCTCACTGCCAGTTTGAAAGGAAATAAAAATCTCCTCTGTTTTGCTCCACTTCTTTCGGCACAACGTTGGAAGAACAGCTCCTGACAAAAACAACCCTTCTGCGCTCCTGCATCAAGACACAACGCTCACCCTGCATCCGAACAGCGCTGCAAAACACACACACACACACACGCACGCATGCACACACACACACACACACACACACACACACACACACACACACACACACACACACATACCTCCCTTATTCCCTAACCTGACTCCTCGGTTCACCTTACTCAGAAACTCTTGCAAACACCAGGTGGTATAAGCACGAGCTCACTTAAGAGCTCTGCATCCAGTGTCTCTCCCACGCGCTTCGGTGGGTGGGGGTAGGGGGTGGGGGTGGGGAGGATGGGTGGGGGGTGTCCCAGAAGTAGCTCATTTTACAGTCTATTACCTGAAACCAGCAACTCGCCTCTCCGCTCTCGTTGCCCGGCTGTCCCAGCTGAAGAAGCGAGCGCGCACCGCCTCCAAGCGCATTCCCTCCGACTACGTCGCCGGTATCTTCAACTTCTGCGCCGCAAGGGGACATGGGTGACAAAAACGCCGGTAAGAAACTTCCACGCGCACGCGTATGAATAAGTTATGAGCTCTTTTTGGTTTGGCGTCTAGTTTTAGTTTTAATTTTAGTTTTTTTGTTTGTTTGTGTTTTTGGACCTAGCCTTGCTTACTCGTGTGGACTCTTTGAGCACAAGCCGCGGGACACGAGACGCCTTCTAACTCGGTTACTGTACCGGCGCAGTACACGCGGCACAGCGCTTTCGTAGCCTGAGCCGGGGGACGCCTCCGGTGCGGTGCACGAGCGGCGACCGAGCGCGGATCAGCGCGTGCCTCGGTGCTGCAGCGCGACGCCGCTGCTGTATCCCGGCTGCGTGGCTCGGATAGTTTGGCTCTGTCCCGTGAGCACCGAGCACCTTGCCAGCACGGGCTGAGATCAAGACTTATCCACACTACTAGTCCACGCGTATTGAAGAGCGTCTCAATCTCTTATCAGACACAACCTGTGTAAATATTATTATTACACTGCCCCCGAGTGAACGGCTCTAGTCTCCCTGCCGGAGCTTTCCTTTGCTCTATCAGTGCTGTCAGCTGATTTGGACAAAAGCTGCCTGCTTCCCACTTTATTATTATTATTATTATTATTATTATTATTATTATTATTATTATTTATTTATTTATCAGTGAGATGAATGTGCTGCTTTTCCCCGTGCAGCGTTGTGGCTTCAACGACCAGCAGACGTGTTGTTGTTGACAAAGCTTTTCAACTCTGCCAGTAATGAACTGTAAAGGCTGTTCTTTACATCTGTAAGATACAGAGTCTGCTGCATTAAAAAAAAAAGAAAGAAATAGATGCTGCCCTATGGTTAAAATATGTAACTCCCTCTAAAACTTCCCGTGAAGTCCTGTCGTTGCGTTTTGTATGGATGCATGGGGTTAAAGTACAAAACCAGCGGATTGAAATATATCTGGATGAGGGACGGGCTGCCCGTGTTAAAAGCCACGAGGCAAAAATACAAAAGTCATGGGGCGTGCGGTGCATGTCAAGGTGGCTGGGCAGGGGGCTACTGCCTTGTGTCGAGCTTACGTTTCACTCACATCCTCTGGGCTAGGAACCTGACTTTCACCTCTCTTAAACCCACACTGGGATCTGCGGAGTTTAAGGCCTCGTCCGTTGATCCCACTCAAGGGAAATGAAGCGTCCACTGCCACAAATAATCATAAATGCTTCAAGCCCCACTGTCGTGCATGATGTCTATCCTGCACGGTTGTTAATACTTCCCACCACAACGCAGCGTTTGCATCCTCGTATCGGACCTCGGGACTGGAGGCGGGGGGCACCAGCAGCTTCACGATGCAGGTCATCTCACTGGGTCTTCTGGGTCTTTTTCTTTCACCTCTGTTCGGGTGAACTTTTCTTTTTTTTTTACGCCACACGTGCACTTTAACTGTGGAACCACCAGGACAGTAATAACAATATAAATCAGCTGAATCAGTCACATAGCTTATATCCACTATAACCAGCCAATAATAGCTCGATACAGTACATTCATTCGATCTGGTGAGGTGTCTTCCTTATAGACCAACAGCATCCACTCTCTTGCTGTGACTAACTCAGTGTTTTTGTCTCTCTGGCTCTTGCATGATGACCGCAAGGCTTCTTTATTTACTAAGCCTATTCATTTAATATTTATTTCCTGTTTTATTCATCCTTTTTTAAAGATCATTACTTATTGTAAGCTTTTTATTGACTTTTTAATTGATTAAACTATAGATAAAAATTATTAGTTAGTTTGTGAGTTGTTGTGTTAGTGTCTGCTGTAGGACTTGTGTCTTTTGTTATTTGTAGCACTTTGCACGGGTTACAAAACTAGTTTCCTCTCTGGGGAGTAATAAAATTTTCTAATCTAATCTAAAGGCAGGATTACAGACTGGCAAAGTGGGCAACTGTTCTGGGACCCTAAAAGCCCTCGATTCACTGTGTAAGAATTGGTTTGTGATAATTTGATGAATTCTAATTTTGTTGGGGAATACGGGAATATGCACCACTGAAGCACAATATCAACTGACACAATAAGAGCCTTATGGGTCCTCCTGTATCACCTGATCTCGAGGCCCTGTCTCGAAGCTTGTTTCCAGTTGATGCTGATACTGTTCTTACATGGTGCACATTCACAAATTAATTTGTGTTTGATTAAACACAAGTCAAATGTGGGGTTATGTGATAGTCCAGCATAGGAATACTGCACACAGTGCACTGCGAGAGGGCGGAATGGGGGGTTAATTGGGGCCCAGTAGCTCATAATTGCCCTGGAGCCCTCAAACCAGCTAATCCAGCCAATAGAGACACAGTATACACTTGTACATCATGGCTGGTTAAGTACTGGCATTTTTCTGTTTAAAAAACAGACAAACAAAAAAAAACCCTTCCATGCTGTAAATACACCATAGGTGAAGATAATGCAAATTTCAGTGTGAGTGTGACTGCATTCCACTGATGTGGCGTTTCTCATTGACCCAGGGGTGTCCTGGTCAAATCCCCTCTTTCTGCATCATGCACACGGCAGCAATCTTAACCTCTCATTTCTTACCCCCCATATGTTTGCAGTCTTGACTATCACATGATTTAAAAATCCTCCTTCCCTTCTCTCTTTGTCTTTCTGACTTTCTCTCACTCCCTCTTTCACTGAGAGCTGCAATGTCAGCATTTTGAGTTAATCTGAAGTTTGGGATTGGCTGGTAATTTGCTGTGCTAGTTGTTACTAAAACCTGTCACCAAGAAACAGGGAACACTATAGACACTATTAGTGATTCCCCCACACATCCCCCATGAAAATACACACATAATATACATGTAGCATTCCTTATTGGGCCAGAGGACTACACAGCAATCTAGTTGTGTCTTTGATTTTGAGATGCTCATACGTTATCAGTGACAAGTATCTTGTCGCAGACTGAGTCCCGAACCTCAAGTTTGCACGCTTCTCATTTTGCACGAGATTGTTGGAAGCTTCACTTAGTGCAACCTTTAACGGTTTTTTGCAGTGCCACGCAGACCTTGCCCTCGCTTTGCAGGATACGAGAATGCTTTCTGGCGTTTCAGCCAACGGTAGTTGCCATCAGCAGGGACTCAGTGCTGTTGTAAACGCGATATATTTTACTCCCTTCTACTGATTTAAGCTTCGTCTTCTTCTCTGCAAATTCTGTTGTAGCTGATGTAGAATACTGTACTGATGCAGTACTGATGTAGAATTTAGTGCGACAGATGCCTTGTAAAATTGTAAAATTAAGTACTGCTGTGAGAATATTCTGCATAACATGACTCTCACATGCCAGGTTTTAAACGAGTAAGTGGCTTTTTCATATGTTTTGTAACGATCTGTTTTTCTCCTCCTGCGTGCCCCACTGTGGGCAGCTCTGCTGTAAACACTTACTAATAACTGACTCATCCTAACAGTAATTTTACATTTGGATTAGTTTGTTAACAATTTACCGTGTTCTGTACTTAAATTTTACCTATAAATTTAATGTTAGAAAAAACACCTCTCCACAATATATATATACCGTTTATCGTATTTCTGCTTGTTCTAATACTTTATTGAAGCTATACTAAAATGAGTGAAATATCAGATCTAGTTTGATCACTGCTTGGCTGTACAGCATGAATTTGTAATGATGGAGCCACGAAAGCATTTGCTGGGCTGGATAGTTTGATGTTAAATATTCTTGAAACACAGCAGTTTTGCAGAAACAAACAACTGGCCCTCTTGCGGAGAAGTAGTAAATCAAACTGAACCATTGAACTAAAAGCACGCAGCCCTTTTCTTTCAAATGAAATGGTGTGGAAGAAAAGGACATCTAAATATAAATTCGTAGTTACCTTTCTAAATTGGACATCTTTTTTTGTTATAATTACAGTACATTTCTACATGATACAATGTGATTGCAGTTGCATTCAAAGCTAGTATCATCTTCCAAGGTGAACATTTTAACCTCACTTCCGTTGACATATATAGGAAGGTGAAATGAAAGCTGGCTTGTCTAGTACCTTTCCACAGTGTCATCACAGACAGGTCTGAGTTTGCTCAAATACAGATAGGACAGATCTTTTTTTGGACAAGGTACAGTTACGACACATGTGGCTCTAATGGAGAAGGGTCGAGAAGTGGGGGGTGTTTACATCTTAAATCAGTACTTGATATGGTTCTAATGTAGATATAATCTTCTACTGGGAGAGAAGGATTAATCTTTAATTTCTTATTTTCTGTAGTGTATCTGTAAATCTGTACTGTATAGTTATGCACTATGAGCCTGTCCAAATGAGTAAGTGATTTTTACTTTATTCATCTACCTATTTACTATTTAAAAATGCTGAAGTCTGGTGGTGGATGGTCATATTCTCTTTTTTTCCCCGAACGCAAGGACAATTTGGAAAGTGTTATCGCTCCTTCTAGTGTGGCAATAATTGATCGAATACGTGGGACCTGAGAGGATTTAGCTGGATTTGATTGCATTTTAGTTCCTCACCTTGCACTCTGTGCAATAGCCCTCTTTTCTTCTCCTTTCCTTCTCCTATTCTGTCTATTTGGCTATCCCTGCATGTAGTGGTGATTGGTTCTGCAGCGAGAGAGTACAAAGGGAGCAGACTATACAGCACCATCACCATATCTGTGACTCTGGGTCTAATGCCAGCTCCCTCCCTCCCACCACCCACTCTTTACTCCTCTCTGACCTCTCTTATTTGCATGGAGGCTGTTGTTGAGGTATTTCGCTGACCTAAAATGTCCTTTTATGTACATTGTATATATTATACATTGTCAGGGCATGTTTTCAAGGTAGTGGTTGCCATATAATTTGTTGTCCTTGTGGTGCAAGGTTATGTGAATGCAAGAAACGAGGAATGTTTGACAAAATAATGGTATGATACAAAAAGTCCTTAAATGCAGCAGGGTGTAAAATGATTGCTGCAATAAAGGTTCTGCGGCACGTCTTTGGTCACTACGCAGCCTCAAGAAACACACAACAAAACCAAACATTAGTGTTTTGTCTTCAGTGAATCTGAATACTTTAAAGATTAGAGATGATGCTTTCACTATCTGTCTCCTCTTCTCTCTGTTACATGGTGAAATTTCAGTCTCTCTCCAACTTATTTAAAACTTGGTCCTTTATGTTATGGCTCCCCCTAGAGTAAAAAGTTGCACAATGTCTTGCCTTTAGTCTTGCAACTCAGAGCAGTGCTAGTCATCCTGGGCCAAAATGCATAATGAGATGTTCAATCTTGGTTTTTGGATCCTGAGTCGTTACCAACATATAACATTTAGAGCAAACCGAAAGGTGATTCCATGTTAAATAACATGTGATTGGTGCTATTTCTAGCTCATATTTGTAGCCATTTGTGAGCTGCTAAATCTCGATGGTGGCATTATTCCAAGTGTCTTATTTAGTTTAGCACAACATATTTGACTGTTGCAAGTGTTGTCTGTGATGCTCCCACAGTTCCCAGTCCAAGAAGTGTCCCAAAAGTGATAAGCCATACTGCACATAAACCTAATTTGAAAGGGCAGCTAATGTTGTGGTGAAACAAAGTTGGTCACTTCTGTTTTAGTTCTATGTTGTTGTTCCTCTTCGTGTTACTATCCTGCCTGTTTCCTTGCTTTTAATTTTAAGCACTTCTTGCTTTTATTTTGAAAAGTGCTATTAAAATAATATTTTAGGCTACTTCCTTACTAACTTACTCCAAAATGTCTGTAGTGTAGAGTGGTGGAATGTTACTAAGTACAATTGTCTGTACAATTTTAATGTACTTAATGTACTGCTTCTGTTTTGTACTTATTCCACTGCAAGTGAGATAGAAAAAATTCTTTACTTTTTAATCCACTATAATCATTGGGCAACTTTGGTTACTTTGCAAATTGAGGTCTTACAAGCAAAACATATGACGATGTTTTAAATGTTATTGCATTGTTACCGAATAAACAAATCAACACTATATAAAATAATTAAAGTTAGCTCCACCTTGACCAACAGCAAAAACGAAAAGCCACTTATACATTGATGCATCAGTATTAATAATCTAATGATATAATGTGGAATACAACAACACATTTCTGAGTACATTTACATTTCCTTACTGATACTTAATATTGATAAGTACATTCTGCTAATAATACAATGCGTGTTCTTAATTATGTAGGACTTTCAATGCAGGACTATTACTTGTAATGGAGTACTTCTGCAGTGTGGTATTTCTGCTTACGTGAGGGACCCACCTACATAACTGGCGCTACAGGCCGAGGCTACGCAGCACTGTCAACAAGTGCCAACGACGACTTTTGCCTCGTCCCCCGTGCAGGACAACGTCCCGGTCAACTTCCTTCACGCAAAGTCGTCATGCAGAATCACGTGACGGCTTTATGTAACCCAGCACGCGTGCACCGGCGTTAAGTGTGCACATAGGAAGCCGTAATTCCGTATGATGTTAATGTAGGTTCCCTTTTTCTTTTCTTGCCCTGTTAATACACGTCTGGTGAAGGCGCAGCTGCCGCACTGGTCGGACCCCGGGCTGACCGCTGCTGACACCCGGTCTTCCATGGCCCAGTGACTTGAGTCATAAACTTTCTGGTAGGGATCAGGCGCCGAGGAAAACGCCGTTTGTCCTCAAAGCGGTGGGCCGCAGCCGACGGAGGCTCTGCGTTGTCCGCATGTTCGCCAGGATGGACAGTGAAAAAGAAACAAAGAGAAAAAAACAAACATCTGTGCAGCGCTTGTCGCCTTTTCATTGTCAGCTCCGAATGACCTCACTCGCGGCCGGCCACTTACCCCTGCAGTTCAACTTTGGCTTGAATGCTTTCTCTCTCTCTCTCTCTCTCTCCCTCTCTCTCTCTCTCTCTGCCCCCCCTCGCTCCCTTCCTCCCTCCTTTTCTGCTATTACGTCCGCTGCTGGTAAAGACGCGGAGACAGGGGTTGGGGGGTGGGGGTGCACAATTAAGAGCACATTGTAACGTCCTTGCGTTTGCCTGCCGTGACGGAAGAGGAGTGTGCCGTGAACGCGAATGACCGACAGTGGACAAGAGGAGGATAGACAGAGAGAGAGAGAGAGAGAGAGAGAGAGAGGGCTAGAGAAGGAGAGAGAGAGAGAGAGAGGGGGGGATCACTCAAGATGCCTCGTTTTAGCGTAATTTGTCCTGCAGACAGTGCCCTTCCGGCGTTTTGAGGGCTGCTGAGAGCCTGTAGAGAGAGGCTGGCTGGCTGGCTACGCTATGCTGCCTGACCCTGCTGTGTTGTGATAGCGTTGTCCGATTGTTTGGATTGAGGAAGGCTCCCATCAACCCAAATCAATGAGGATTCTGAGGCCATTCCTTCAGAAAGGAGCGCATATGCTGCAGTGTTTCTGTGGACAACGATCGAAGTCGACCACTATCACCAACGGTGAGAGACAAACATAGCACCATAGCTTTATAGCTACCTTTTGCTTTGCATGCTTTCTCTCTTGAGTGATGAAAAAAGAGAAGGGGGGGGTTCATTGGCCACACGAGTGTGTGAGTAACATCTTCCGAGTCTGCAGTGGAGAGAGCCTCTCCTTGTGCTCCTCGCATCTGTCCCGAGTTTTGTGTGCATTCCTCGGCTGCCGCGGATGAGCTGCTGGCAGTCGGCACCCAGCCGCACTACTCCGGAGAGCAGAGGAGAGGAGAGGAGAGGAGAGGGCTCCGGATACTCTACCAGACCGAGCTATATTTGCAGGCGAGCGGGTTCCAGTGCTGCAGCTGAAGTGGGCCAAAAATGGACAATGCAGGGATCAAGTCATTAAACTTCAGGGGCCTGGAGAGGCAGCCTTGTTTTAGGGCCCCAACCAAGCAGCGCGGCTCAGCACCACGGATAGCGCCATAGGAGAAGGACCCCAGGGCAGAGGCTCCCAAACTTTTCATTAAATCTGTCCCTATAAAACTCAATTTGAACCCCAGTTTGATGACATTTAGTCCACAGAACCCTACCTGACAGCACAGAGTTTAACAGTCGATACTCTTACTGGATAGCTGCAATTTGAAATCAGTTGAAACAGGAACAGTCTCTCCTTTCTTTGCTGATTTCTGTAAGTATGATTAAACTACCCCTTATTTTGGGGGCCTCCTCACAACCTCTCTAGGACCCCTGGAAGACCCCAGACTCCATGAAGTGCATCACAGTGTAGGTTTATAGTTTCGGGGGAAGTTGCATTCCCCCCCCAGCTGTAAATGAACCGTTACTTTTGAAAGTGACTTACTTTGCAATTTGTCCTCTACAAAACATACTACACCTGGTGACGTGGAATCTCAATGACACACACTTGCGTGTGCACACAGACACCCAACAGTCTTTCACAATACGCTTAAGGAGCCTGCCATGTCCTCTAGTCACTTCTCAGCAATTCGCTGCATTGCTGCTCTTCACTCATAACAAAACTACACCTCCTGACACATTTAAACGTACGGATCTCCGGTAGATTCAGCTGGAGCAGCTCTCGAATTCAGGGCAGACAATTAGAAACTCCATCAAGCACAGTTGATTCCTCTGAGGTGGTTGGACCAAAAGCAGCACGCACACTGGGATCTGTAGGACTCGGATATAAAACACTATCAGTCCTTATCCTGCATCTCTGCTCACTGTTAGGTGAACCTCATGACCTCAATCAAAACTTTATGAGTCAGCTCATTTGTGTGGCCAGGAAACGATGCAAAACATGAGTGCATGAGTCTAGTGGAAGCTGTTTGATATGAAGATGTGTCGAGCCGAGACTTTGTAGTTTGTTTCACGTTTGCCAACTTGCTGCTTCATTTGCAAGTTTCATCTTTCTCAATTTGATTCTCTGTTTTTCAATTGTTGTGGTTCCTTTGCTCCTAGAGAGGAGTTCCACTGTGTCTCTGTTGCTCATCTCAGACTAGAACATGTCAAGTCAAAATAGAGACAAAATATGATGACGGCGTGCGTTTTGGATTTAGAACAGACACTACCCTGCTCATGGATGATGAAACAGCCAATTTTAACTAGTATCTGAGCTTGTTGGTCTGTTATATGCCGGCAGTTACCTCATTGGCGTCTCTGATACTTGAAGATAACTCAAGAGTGTTCTCCATAACTGAGCATATTTCACATACACAGGCTCAGTGAATCACTGGTCCAGCAAAGAGGGATCACAAACTTAACTTTCTAGTAGAACGGGCCAAAACCTTGGCTTCCTGCATGGCGGTCTCATTGCATCATTCACTGCTCCACTGTACTTTGGCCCATGCAGGAGCATGTGAAGCAGGAGGAGTAGAAAGTGTTAAGCTCTGCAGATTCAGGCGCTATGCAAAAAAATTACCTCAGAGGGATTTTCGGTCAGAGATGTTTCTGAGTAGGCTTAAATGTTTGCACCTGCTTTCCTTTGTAGTGTCAAGTTTTACACCCGGCTTTCCCTGTATCGAGGTTAAATACAGTAGTTGAGACGTCTGGATCGCAGGGCACTTGTATGATGGGTGACATAATAGAGAAACAACCAGTGGGAAGACCTTGTCCTCATGCGTGGCTATATCCATTTCTCTTAATGGCACCGTAATGCTTTACAGGTGTCATTCTGTCAGTTTTCACGTGACTGTTTAATTCATATAAATCAGTTGTCATTTAAATTACTTTTGGGACTGCTTTGTACTTCTTATAAGGTTTTGTAAAATGAGCTTTGAAACATACAGTATAAGCTTTTGTCCTTGTAGACTGATCTGTGGCACTTTTAGTAGAATAAAACATCCAAATCTTTTCTGCAGATTTGAACACTTTTGTCCTTGTTGTCACACTTTTTGTTTTTATGACTAACTTAATTTTTCTTTATAGTCTTCATCAGCAGTTGGTTATCATTGCTCTGCTTGTGCTTATCTGTTTTTGTGGCACTTTCTGCTCATTAGTAAGACCAACACTAAGATTAGTGGCAAAAGTTGTTGCTAATGTACTGTACACAACAGTAAATGTTGAAAACGATCTTTCTTGCCATGCGTGGATCTTGTCTTTGCCTTACACTTGCTGTGCTAAATGAAACTGAAATGAGAATCACTTTGTTTTATTCATTCATACAACTTTAGCTTGTTGCATTAGTATATACCTATTGAAGTGTTAACAGTAAGCTGTGGTTGTACTAGAAGCGTTGTAATGAGTACCGTGAGCCACAGCGTCGCCATTATTCTCGCACATTTCTGCTCTTTGCCTCCTGTCGAGTTGGCAGGCTGGTTAAGCATTACATTACACAATGAAAACTAGTTCCAGCTATTGTGAGTCAACAAATCTGTGACGTGTCCCAAGGACACAATGAAGTGTCAAACTTCAGAGAAGGGAAACATCCACTAGTTTCTCTCTGAGCACCTGTGGTTAATTCTTCCTCCACAAGGTGGCAGCAGGTATAAGGAAATCGCTCTCCAACAACCAGCTACTCCTGTAGTGGTGGCGCCAAAGGAAGAGCCACAGGGACGCTGGGGCTTTGGTTCAATTCTGTCAGTTTTCACAGATATTTAGTCGCTACTGGTTCCGCTTCCAATGATTAGATCTCGTACACAAGACCTAGCCCAGTCTGATGAAACAAAAACACACTAACTGTACACGCAACACACGCTTGCTTCATTTTTACACAATAATGAGACGTTTTATACGTAAAGGCAAGTAACACAGGTGATACACAACCTTCTCTGAGTCAAAATCATTTCAACTGACAATTCAAATGATTGCAATATGCTATCTGCAGTGCGTTTCATAGCAGCAGTGTTGTATCGCCTGTGGATGTATCTCTGCTGGAATGAAGTGAACAGCAATTGTCTCTGGTAGAGGGAAAAGGCTTAGCAGATCCTCATTAGGGTATACTTTATCTTTTCCTGACAGAGATATATGTCCTACGTCTCTATAGCGCTCTACGACACAACGTCCCTCCCATCTATGAGAAAGCTCACTTCACGTTGCAAACCACCACCAGCTGATTTTTTTTTTTTTCTAAGTAGTGTATATCACACTCCTGCATTTCCACTGGAATGATAAATGCTATTATTGAAGTTGTTATTGATATTTCTTTGTGCTGCAGTGACATACTTATTTGTACCGCTCACTTGCAACTGGCAACTCAATAGGAATACAAAGCTGGATTAAGGGTTTTGATTCAGACTCTCTGACTGACTCAAGCCATTAGTTTCAACACTTCGCCTCTGCTGTCTTTATTCTCTAGGTCTGTCTGTCTTACTCTGATTACATCTGCCCCCCCCCACCTCTGACACACAGGAACATAACCATGTATAAGCACACAAAGGACTACCCAGGGCAGCAGTGCTTCATATTCAACACTTTCATCCATTATATCCAAATCTTACATAAGTAGGGGGTGGAGGGGGTGGGGGGTAGGGGGTGTTCAAAAGAAATTCTTCCTTTCTCTGTTCTCTTCCCCCCTCTCTCGATCTCTCTCCGGATTCAGTTTGGAGAGAGAATGTCAAACCAAAGAAAAAGGCTCTAAATGTTTCATGCTCTTTCATCACAGGGAAGAGAGAGGTTTGCCGTTCTGCTGAAGACTCACGAGTTCTTCCTCCCACAGTGTGTGTGTGTGTGTGTGTGTGTGTGTGTGTGTGTGTGTGTGTGTGTGTGTGTGTGTGTGTGTGTGTGGTGTGTGTGCTCCCCTGCCCATGCTATAATAGACATAAAACCAGAGGCATGGTCACATTAACTCAGACTGGTACACCTTAGGTGACAGTCATCCCCTTATGCAATGTAGAAAGAACTGTTTAAGACTGTGCTGAATACAGCTGCAGTGAAAACAAGCAATTTCTCCCCAGATGTGCTCTGTGACAGAAACACACTTGCTCTCATCAGGGAGCAATGAAAGGGCAGTAGTCTCAGCTTTGGTGTTACACTATTTCTTATATATGACAGGAACTATTGTGCTGTTGTTATTGAAGTTATTCGTAATGTTTTGGTGCGCCACATGGCAGCTCATTTCATTTTCATAAGTCCTAAATCATATTTTTCCATGTTTGGTGTCCATGTGTGGGCTCTGCGGTGTAGCATTGGTGATTAGTGCTCATACCATGTGTGCTGAAACCTGTGGCAGGTAATCCTTTTAATCATATTTAACATTTTCTTTACGGCATGTGTGGCAAAGGGGCTTTAGAAATTAAAAGCCCTACCTATAAGCTATGAGAATGAGAATACTGTGTCGTTTCAGCCAAAACTGATTATGATTTCTCTCTTTATGCCCACTGCTTCCTTAACAGTTTAATCTAGCATTCTTGCTGCCACAAGTGCCCCATTTGAAAACTGGTTTGCATTGTAGGATTTAAAGTGTAGTTCCAAGAGACGTCCGTGAGATCACCCGCCCCCCTGTCAGACGTGCACATTACCCCAAAGGACTAAAAATCACGTGCGCACGCACCCACTTCCCCTCTGCATAAACACCCACGCAGCATTTACCCCCCCCTTTTGTGTTTTACAGATTTTACATTCACATCTTCTTCTTCATAGAGAACATCTGTCTTTCCCTGTGCGACCCCTGAGAATTCCTAATACGAACCTCAATCACGTATGATTGCGTTAGAATAGTTGGAGAGAGAGAGAGAGAGAGAGAGAGAGAGAGAGAGGGAGAGGAGGCTATGGACCGGGACTGTTCGCTCTCGCTGTCGGCGATGTAACACACCTACAGCATCCATTCGGGACGCACTGGAATTAATGCTTAGGGTACTTTATTATTTGTGGGCCACAACAAAACGCACTCTGGCCTGTGTTCGCCTCAACTAATTGTTGCTTTTCGGACTAGAATCCCTCCCCGGTGGGCTGAAATCACATCTCTGCAGCATCCGTGCAGAGTATCCTCTGCTGCCAGTTCAATTTTTCTCCGGCTGCATTTAGAGGGGCCATCGACGGAACCGGAGACTGGGCTCAGACATCTGGGCTCCAGCTCGGCATTCCTGGACCAGCCGCGGACGGTCTCGGTCATCGGAGTGGAGTAAATAATTAGAAAGAAAAAAAGTTCGGCTCGTTTCTCCAGCCTCGCACGAGCGTCCTGTGCATGCATGTAGGTCGATGCAAAGGTTTAAAAGGCGTCAGGGAGCCAGAGGATAGGCTGGTGTGCAGATGAGGATTGGCCGAAATCGGGCTCGTCAGACGCGGCGCTGTTCACCTGGAATACCTGAAGCTCTCCAATGACGCGCAGCTGCATCAACTTATCAACACTGTTGCATGTTTTCACGAGTGATACGTCGGCCCCTGTGGCCTAGTCCGTAGATTAATGCTTCATATAGGCTAAGGTCGGTTGCTGTTGATTCGCAGCCCCGAGTGCCGTAAACGCGCAGCAGCAGATTTACACGCTACGGTCCCCCTCAAGAGGATGCTACCTGAAGCTCAATGATGCACGGAACTCGGAGGATTTCGTGATCAGGATGACATTTGGTTGAAACACTCGTGGGCCGAGACACAGAACAAAACTCTCTTATTTTTTCTGCGGCAAGAAGCTGCTTCAAGATCCGACCTCTGCCGAACTAGACTCTCGGTTTTCAGTCTCGGTTCGGGGAGATGGCCGCGATCGCCAGCTCCCTGATCCGGCAGAAACGCCAGGCGAGGGAGTCGAACAGCGACCGGGTCTCGACTTCGAAACGTCGCCCCAGCCCCAGCAAAGACCCCCGCTCTCTCTGCGAGAGGCATTTCTTGGGGGTCTTCAGCAAAGTCCGTTTCTGCAGTGGCAAGAAAAGACCCGTTCGGCGGCGACCAGGTCAGTGCTGTAGATTCTTTTTACTGATGTGTGTTATGTGTGCGTATGGAAGCGCCCCCCCAACCCCCAACCCCCACACCCCACCCCGCCCCTCTCTGGAGCAGCAGAGGCATTATACTGCAGTCAAGGGCTCCAATCCGAACCGGAGGAGAAGGTAGATTTTTCTCCGCGGTGCGAAAAATCCACCTGTTCCATTAGGTCTTCTTGTTGTCTGTCCATGACACAGCCCCCCCCCCCCCATACCGTAAAGCAGCAGCCTGGTTGTATAGGAAATTATCTATATGCTGTGACGCTACCCCTTTATTTGTGATACTGCTCCGGTCAGAATAATCAATTACCCTGAAGCAAAACTGATGCTACTGTGTCCCAGTCAAAGCTTGAGCAGGTTTTGTTCCGGCAGCCATATAGTATACTTGACACTTCTATTTCGCACACTTAATTTTTGCACCCCCCCCGTCCCCCCACCCCCACCCTCAACCCCCCCCTCACCCTCCAAACACACACATACACACAACTTGAATACAGTGAAATAAAGGCTGCTTTAAATTGTCTCATTCAATATTAATGCAGATTGGGGTACAGGGGAGACAAGTTGCACTGCAGTGCACCAAGGCTCTTTTGAGATGAAATGTTATAATGGTAAATGTTTATTGCAGAGAGGGAGCTTTACTGCAGTGAAGGGAGGTATAGC
Source organism: Xiphias gladius (assembly GCF_016859285.1). Lineage (NCBI taxonomy): Eukaryota > Metazoa > Chordata > Actinopteri > Istiophoriformes > Xiphiidae > Xiphias > Xiphias gladius. The sequence goes on along the minus strand of NC_053413.1, from coordinate 14,107,381 downwards.
TTTAGTGATTAAGAGCTACTCTGGCTGTATTGATAGACATAGGCTCCGTGCCTACTACAATCCATGGTGTAGCCTTCCCCTTTTTATTCTCCTGGTTCTGTCCTGGTGCACAGACAACAAGCCAGCGGTGCAAGTCACCCTTCCCTGCATCCAGATAGTTCCGTCGTGTGATGAAACGACAGTCAGGTCCAGTCAGAGTCCTGCAGACAGACTGGTGAGGAGTGAGGCGGGCGGACAGACAGACATCAATTTTTAAGGCAGCGAGGGAGGACAACAGCGGCAGACACGCAGCCAGCCAGACAGACCAAATTGAAACCCTGTCGTTGAGCAGCCTCGTCGGACAGGCAAACAGTCCCAGTGCCAAGACTGGCATAAAATGCCTGAACAGAAATATAAGTAGACAGACAGACAGACAGACAGACAGACAGGCAACAAACCAGTCAGGCCTCCAGACACTTTTGGGCAGGTAGGTAACTCCTTTCAACTGACATACATGGCCAGACAGAAAGGCAGACAGCTGTAGAAATCGCAGCAGAGACAGAGAGATGGTGTATGTCCTCTAATTGATCATCCTTATATTTCCACTGATGCCTTGCCATATATTTGCATATAAACAGCCGATACGCTGGAGAATTTATGAATTCTGCCTGTTTAAAAGACTGTTGTTTTTCCTTCTATTCCCCCCCTTCGTAAGATGCACCCTCGAAACCTCCACAGGTGTCCCATAAGGGCTGCAGGCTAGGTCAGTAGCTCAGCCTCCATCCGTGTGTGCTGTGTTTCTTCTCGTCTCCACCCCATCTCGCGCCCATGTTGATTCCCCCTCGGCCAGGGAGGGGGGTGGGGGGTGGGGGTTGGGGTGTGTGGGATAGTGCTGGGTGGTTGAGCGGGGAGGGACATAGAGGGAGGGAGGGGCTGGGGGCTTCAACACCTGTCTGACAGCCGACGACCCTCTCCCTTGCTGATTTCTTCTTTTTCTTTCATCCCTCCGTCTGTGTGGCTTTCTTGGATTTTTTAAGCTTAATTTCTTACCTGTTTTTTCTCGTAGCTAAAGCTCTCCTATAGCCAGTCGTTTGTTGCTCCTCTGTCTCTTTTCTCTCCTTGTCTTTGGCCCTGCCTCTTCTCATTTTGTTTCTGCCTCATTCTCTTTTGTCAGTCAATGTTGGATCAGTCTTTATCCTCGCTCCTCGTTATATGTCTGTAAATATGTGTCAAGTACTATTGTGTAAGTGTAGTAGAGGTTCTTATTGTAGTGTATATTGATGTATATGGATATGATGTGTTTCTCCTTGTCAAACACTATATCAGAACAGGTGATCATTCACCATTTCATGGTCATGACGCCATTTGTTGACGTACCTAAATGTTTTTGTCCTTCTGTATTGGTATGAAGTAAATTTATTGACATTATTGACATTTTAACGGCCCGTACACACACAGGATGATGATCTCTATGTTGCCACTGAAAGACATTTTTCATGCACAGACACATGTTGGAATCTCTGGAGTTTACCTGGAAGTCTGATTATACCTGCACACACATGAACACACACAGCACGCACACTGTCTGCTAAATGATTGGAACTGATGAGCCGTCAGCAACTGCTCGGGCCCACATTGAAGCCTTAATTTATGGAAGTGCAGTTATCACATGTGATTTATTGATGCGTACACTCCCATGTGCCTTCGCTAAAAACACACACATGAGCAAACGGAGGCACACTCATATTCTCCTCACCCTGCCTGTGATGGATGATGAAGGGCCTTTCCCAGGAATTGATTGGCCCAACCCAGGGGTAGGTGAGTTGGGGATTGATGGTCACGATGATGTACAGTTGAGCAGATGTGAACCTACTCTAGCTGGGGGGTCACTACTTAGCTAAGTCTTTCTATGGGCTGTCTTCTCCACTCACTTGTCTTCTGTATAATGTAAATAGAGCTAATGCACAGGGAATCACAGGCAAAGACTTAACATCTGCTGTTAGTGATGAAGACTGATTTGGATTTGGATATTTTCTGTCTCTCCCGATACCAGGTTTGAAAATGTTTCTTTCTGCCAGATCATTTGGGGGTTTTATGTGCCTGGCTGGACTGCACTGAATTGCATGACCTCCATGTCTTGTTATGACCTTGGAGGACAGTCAGGCTCGTTCGTATTCCTTTATGCCAGTCACATACTGTATATTATTTGTCAGAACATGTTGTGTGCCTGCGAAGCCAGCATTTTTCAGTTAATTAATGATTATTTAGGCAAATAAAATGAAATCGAGCACCAATTCAATTGTGATAAAATGCATAATTTGTTTCCTTTGTCAGGCAGAGAATAAAAAAAGGATTAGTAATATCCAGCATCTGAGTTGCTGTCTGACTTTAATGGAGCTTTCCTCGAAATCTCAGCCGTTGCAGAAACACCATATTACTGTTCAGCAGTAGAGTTTTATTATTCATGCTAAACCTTAAGAAAAATATGACTATTAGTTCAGTCACATATATAGTACATACTCTTTCTTTTCTTAATTTGCAGTTAAAATTACTCTCCAGTATTTGCCTGTCAAAAGCCACAACCCAAGTTTGGTTTACGCTAATGGTGGGGTAATACTGCGTTTACACAAGATCAAAAGACCTGCCGGAGCTGAGACAGACCATGGAACTTGCATGTACATTTTCCCTCAGATAGACTATGTTTTTTTTTTTTTTACATATGTATTTTTTCCTGGCATTGCCTCAGGCCAAGATTCTTTCTTTGCCCTAGCTAATCCTCTTTTCCACCTGCTGCTGGAGTGTTGAGCACGTCAAGCAGCACCCTGGCCAGGCGCCAGATGTCACAGCCTCAGAGTTGGAGGTCGGTTCAGGGTTATTGTAATGAAAAAAACTCCAGAAACTTTAGCTCAGTTCCCCTTAGGTCAAGAATCCTTCCCACTGGAATCCTTCTGTGTGAACCTATTGCCTGTAAAAAGTGCAGAATCTCTTAGTTAAAGAGAGAGTAATTTCATATAATACCAATCATAATAACCCCAAAACGCACAGTTGCTTCATACCAAATAAAGAAACCATTGGCATGTCAGTGTTCAGATGTGATTTTAAAAAGCCGTTCCAAATGATGCAAAATCATTTTTCTGTACCGGATTCAGTAAGACATTATGGGAAAGTAACAACATTATCATTGATTTCCCGTCATGGTGTTCCCATCATAAAGGCCTTCCAGTCAAACTGCTGTTGACCCTTTTTTGGGGATTATGTGGTGCAACAGAACACTCATGACAAACTGTCCATCATAGTTGTATTGATATTCACATGCTGGTAAGAGTTAAGGACTGAAGTACTTCTAGTACTGTAAGTTTAAGTTGTTTATTTGCAGGCAGCTGTGGAGGCCAGATTGTGCCACAAGAATAATAAGACTTTTTCTGTGTTTTTAAAAATGCTTAATTATAATTGAGCATTTAATTGATATATTAATAGATACATTTCTTAGACTGATTAACTCTCTATTTAAAGTATGCAATGCAAAAACAGTTCTTAAATTACATTACTTTACATTAATTTAATATATGAAATGAATACAATGTAAATGTTGTTAAATGCATCAAGTAATTTAAAGAGTGAAAAAGTCTTTAATTATATAATAATTACTATTTTGGTGGAACACTCCATCTTCCACAGCCAACTTGTTTTATTTCAATTATTTTAATTAACTGAACACTGCACATTTTCTGTTTGTGAAACATTTCTTTGTGATAGTTTCAGTGTTTGAAATAGATTGATATGAACACGGGTGAGTGTGCAAACACTTAGCTGAAGGCAGAGGCATTTACTCGTTTGTATGTGTTAATCATGATTATGAGACTGTTATTCTGACATATTCTTGGTGGGGATGGGGCTGTGGCTTGGCCGACGGTTTGTGTGTATTCGTATGTGTCGTGCGTTTGTGTGTGTGTGTGTGTGTGTGCGTGTGTGTGTGTGTTTCAGAGCCGCAGCTGAAAGGCATCGTGACACGACTGTTCAGCCAGCAGGGCTTCTACCTGCAGATGCAGCCGGATGGAACCATTGACGGCAGCAAGGACGAGAACAGCGACAACAGTGAGTGGAGCATTATAGAAGCTACAGCTTCCAGCATAAAACAATTAATGGCAAAAACTCAGTTGGTTATATAATATATATCCACATTTTATATGCTGTGCCTAGTCATTTTTAATTCCTCTATAACTGATGCCATTTGGGCAGCCTAAAGCAATCCAAAATTAGTTTAAGAAGCCCTCACTGATTTGGATTATCCATACAAAAAATGTCCAATTTTAAAGGGAACTGTTCAACAAATTCCACAAGGCAGTGACTATTTATGCAATAGTATACATGGATATAAATTTGTCAAAACCTACTCAAAGAGTTTATGTGTTCTTAATCTGTCTTCTCAAAAGTATACTTTTCACATTGAGTAAATGCAATATTTATGGAGTATCTCGTATTAAAATTTCTATTCCTAAGTAAAATTCATTCCGATATCTCGTATTGCGTTAACCATTTCTACTGTGTACACTGCATGATTGTAAGTGTCACATTGTTTTGATTGATTCAGCTCTAAGAAGTGTTTGATTATCACAGCAGAATTTCCTTCCTGGAAAAACCCATCAACTGACACAACTGTAGCCCCACAGCTTCATTCCTGGTCACAAAGATCCCTCCCGGAGCCACCTCTTTGCAATATCTCACCACCGATTGACTTTCCGTAGTGCACAACCAGTGGATAAATAGTCTCCTGGGCATAGTCCCGTAAAGCGCTCACACCCTTTCCACCCCCATAGGAACAGAGAAGAGGAAGATCAGTAGAGTCTGTAGAGAGTCTTCAATATTAAAACATAGGCTTTTGCAACAGTTTCCTATGGGAAGTGAAGGATCAAGGCAGAGATGTATGTCAGCAGAGAATGGTCGTCAAAGCGATAATGAAGACACTCCCAGTCTGGAATGAGGCCAGACAGAAACTAAATCATGTCTTTCTTTTCTAAAACATCCTGCCAATCTTGAAGGAAGCCAGAGCCAAAGCTGCTGGACTGTAGCAGTCATGTGGTGAAAAGAACGGTCTCTCCCTGTCACTCGTCATTTTATATTTTATGAGGAGATTGATCTTTTGTGAGAACTACTTAAAGCATAAAGGAAGGGTCTTCTGAGCAAAAACGATGAATGCACAAGGGGGAAAAATTATGACATCCACATAATGCATTTTCTTTTTGTAAGACAAACACAACGCTTTTTTTTTTTTCCCTCCATTGCGTCCTAAGATGTTGGCTGATAAGGTTTTTGTTGTATGTGAGGGTTTTCCCACCTTGAGGTAATCCTCTTCCTAAGCCAATGGATGGAGAAATGCAGTGAATAATTCAGCCGGAGGAAACTAAAAATACCACCTTCTCCGTTTGTACCCAATGAATAATTCTCTATTTGAGATGCCTCAAGCTCAGAGACTGTCCGAAGGAAGAGACAGAGAGAGCAGAGGAGAGGAGGAGGTGCAGCAAGATGAAGTGTTTTCAGTAGAAACAAAGAGACCAGAAGAATAAAAGAAAAAGACAGTGATTAAGAGAGAGAAACATGGATGAAGATGATTTGGTATTCTGGTCTTGCACTGAACTATTGATTGCCCGGCTAGATTATTAGAATAATAGATTACCCCCACCCTTAAACCACACCACCCTCTGACCTGCAGTATCCTCAGCAGCGCTACACGGAATACAGTAATTTATTTTCAGGGGGAGGTTCAGTGGAACCGATGGGATAGAGGAGCATGATACCGCCTGCATACAAGGTGCGACCTCAGCCCAGAGTCTGTTTCAATTTCATTTTATATTGTTTGCTTCATCTCTGCACGGAATGACAGCAAGTGCTGAGACATGGACACAACTAAACTCAAAATAGTTTTAGTTGGAGGAATGTATAAAAAAAAAAAAAAAACTGCTTTCTGCTTTGATTAAATCATGGCTTTTTGAATAGTAAAACTTGTTTTGACCCAAAATTTACAGTAACCTATGAAAAGTGGTAGAATAGGTTGTTACAATAGTAGTTGAAACTGATTTAGTGGTAAGCATGGCTGCCCGGCAGAGCTACACTCAACTAACTGCAAGGGCTGTGGAACACCATTCAATTAATTAACATCCATGTTCAGATTTGAGCAGTTATTAATTTGATTGCCATCAGCTGATCGCCTGCAGTTATTACCTGCGCACACTCTAGAAAGATATTGCTGGTTATGAGACATCTGCAGTATCAAGCCTTCACACACCATCTGTCTCGGATTCTCCGCATTTGATGGATGGGATGAAGCAGGACTTTTTTTTTATTATTATTTGAAGACCCAGTCACTAATTTCAATTACTTAATCAACTCTGAAGGCGCAAAGAAGGAGAAGTGTTGGAAAAAATAATATTAGACACTAGCACACATATAAGCACACATACCAACACACCTATACTGTATATACCCACTCTCCCATCTTTGGATTTGCACTACTCTCTGGATCGGGAGATGTGCCCTTGGCATTTTAAGTTTGGCTCAGTGATTCTCTTAACCTCTCCTTCAGGGTTTATTTCCTGCTGCGCCAGTATTCCTCACATCAAATGCACTTCCTTTAGCCGACCTGCAGGATTTGCATGTAGCCGATTACTGCTCCACTGGAAGACTTGCCATTTCAAGGATTTTGCTTTATTAGGTTGTTCGAACCTTTTTTTCGAGACCTTTTGTCATAGAAGATCCCTGGAACTCTCTTAACTCTGTCCCTGCGCCATCCCAGCCTCTACTTTTTTCGTGGTAAAAGATAGAGATTGAGGTTATTAAGGAAGCAGAACAGCCTTCAAAATAGTCATCAGGTACTCTAACAGCAGTCAGTGTGGCTGTAATTATGGAATCCATAAACTTGTGGAGCTGCAAATAGAAAAGCTGGACATTTAGAAGGTAGCTGAATGACAGCTCCTGACGGATATTTAATTATTTGGCAGGCAAATGAGAGCAGGGACGGCAGATCGTAATTATAGCAAAATAGTATACTGGCTCACTATATTTTATGTCTCTTTTCATTCCCACTTTTCAAGCCAGGGCATTAAGGGGAGTCCTTTTGAGGGCCCTACTGCAAGTATGACTTCTCAGAAAAAGATGGATTTGTTTTGATAGGTGGAGGTGCGCTAGGGTGGAACACTCCTGGGCTTTAGTGATACGTGACAGAACTGTGCACGGTGCCTCTGAGAGACACCAGCAGGCATCAGAGCAACAAAGGCAGCAGCCATGAAAGGCAGACAGGCAGAGGACCGAGGGAACAGACCAAGGGGAAGGAGAGAGTTGTAACAGAAAAGACACAGAGGAAAAATCAGAGACTGAGAATCCTGGGAAAACAAGATTTAAGGTGCTAATGGACTAACATTCTGCCTTTATACCCCAAACATCTGGCCCTGGAGGTTATAACTAGCTGCAAGAGTGGTAAGTGTGTATCACCCTCACCAGTGGCCCGGAGGCAGATTGAAACCAATGACAGGTGAAAGCAGCACGTCGATATTTATTGAGTGAAATTGAATCTGCTCAGAGGACAGACCCGTGTTGGCACGTCTCCTCTTGTCCCTGCCAGCTTTATCTGATAGTCCCCATCGCCACTTGCAGAATAATCATCCTAACAATACACAGAGTCTGCAGTACGCAAAGGGTGTCCTCACACATTCATCAAACCAAAGCCCATTAAAGTCACAGTCCAGTCCTCAGATTCAGTTGAACTCACCTACAGAGATGACAGTAGTTCATATCTAGAAGTCATTTCAAACTGGACTTGTTGTTTTCAGAATTGATAAATCCACTTGGACAACTGGCCAAACATCATGTCGAGTTGCTTTCCCCAACTAACTGGACTGTTGTACAAAGATGCTCTGGATGCTTTGCCGTCTTTTTTGTAGACCAAACATCAATTCAGTTACCTGTCAGCAGAAAGTTTAGGAATTTTGCTCTGACATTAATGCTTCTCTGTTAGACTCAGGTGCCTCAGCGTTGCCACTGTCCGTGTCCTGTATTGTTCACTTTACTGCTGACAAAGAACAGCGATCAGAGCCTGTCATATCTACAGGAGTTAAGTGAAAACTCAGTTGTTCTGTCCTTTCTGTCTGATGTCTCTCTATTGTCTCTGTCTCTTTGCATCTGTCTGTCCCTCCCTCCCTCCCTCCCTGCCTCTCCATCACTCTTTCCGCTCTGCAGCCCTGTTTAATCTTATTCCTGTGGGTCTGAGAGTGGTGGCCATCCAGGGGGTGAAGAGTGGCTTCTACATCGCCATGAATGGCGAGGGCATGCTCTACAGCTCAGTAAGATACAACCCTTTGCTCCAGTCACACGGTTAGGTTGTGCATGTGTTTGTGCGTGTGTGTTACCAGCATGTGTATTAGTTCATTTACACATGTTGTGTTTTGTTCTGTTTGTTGTCTCTTTTAATATCCCACTGCAGCCAAGACTCAGCCCTTCCAAACCCTTTCATCTCTGCTTTATTCGAGAGCTCTTCAGATGTGGCTTTGTGTTGCTGTTCAGCACTTATTCTCTCCCTTTGTTGTTGAAGCCGCACCGCGTACGTTTTACATTTAATTTGACATCAAGTTCAGTGCTCAGCCTTTTTAAATTTGCTTCTTCTTCTTTTACTGGCTACTAAAGGAAGCTCATTATGTAGCAGCTATAAACAGAAATTACACTGAATTTTTAACGGTCTTTTGATTTGAATGATGTTGCTTTGTTCAACTTTCTATCCAGGATTCCTGCTGTCATGAAAGGGTACTACACAGCAAAAATATTCTTTTTACATCAATGCAATCTGAGGTGTGAAATGCTTTTACTTGTTTCTGATGTAAGTCTTTGTTCAGCATTTAATTTGAATTAATTTGAGGTCATTTTTTTTACGTTAGCCAAATGTCCATCAAAGTACAGCACATGCCTTGGAAAAATTGGAATTATCTTGCCACATTAGTGGAAATACTCCTACAGGTGAAAAAAAAAAATCAAGCCTCAGTGGGGGAGTAAATATTGTGACGATGGATCTTTTTTTTGCAGTGCAAGATATGAGAAGCATATAGGCTAGTGTGGGTAGCAGATGCACAGGCGGGGGTGGACACAGTCACGGAAGTCAGTTGGAGAAAACATTCAGTCGTAGCTTTTGCATTGTGGATGAAGTCATGCTTCTGGATCACGTTTGTGGAAATGAGTTGCAGAGCTAGAGAAATGGGGTGGGGGCATAGACGGAGATATAGAGACAGGAACATATCCCTAGTTGGCATGGTTATATAACCTCCCGTCTCCCGGTTGCTAATCCAGTTGGAAATAGTGTAACTGAAGAAAGAAAAGTTGAGAGTGCTGCGTTACCCATAAACCTCTGCTTGGGGACTATGAGATGGGAGTCTTACCGGCAGACAACCAATGATGGTTTCTCTCATCCATGATGAATGACTGGCAAGAGCTGGAATTCACAAATTGCCCATCAAACTTTTTTTGTTCTCAAAATACTCATAAAATGAAGGACAGAGTGAAGCCAGTGTGTCTGCTGTGTTGTGACTTACATTCACCGACACGGGAGCCGCTTTACTGCGAGGGTGACAGGAAAACATTTAGGCCGGATAAATCGTGTACTTGATGTATTTTTTAAAATGTGCACTTGAATAATTGCAGAGTCTCATAAATTCAGTGCCATTATTTCAGAAAAAAAGCATTCTCCCTCAGTACAATCTGAGCACAACTCAGCGCCTCGACAGACGTATGAGCACTCACAAGTTCAGAGAAGGACATACAGTAAATGCGCAGGCTGTTGTGACTCATCCAGGTAGTCGGATTCATTCATAACTAAAGGCGCATAAACAAGCGCGCAATTCATAGCCCTACTATGAGGCTAATATAACCCTCCACCCACCTATCTATGTCTAATTAAAGTTTAGTCAGAGAGCAATCTTTTAATTTATTAAATTGACTCAAAGTTGGGACGCTGTATGAACCCCCCCCCCCCACGCACACACACAGACGCACAAACCCTTGATGAAATCCTTATTTGCGTCAGAGTACGTGATTATTATTAATTAAAAGTAGTTCAGTACCTCAGTGTCAGACGGCAGCTCTCAGCCTGACAAAAATGACTCTCCACGCATCATTTTAATCATCATTTTTATGGGCACAGGAACAATTTTGTGACCTTTCTATCACAGGGGGTTTGGGGGGGAGGGGGGCATTTTTGTGGTAACAGTTGAAAGGCCATTTTAATTAAAGCCATGAAATGGATGGACTCTTTGGCTGTATGGAGGAGGTTTGTCTTCTCAGATGTGAAGCATGGGAAATTAGCATGCATTGGTAAGCATAATACGGGTGGTAGGCTGGATCACTCAGCCTTGAAGAGCCACAGAGTACTTACAAAAGACGCTATAATTAACATGCTAACCATTGGATGAAAGCACAGATAGCCTTGGTTTCTCCTTCTAATTCCCATTTTTTACATGTTTAATTGACCAATACAGATTACTGTGTGTATGTGATAGAAAGTGTGAGAACTGTGTTCTCCATTCACACTTTTATGAGAGCTATAAAATAAGTCCCTCACTTTCATTCCTCACGCTTGCTCACGTTTACTTTTATTATTATTTGTCCAGGTCTTTTTCCACACACCCTCTTTCATCTGCTCTGCTCTCTCTCATCCAAGGTCTCCATTGCACTCTTTTCTCTATCCAAACTATAAACAAGCTTTCTTACAGCTTGTTTGGTCACCTTGTTTTTTTCTTCCCAACATCTGAGAGCAGAGATGCACAGTTCCCCTCCGCCACCCTCGGGAGATAATTACTGACGGATATCCTCCTAACTCTCTAACACTCCCTCCCTTTTTCTTTTTCTCTCCCTGCTTCTTTGCGCTGTCTTGTTAGTGAAGGATTGCGACTAGCTTCATCTTCTGTGTGTTTGAGATAAGACGTTGTTGTGTTGCAACTTTGTGAAGCCTTTCTCTCAGACTTTCATCTGTCTGTCAGGTACTTAGCTAATATGTAGTAGTTCATTTAATGTTACTGTTGATCAAGGATGTAGCCATGGAGTCAATATTGCAGGGGACCAAATCTGCAGGGGGGGAGTATCAGGGGATCTCATTTCCTGCCATTCTAAAAGGTTAGAAAATTCACTAGCACACTGGATGAACTTTTTTATTTATCTGTAATTTTTTTTTTTTACAAAAGTAACTAATAGTGCATTGTATTACATTGCTCTGTTTTTTGTTCTCTATTTTTTTACCTTTTCTTGTTTCATTGTATGTAATGGTAAAGATGAGGGATTAATAATGTACAACCATGAGCATAATCATACAAACAGAAATCTATGCATTGTTATATGAAAACAAGTCCAGATATTGTGGCCAAGGTTTAGCAAATTGTTTATTTATTTACATATTTACAAGTAAACTTTGGTGGCAGCAGGGGCGTTTGCTCTGCTCTCCTCTCATTTTCTCCTCTGGTCCTATATTCTCCTTTCTTCTCCAGTCATCTCTTCTCCTTTGCCCTGCTCCCTAGTCATCTCTTCTGCTCAATTCTCATTTTTTGAACTTATTTATTTATTTATTTACTTTATTGTTTTATTAATTAACCCACCATCAACACCCCACGCTGGGGGACTTTATTAGTCGTAATGTTGTTTTCTTCAAATCAGGGCTTTCCTTGTTTGTTGACGCTCTCCAGTCATCTCTTCTTCTCTCCATTGCTAGTTTCCAGGTAACTTAGCTATGTTAGCTAACTTTAGGGACTGTTGATGATTAGCACTCGCAAATTGGCCCATTTGCACCAGAAAAATTTGTTTCCACACCAGGCAATTACTGACACTTTTTAGCAAAATATCATTTATTTCCACAGTTCCAGCGAAAATGACGTTTTGGCGTTAACGTTAACTTTTCATGTATGTCATGGCTGAAGTGAAGTGTGATTATTGATACATTTTTACAGTAGTAAGTGTCCCATCAACAACTGAACATCAACTGATCCTAACTTTACGCAAAACTAGCGAGTGGAATATGCTCGGAATGTATGGGCTGTTCACTAGCTAATGCATTGAATTAGCTAGCTTTAATAACAATTCATAACACTTTCCAAAAACTATCACAATTGACGGTGATATAGCCTACGTAACATTCATATTACATTCTATTTTTCCACTTTTTAATACATGTGAAAGTAATGAAATAGAGAGACAGTACAGTGCTTGACATTGATTGTACCTACCCACAGCAGTCGAGCAACGGCCAGTGTTGCCAACTACTTTCAGTGGAAAGCAGCTAAAGCCTGCAGGCTCCCAGCTGAGCCTGTTGCTGATTGGAAGCTGATGGTAGCCATGGGTGTGCAGGATGATAATGCTTATGTGGAGAGTTTAGCAATGAAGTGCATGGGGGCTGAGCATCTACAATGAAGAGTTCCCTTCCATTATTTATAACACTTCTCAATCTGACCTAGTTTACTGCACAGCAGTAACCACTGTTCTCTCTCTCTCTCTCCTTTTCTCCATCTCTCTCTTTGCTATCTATCTAGCTATCTATCTATCTATCTATCTATCTTTCTATTCTCTGAGCACAGGTGGGTGCATTGCATGAGACATACTGTATCTTTCCACAGACATCTTACTCTTTCTATCAATCGGCTGCTAATTTGACCACTTCTTATTTATGTCACAGAAAAAAACAATTTGTAGCAGTAAATCCCCCCGTAAGGCCCTGAGGGGAAGAGTGAGGGGAAGGCCAGTGAGAGCTTTAAATTTAGCTTCAGTGACAAATGATAATGGGCATTTGTGAGTAGTCTTTTTGCCCCCTTCGCATGTCGTGATCCAAAAATGGTTATGAGGAGTTATTGTTGCTGTTGAATCAGAAACTGACACACTGTGTGTTTTTGGGTGCATCAGGGCTGCAACTAATCTGTAGATAATATTGTTTGATTTAACACTTACTGTAATTGTTTAGTCTATAAAATGTCAGAAAATGGTAGAAAATGTTTGGTGTTTCTGCTTGATAGATGACCTCAACAACTAATCCATTATCAAAATTGTTTGTGAATTATTTTCAGTCAGTATACTAACAGATTATTTAATGAACTGCTTTGGCACCACTGTGCATGCACATTATACAGTTACGTGTATGTGTTGACAGTCCTAATGACAGATAGTGGCAGTGCTCTCTGCAGGGAAAGAGAAAAAATAGAGGAAATTAAAGAGAGGCTGGAAATGAGTAGAAAGAGTAGAGAAAAGGTATTGGCTATTTGGGCATTAGTACGTGTCTGTAATTTGATGTTAGCCATTAGTTATCAATGTCCTCTCTGGAGGAAGGTTTAGAAGGAAAGAACAGAATCTTGTTTCAAAGTGATTGAGTTTCAGAATGAAACAGAGAAGAAGATAAACAGGGAGGGGACGACAGGGATGGAAAAAGTGAGAACAAGCTTTTTTCAGTTTAAGTAATGTCTAGACAATCCCCGACCTGAATCTCTCCCAGAATAATAATGAGCTCCCCGGGAGTTCCGTGGCAGGGATGGGATTCTCACTGAGGCCAAATCTCTCAGATACACCAGTGGCTCAGGCCCATATTTAAATGGAGGTCCTCCCGAAATCCTCCACATCTTTATCCAGAGTCAAAGGATGCCTGTCGGCAGCAGCAGGGCTTTTTAATGCAGCGCCAGGGAGCTGCCTCCCTTCTCGGATGGATACAGTAACTGATTTGAATTCAGGATGCGTTCAACCCAGTTCTGTTGGCAACCCAGTTTTGTATTCCACACCTCTTCTTTTCCTGCTTCATGTTTCATCTAAAATTTCCTACACCCACACCCCCACCTTCCACAACCCCAAAAAATACAAATATGCCTATCACCTCACTCATATCTGTCTGAATTCACGGTATCATCTTCTATTTTGGTTGTTTTTTTTTTTTTGTGTTTGACATTATGCGGCAACCGGCTCCAGGATTAAGATATTTTGCAATCCAGAGAAACAGATGACACCTACTGTTACAAATAATGGCTGACATGAAAATAAAACTCATAATAACTCACTGTAGAACAGCATCACAGTGACCCCCACTGTAAACCATGAGGTTAGTACTATACCATGTAACAACAATGTCCCCTGATCAATTCCATTATTTTTTTGGAAACAAACACAGATTACATTTAGCATTTATCACCAAAATTTATAGTGTCTGTGACTATCAGAGTTCTTGTTCTCCAGCTTCAGCTGGTGCATTGATACATTTTTGGGGCATTAACATCGCAACTATTCATCAGTAGAATAGCCTCCCATATAGCCTCCCTTGATGGCCACAGCCATTTGTTGAGCTTACTGCCAGTTACTGTCACACTGGTTGATTTTATGTGCAGGTTTAGCTAGCAACTGACGTCGCTAAAATTGTCAGCTACTCTTTTCTGCATTTCGTTTCACCTGTTCGTTGGTCTTGTCTCCTTCATGTTTTATGACCTGCATTCACTACATATTTGCATTTCTGCAACAGATCTGTGTATTGCATCACCTGTTTTCCACGTGTGAGCTTGAGAGTAGGAGAATCAAATAAAATGGTAATGGGGTTATAAATTCATTCCCTTAAATACCTTTAAATTACTTCCTTGTGTAAATCTGTGCCTGTGGAATAACATTTCAAATTACCATTTCAAATTATACTTTGTCCCTACTTCTATGGTGTTTGTTCATCAGGTCTCAGGTGGACCTCTTTTACTTTTCTTTAGCTCCCTACTGAAGCCCCTAATGGTAGCATGTGAGCAGTCCCACATGCCCAGTTTCACTAACAAGTTCTTCACGTTTCTCCTTCAGATCACCAAAGAATATAAATAAGTGTCCTTGTATTCAGTTTACCATCACTAAGCACAGCCTGTTACTCCTTGAATGTGGCACGTCTTTTTTTTAATTTTCCTTGTTTTGCAGCGGTAACAACTTTCATTGATTATGTGTTACTGGCAGAGGAAGTGACAGGGCAAACCTGTTTGCGTGCATTTTAATGTGTGACAGCATATGTGTTGCGTTGAGTTGGTGTGTTCATGTGTCCATTCGCCAACATGTATTTCAGTGCATTTCCTTCCCTGTTTGGTTCTGTGGTTTACGTGTGTCCGTTGAGGAGCTCTCATTAATCATGAGAGACTCCGACCCCAACTCTTCAACTCATATTTCCATTTAGTCATCCACAAACAAGGTACTTTGTCAGAGACATCAAAGTCACTTACATTCCACCCCTATCAATTCCCAGCCACGGCCAGGGTGCTTTCTAAACTGCTCCAAGCCTTTTCCTAGACACTAACAGAGTGTCGTCCTTGTGGACAAAGGGGGTTCTACGGTGTGTCAGCAAAGCAAAGTGGCTGATTGTGAAGGGTAGGATAGTAGAGAGCACCTATGAGTTTGTGTGGGTGTGTACGTGCGTGTGCTCGGCCTCATTTGGACTCCAAACAGATGAAGAAGGGACAAAGCCTGCTGGTGTGTAATGTATCACTGTCTCCCCCCTGCCCACATATATTCACACACAAACACTCACGCGGCCAGACAGGCTCGGCATGACCCCCAGTGCCCCAGCAGAGGAAGAGATGTCTGCTGTTTGACAGTGTGTCAGCAGGCCTAGATAAACTCAACCATCTCTCCACAACGCTTGTCCTCTCTCCTGCTGTCCAGCAAGACGTCTCCACACTGCCAACCATGTGACTTCACTTTCCCTGAGTCCTTTATACAGTCTGCTGTGTACTACTGTGTCTTATAACTGAGCAGTCACACACAGTGTGACTTATTTTTCTGAAGAGTGGCATTATGTGCAAGCAAAGACACAGACACACATACTCTTAGAACAGCATTCATTTTGTCAGGGCCTATATTAAAGCTGATCTAATTAATATTTTTACATAAACGATGGATAAAATGACTATGTTTAATGTGAAATGTGTTGCTAGTAGCACAGACCTGACTCTGCAGTTGTCCTCAACTCTACAGAGCTTTTAGTGTCTCCCAATGCATAATTTTGGAGTTTTTACGGCCCACAACTGTGCTGTTTTTATTCAATCTCAGCACGTTCATCAGCCTTGGCTGCGGCCACCGCAGGGAGCTGTTTTCAGCGTAAAAGATCAGATAAATCCACTTTGCGCTACCTGCCCAGCACCACATGTAAGTGAGCATACTGAAATTTCTAGCAGCTATAAGGAGCCAGACATTTTTTCTCAGTGATGGTGGTTCAGGGTTGGTTGAGAACAAAACAGAGCTAAAAGGAGAGTGAATATTGGACTTAAATTTGTCAGGTCGCCAGAAACATGTCTCCAAATGAATGCGTCTGGTGGGCGCGTTGGACTGTTTGGTAACAGGTTTGCCATATCAATTGTGTAAGGTGGTGTAATGTCAATGTTGTGCTTCCAGCTTGTTGCACCAAAACAATGCAGAGAAGATGTCACATATTTTATTGTTGTTTACTGCATGATTTAGGTCCTGCAGAGGGAACAGCTTTTTAGGGTCAGTCAGTCAGAATCACAAAAGGACATATTTCCTCACTCACCGTTTGTGCTATCTAGCCATGTAGATAGATTAGGTTGATTTTAGCCAGGTTTAGAGATATTTTCTATCAGATTTCTTCCTCCAATCCAATACAAGGGAAGGAAATTGAATTTTGTTTGTACGGCTCATAGGTTTGAAAAAACCTGGCTAAATAAAATCAAACTATCTACATAGCTAGATAGTACAATAAGTGACAAAGTTTTTTTTGTTTGTGATTTGTCACCTAACCCTTTAAGATAATTTTTCTCTGCCTCTCCTTCATCCTTTATCCTTCACGCTTTTAAAGGCTCTCCCACTCTCTATCCCTCTCTCTCTCACACACACATGCATACACACACCCAAACACGTAAAGAGTCACCTCCAGCGGGAAGCAGAATTGGGCTGTCAGTCAAATGGACAACCTTAAAAGGGCACAGAGCCTTGCAGGAGATATTAATGAGTGAAATACAGCACACACACACACACACACACACACACACACATACACACACACACACACACAGTGCAAAGCCTGCCTAAACTGAGACGACCCAGCATCTACCAAACCAGCTGTTCTGCATCTGTTCCCTGTCCTTCAAACTGACTGGCATTAGTTTTTAATTTCACCTCTTGCAGTCAGGAAGCGTTCAGACGAGGAGGAGAGCAGGGATGAGGGGTAAGGGTGGTGAGGTTTGGCATCCACCTTGTCATTGCATGTTAATCAGCTCACCTGTTTTATGAATTATAGTTTTTTTTTGAAAAAGTAAAGAAACACATTTCCCTTCCTATTTAGGAGTCAGTGCCACCATTATCTTCATTAAAATTTTTAAGAAATTACCCAAATTACTGCAGTTTAGATCTGTAAGGAATTAGAGAGCCAAAACATTGTTTCCTCTCTTGCATTGCCATGACAATAATCTGGCCCCTGATTTCAGCCCAGACTGTGTATCGCATATCTAGATCTTTCCATTTTTCCTGTCATTCCTCTTGACCTCCTGCGTGTCTCCTTGACTTTCTCCTTGACTTACTGCTTCAGTAATGAAGCCGGGAGATAGCAATCTTCCATTGTTCACCATTATTCTAATAAGACTATCATTCTCATTACTGGGATTCCAATGATACGTGTGTGTGTGTGTGTGTGTGTGTGTGTGTGTGTGTGTGTGTGTGTGTGTGTGTGTGTGAATACAGTATGTTTACTGACCTTGGCAATGTACACATTCTAGTGATGAAAGCCAGTATCAGCAGAGTGAAACGGACACAGTTTTCTTTTTTTTTTCTTTTTCTTAAACGAGACTTCATTAAAGTCATCCGTCTGTCTTGGTGGTGGTTATTACCACATGTGACTTTGATATTTATGTGGATGCAAATAAATTTTCTTGGTGCAGTGATTTATGTTTACTTTATGCCTTCCTTAATTCTTGCATCTGTGTCTTCCACTCAATCTGTTTGCAGGAGATGTTCACACCCGAGTGTAAGTTCAAGGAGTCCGTTTTTGAGAACTACTATGTGATCTACTCGTCCACTGTGTACCGTCAGCAGGAGTCGGGCCGAGCCTGGTTCCTTGGCCTCACCAAGGAGGGGCAAGTCATGAAGGGCAATCGGGTCAAGAAGACTAAGCCCTCATCACACTTTGTGCCCAGGCCCATTGAAGGTATGGGAGAGCTTGTAGAAAAAGGTTTTTGAAACAGGTTTAGTACCCTACCTGTGCATGTTTTATCCCATTAACTATAAATTTTGTGTCCTATCCTGGTAATTATAGGACACACAATTTACCATCTAGTCTACCATGAAATATGTAGGAATGTGGCATAAAAAGCAGTTACTTAGTGCTGCGGTTTCAGCAACTCTATTTGAATTTTAAGGCACAAGAGAGTCAGAATTTCAGAAAAAAACAAGAAGGATAACGAAAAACTGTCTAATTCTTACATTTAAAATGTTGCAGTTTGGCAGATAACTATCTCATGTCAGATATAACAGGATTCTAAACAAATAATCTCGTAAGGATGCTACTGTGAATTTTCTGTAATAGATTACCAATTGTGTCTGAAGCAGTTTAAATATCTTTTAATGGAAAACAGTGGTTGCTCTGAAGGCTAAGAAAACATCTGGTATGTTTTTTTAAACGTTTAATTCATATGTTTAATGTGTAGAGAAATGATCCTGGATTCACATACAGGTTAACAGGATTTGATGAATTATTAAAGGAATAGTTTTGGAAAAACAGTTATTTCCATTCTTAAGAGTTAGATGAGACTTTTGATACCACTCTCATGTCTGAATGTTAAATATGCTAAAACCAGCAACTCATTAGTTTAGCATTGGCATGATGAAGGGAAATGAAACGGAAAGAATCAGTCTGGCTCTGTACAAAGGTAAAAACAAATCCACCAACCTTCTCATTAAATAGCACATTATATCAGATTTGTTTAATCAGTACAGTAATTAAAGTGTAAACAATGGTGGTAAAACCACAGCTGGTCATTTTTACACTTTGATTTTTACACAGATCAAACAAACATTACATAAAGTGTTGATTAGTAAGCTACAGAGCTGCTGGTAGGCAGACCAGCTGTTTCCCCTTGTTCCCAGTCTTTATGCCAAGCTAAGATAAATTCTCGCCGAAACTTCATATTTAATACACACGAGAGTAATATCAGCAGAACCCCCCCCCAAAAAAAACAAAAAAAACAAACAGCAAATTAACATATGTCTTTAAATGTAAATCTACTTTTTAAAGCGTATTGTTTCGCTGGTTTTTCAAGAAACAGGCTCAAGAAGGAAACCCACATTCCTTTTGAATATTTCTTCAGCTGTTGTGGGTACAGGTTTATTTTTAAGTGTCACGTCTAACATGTTTCTAGTGAGAGCAGTGTTTGATAGATATTATCATGAGAACTTGTCAAGCAATGTGATTTAAAAAAAAAAAAAAAGTGCTGACTTGGCCCTAATTCCCTGTCTTATCCCTCCCAGCCTGGTATAATTGTCCCTCCAGCCTCACACCTGACCTTGTCTCTGTCTGCACATCCATCTCTTCAATCTGCTCTTCATTGTCCCCTTTCTGAGCTCCTCCCCTCTTTGTCCCCCCTTCTCCTCTCCTCTCCTCTTCTCTCCTTCCTTCTCCTTTCCTCTCTTTACATTTCCACTACAGTGTGTATGTACAGGGAGCCGTCACTGCATGAGATAGAGGACAAACACCGCTCCAGAAAGAGCTCAGGGACTCCCACCATGAATGGAGGGAAAGCTGTCAATCAGGACTCCACATAGCAGCAAGGGGAGGGGCTGCCAGCAGGGGGCGTGGCCTCATCCTGACTCGGGGGGAGGGGCCATAGGAAAACTCAACGCCCCCATTATACATACCACCATCCCCTCTGAAGAAAAAGAGGGAGTTGTGATGACAACGAGGAGCTATTACTGTACACCCAAGACAACAAAAACAAAAACTGAACTCTTGCCTGTGAAGACCTTTTAGATGAATTAATATGAAACCAGAGGATATATATATATGGAAAAAAAAAAATATTTTCAATCAGGACTTGACCAACATTTTATGCAAAAAAAGAGAAAAAAGCTGTGATAAACAAACAAAGGAATGGTGGTCTCTCTTCACACAAATACAAATATTTACCATTTCCAATTTATGCTGTGAAAAACAAGCTTTAATACATGTTCAATTTTCATACATAGTTTTTTTTTTTTCTAAATGCTATTGCACTGTCACATGCTTTATCGTGTTATTGCTTTCAGTAATAACTATATCATCATCATCATTAGTAATCAGTTGCTCTTATCATCCCAGCCACTATCACGGATATTCTGGCTTTCTTTTGTTTCGGAGACTAAAGAACGTAATTTTTATTTTTCAATTACTCCTATGTTTTTTCTCTCACAGTTTGATCTTGAATGCACTGTCACGCTACCTGCTCTGGTGTGAGGGTGAGACTGAATGTATTTGATTGTTCTCTGTGTTAGACTCCAGGTGAAACAGAGGGTGGGATGTAATTTACTCAGGTGTGTACTGTAAGTTAGACTAATGAGACTAATAGGACAAATAGGGCTGTTTGAAATACTCTGAAAACTCATGAACTCCCCTATGTTATCCTGCTATGACAGGAAAGGACTGATGCAAGCAATATAATAGAGAACAGTCTAGTATGTCTCTAAATAATACTTGTAACAATATGACAACACATCTCTGTGGTTGGTGTGTTTGTCAGTAGAGGAGACTGACAAAGAAAGTTGTATAAGCAGGTCAAAGTCTGAATCAAAGGAAAACTGTTTTGATATAGCTCCGATTTACTCTTAACTTTTGCAAGGATTGTTAGGTTTTAAGTAAAGAGATGTCCAAACTTGTCTGAAATGGCAAAGAATAGTATTCTCTCCAAAAGCTGAGAGGAAAATAATGACCAGCATCAGCACTATGAGCCATGGCCAAAAATGGTCAATTCACATTTGCACCTGAAGAAACACAGACCCCTTTTCTGCTGTTAGCTAGGCTGTAACAGCAACTCTCTAAGTATAACTATATAACAGTAACCATGCTTTTGAACTATATGGACAAATCATATAATAATCCTTGATAGAATACTTCTGTTGTTTTTTTCAAGAGAAAGGATGGAAGTTGTTTTGGTAGGCCTGGCAGTGAAGAGTGAAGAGTTGTGTTGACTGGTTGTCGAGAAGTTAAAGTGATTTCTGGTATTTTTATTGTAAAACATTTGAAATTTCTCAACACTGGTGGACAAGGTGCCTGACTGTTTAATAATCCACTGACTTGACCTGTTGATATTGTCAGTGTAAGGTCACAATCATTAAGACTTTCCCATCACAATGGGAGCAGAGAGCCTCACTGAAGAGCCAGTTCATCTGGACTTAGCCAAGTTTGAGGAAGGATGTCTTACCATCCCAGTGAGAGCATCTCACTGTTTGTTTTCTCTGACATGGTAACCCATACAGTCCCCATCCCTTCTGGCTTTGTGACCCATGAAATGAGCCATTTGCTGCATTGTGAAGGAAAGCTTCTCTTTCATAAATCAACCTGCTGACAGGGCTGTGTAAACAAGGTGAATTGACTGGTACACCGCGCACGCTGTGTACACTGCATAACTCATTCCTAATCCCCAATTAGTTTGTCTAACTCAGGAAGTCCTACCTTTCTTTCGTGAATGGTGCCAGACGTAAAGGCTGGCCTCTCATTGTCCAGCACCCGTTGCACAAAGCCTCGCCACTGGTGTGGTGTTTAAGGAGGTCGGGATGGGGTCAATGGTGTTTTTATCATTTAAGACAGTGTACAGCTAAGCCTAGCCAGGTTAGGAAGGTTGTAAAAGGATTTAGAGGAGGCGAGACAAAGCATGAGCATCGCATGACTATAAAATTTGATGTAATCTTGGTTTTATTTTGGGGGTAAGAGCAACTAAAAGATTGTTTCAAATTTGGGGAGAATAGGTCCAAAACCTTTTTATGCAACATTTTGATCAATATTTTAGCGAGAGTTCATACATCTCTCATATATCTGGTTGGATATCCTATGCTAGGTTGGTGGTATGTACAGTAAATAGCACACATTCAGTTGTACAGAGCAAATCACCGTGATAAATCCTCATGGATCCTGGAGGGTCTTCCACCTGGGGCCCGGATCGATAGCTGGTGCAAGTTAACCCCAAGAGCTAATGGTAGATTAGTTCAACTTCCACAGGACCTACACCATAACAGTGATACATACAGTATATTAGATGTGACACTGAACGTCAACAGGCAAGACCAGCATATATAAATATCTTTTTATAGAGGTTTATATTGGTGCAAATGAGATACATGTGGACTTAAAGCAATGCATGAAATTGGATGTACTCGATGTCAACTGTTGACAGCAGACAATGAGAGGTTTCGAGAAACAGATGAATAAAGCAAGGAAGTAAAAATAGCCACTGTGAGAAAAGCAGTAAAGGAGAGCACTTTTGGTGGGTTTATTGATGTATGAAAGGGTGAGCAAAGGCTTTGATTGTATGTGGTATCAAGGATAATTTATTATTTTTATGTTTGCAGATGGTTTCACTGCATTGGAACATGCTCATATATGCATTATGAATTGTGAGATGAAATTAAAATTATGCATTGATAATAAAAATCAGAATGAAGTTAGTGATTGTTTAAGAATAAAGACTATGTTACCAAAAACTTTCACCTATGCAGTGATTGATTCAGTGTGGTGTTGATCGTGACTGACAGCCGTTCTGTGTATCTTTTTTATTAATGTCACTCTTTGCATCAACAACAGAAGCAGCAGGATAAGCAGACAAACTAAATCCATCAACAGGGGTTTTTAATGCGGTTCAATTCACCAGGAGTGATTTATCTTCTCACTACCCCTTAAATCCGATGTGTCATTTTGGGATGGCGCTCCTTCGCCCTTAATTCTCCTGTTGTCATGGAAACAGACCTTCCGAGCTGTCTGCAAGGAGAATGAGGAGGAGGAAGAGGAGGAGGATGAAGGCTTCCCTGACTTTCAGGACATGGCTTGTCTTCTCTCCTGCGTGATGGCTGCAGCACAGAGAACAGCAGAGTTGGGGAGGAGGGGTAGAGGGTCACTTGTTCTCCTTTTTTCAAATTTATTTTCTATTCTATCAGTTCTTCAGTTGCAGTAAACAGCTGAGCTGAGAGCAGCCCTGCAACCTGGGAGAAATGTAAAAATGTATTGTTTATTGGGAAGAGAACAAAGAAAGAGAATAAAAAGTTAAAGGCAAACAAACCACTGCTACTTTCTAGATGCAGGGGATGATAATTATTTTTTAATAATGATTTTTATTGTCATCTATATACAAATGTGTTTGTATATACATATATTTACATGTATATATATATATGTATATATATGTATATATGTATATATATGTATATATATATATATGTGTGTGTGTGTATATATATATATATATATATGTGTGTGTGTGTATATATATATGTATATATATATGTATATATATATATGTATATATGTATATATATATATATATATTTATGTATATATGTATATACATATATATATGTATATGTATACACACACACACTCACATACACTAAACACATTTTCTTATGTGCAGACATCTTGTCATTCCAATCTTGATTGTAATTTATCTAGTGCATTGTTGATTCATCTTAACATCAGAGTTCTCTTTGCTTCAAAGAAACCTCCAACATATACAGTACATTATTTGAAAAAAAGAGACTTAAGAGTCTAGAGCCACGCTGGTGGCTCTGTGAGGCTGTTCTTAATGCTGATGTGTAGCTGGTTTAATGTTTACCAGGTTCACCATCTTAATTTATAATGTTAGCATGTTAATTTGGACGAAATACAAAAACAACTGTGGCTGAGGGGAATGCCAAGTTTTGCAAGTATTGGACAAATTGAAATTTTCACCAGATGATGGTGGTAGAGGAAAAGTTAAGGGATCACCAAAGTTATTACAATTCATCCTGAGGGAGGCATGAATGTCTAGACCTAATTTCATGGCAATACATGCAATGGTTGTTGGTCATTTCACCCCAAATGACAAATTTGATTTCTGCATGAATGAAATCTGGGTTCATAGTCTGGAAACCACGAATGGCTATACAAAATTTTGTTCAATCCACCCAGTAGATGTTGAGATATTTATTAAAATTTTATTCGAATGAGTGCTTGCGGCACTACAGGAAAAAGTGAGGGGATAACTAAACTCTGTATGGTTGATCTTCAGGATGAATCCTCATCTTCATCCTCTAATAGTTGTCAGAAAATGTCACTAAAAACCAAAAATGTCAGCCTGCCTGAGGTGCTAGTCAGTCAGTAAGATTCATCCTCTTGGGACCACAAATGTCTGTACAAAATTCCATGGCTATCCATCCAATAGTTGTTCATATTTCAGTCTGGACCAAAGTGGTGGACCAACTGACCAACAGACTGATATCCCTAGAGCCATGCTTCTAGTGTAACAAAAAAACTTGCAGAAACTGTAATCACGTGTCCTGATACAGATTAAATCCCAAATTTTTTTGCTATCCACACGTGTGTAATCCCGAAACCACTGAGCAAAAAGAACTCCTGTATTATCACAATCGGTTTGCCCTCCTGTTCACTGCATCCACCTCTGTAATTAACTTTCACTAAGAACAGAAACAAGTCAATTTCAGCTATTTAGACACCCATGGGAGTCGGTATTCTAAACAGGGTCATCTGTTTAGATACATGTAGGGAGGGCAAGGGCTGCAAACAGCTGGAAGGCCCCTCTCGTCTCCTTTCCGCTCTTCTCCAGCTACAGATCTCTCTGTGGCCACTGCTACTCCTCTCACATCCACCTGCCCCCCCACTTTCCCTCATTTCCTCTCGTGTGGAAAAGGCAACCTTGGACATGATGGCAGCATTGAAATCTCTCTCCTGGTGTCCAAATGTACTGATGGTCATAATAACCATAATATCACTGAAGTACCTCGAAGTATCACTTTACTCACATGTATTATTCTAGTTCATTAACATGTTCATAGCACATAAGCAACTAATTAGAATCTGCATATTAAAACAGTGAATCTCCCACAACAAGAACTTCCAAATGTTTAACTTTTTCAGCTCTTTTCTTTATTGAAATTATTTTCTTCTGTTTCACTGTGTGATAAGATGGCAGAAAATGTATTAAATGAATCACATTGTAAAACATATATTTGTCAAATCTTATAGACTGGGATGAGAACACTGCAGCTTCAAAAACAATGGCAAATGATTTAGTGTCACATTTATCTCAATTTCAAATGACATTTTTCAAAAAAAGGCCCTAGCAACATCCAAATACTCTTTGTGAAGTAAAGCTTGACAATGCAGTTTTTTGCATAGGAGATATGCCTAAATCAAAATAACCTTGGTTTCAACGACAGATATATGACCACGTAGCCAGGAATCATTTTAGCCAGCAAGCTGGCCCCTCCCCAAAGCTTCACACCAAACTGGACATACAGGACACACAAATTATGAGATGTGAAATATGTTAACATCACGTCAGAATACAGTTGGTTGGATTTGGATGCAGGGAAATTGTATTAGAATCTTATAGACTGATAATTCAGAACAACCCATTAAGAGTGCAATATTTTATGTGTAGTTGGGTTTGGTGTATGACCTCTCCTCTCCTAACAAATTAATGGATCTGGTCTGATTTACTTTTTCACAAATTTGTCATATATAAATGAAATTCCAGCAGCAATGTCAGCCCATTTTTCTGTCCAATGCACCATTTGCTCTAAAGTTCACCAACATTATCCATGGTGTGATATCTCAACAAGACTAAGAGTACACTGCCATTTACTCGTACTGGCACAGGGGTGCCTTGTGTTACTTGCCAATGTTAGCATGCTACCATGTTCACAGTGAGAATGCCAACATGCTAATGTTCAGCAGGAAGTGTTTATCATGTTCACCATTTTAGCACAAACAGAAAAACCACTGAGGCTGATGCAGGTATGTGGTCATAAACCAAGGTGTTGGACAAATGGAAATGTAGACCATCATAATTGCACTAGATGAAAAGTCAGAGATTCACAAGTTATTACAATTCATCCTGAGGAGATCCTGAGAACATGAGTGTCTCATTGGCCGATACATTAGCTGTGAAATTTGATTATCCTAACAGCTTGCCTGCGAATACTGTTAACACACCGTGCACCTGTTATAAATCAGATACTTTAATCTCTTATAATAGTCATTTAACAGACAAAACAGGTGGTGGTTTTAAAACCACACTAAATTCGTTTTTTACTGGTTAAATACTATCCTGTGTATTTTCCAAACTTCTCATCTCATGGTCCCCCATAATTTCACTCTCCCCTCTTTCCTCTCAAACCATTTGGGTCAACATTTGGCAGATTTGTGGCAGAAGACTGAATGGCTTCCATTGCATTTTAAAGGTCACAGCTGGCACAGTTTACAACTTCTCTGCAATACAAAAATCCCTTTGCCAGGATTATGTCAAATTACATTTTGTGTTGTGAGTTTCATAAATTATATTTTCTGTGTTACTGGTATCTGTCAATTTGTAAATGTTCTTTTGGCTATGGACAATACTGCAATGCCTGCAATAAGTATTTAATGAAGAATTTGACTATAATAAAGACATAGGTTTTGCAATTAGCTGGGTCAACAAAACAGACATCTATTTATGGCCTGTAAAGTTATTTATACAGGGCTGTGCATGACTTGGTTTGTCTTTTGGAGACTTGCGAGCACACAGAGTAGAAATAGTCGTGATCTTTAATCCCCAGGCATCTCTCTTCACTCTCTGTCTACCTCTTTTGGGCCTGTTGTTTTTGAACGGGCCTGTGCCACTGGGACTCCACTTGTTTCTCTTCTCTCATCCTCCCAAGGAGAGAATGTGGGAACTCCTACTCAGAAGTGGGGCGTTCAGTTCTACTCATTAAAAATAATTGGTCTCTGTTCAATTAAGGCTCAGTGATGCTCCTTTGATCCAGGCGGCTCAGTCTTTTTTATCTGCATCTTTTACATCCAAATCAACTGCCGAGAGTTGGCACAAGTATTGGATAATTGGTTCTAATGTGTTTACTTCCAGAAGACAGAAGGCGGAAAGAGGATCTACTTGGTAATCTTTATAAATGTTTGAATGAAATGAGCTCTGATGGTTAAAAAGACTGAATTCAAACCTTCCAGTCTCTGCTGCAGCACCTTATGAGACGGATCACTTTACCTCCTCTCTGCCTCCCTTACTCTGTGATTTGCTGCTTTTGGCTTCTCCTGTTTGCAGATGAATACTGTCAGGGATAATGCAAACAAACACACTGATACTTAAGAGACATAAGACACATAAAAGTTCATGCAGAGTGTGCACATGCACCCACATACATTGTAAACCCACTCACCCGGCTGCCCGCCCACACATCCACTTACATACTTTATATTTCTTACTCTCACACACTGTACCACTTTATAGAAGAAGCTCTGCAGTATGAGCATGTTAATGTGCTGGAGTGTTTCCTGTTACAGAGAGAAGCTGATCTGTTGAATCCCAATAGCCCAGGGACAGAAAGGATACTAAGCCAAGCTTTGACTGCAGTTATGCTTCAACACTGCTTCTTTAATAATTTTCTCTCTCATCCCCTTGCTTATCCTCTTTGCACCTCTCTTTCCCTCCTTTCCTCTACTTTCTCATGTTCCTAATCTTGATTCCCTCTCCACCCTTCTCTACATTCTCGTCATTCTAGCCTTCCTTTTCAGCACACTACGTTTAGTCTACTTCTCTCTTTTCTCCTCGTGTTCCACCTACAGTCTTCTTTACCTGTTTGAGGTTAATGAGTTTCGTTAATTCTCACCAAATTTGCCTCTCTGTTCTACATGCATGCATAATACTGTGCTTACAGGACATACACAGTGGAGAGCAAAGCATTTTTTAACAGAAAGGCCTCTCGGATAATTGCCGCAGAGCTACCTAAATGCGTGATCATCGGTGAAATAAGGTATGATGTCACTAGACATATGTTACGCACATTAGCACACATAGGCATGTATCAGGAAGTATGTAAAAGCAATATAGGAATTGTGTACCCACACAGACGCATGCACAAATACTACACACATCTTTTGCCTCAATGTAGATTACACGGCAAAGCTATAATACATTTAAAAAGGAAAAAATATGCTTCAATCAATGGTATAACAACTTAAGGATCATCAAAGACAGAGACGATGAATAGTTGGCTGTAAAGCTTTTGGTTTATTGCTTTGCTGGCCTACCATGAAGATCACTTGGAAACATCAAACACACTGCAGACATTTATTCCATTTAAAGCCGGTCTGGCTTTAACCCACAGAAGAACAGCCTCCTCTGCTGGAGTGAAAAAAATGTGGCAGAGCAGAAAAATACTAACAAAAGAGGGTCCACAAAGAAATAAAAACTTCGATGTGTTTGATGAATGTGAGTGATCTTGTTTGATCTAGAAGAAAAAAGATGAACACTCAAATACATCACTCATTTCCTCATGCCAGTGGAGCACAGTTGGTTGTCAAGGGAGCCGGCTGAGTTTTTCAGCTCTCTGCAGGGCTCATTTAACTACTTCTCTTTGACTAGCAGGGCATGTAGGGTTTTGCAGCAGCTTTTCCACTGCAACTGTTCATTTACAGATCATTAAATATTCAGCGACAACTTCATTGTCTACACCTCCTCCAGGCTGTCATGGTACTTCAAGTAATCCAGGCATTAAGCATCAGGATGGTCACCTATTGCTCAACTAAACGAAACAATGAAACGTGGCTGAGGTGCTTTTAAACAGATATGAATGTTGGCACATACCATGTAACTTTTGCTGTGACATTTACAGGATAAAGATAAATGCTTAAAACATAGTGTAAAAGTAGCACAACTAGAGTAGAGTCATAACATCTGAAAACTGACTCAGTAATGTCAGTGACCCAGTAATATTATTAAAAACATTGTTAACATTAAGCTACTAGTCATACCAGACCAAGTAAGACTGTACCAGCAACAGCCCTGAGAGAAGTGAACTGAGAAAGTTTATGTTTTATTGTTTATGAATTAAACTTTTTATTTGTAAGAGGAAGGATGTATTAAGTCTTCAAAAGTTCCATAATCTCGCTTTAAAATAACAGTCAACGATCTGTGCAGAAGCTGTCCTGTTCATTGTCTTGTTGAAGTCATGCCTCAAAAATTCAGCCTCTAGTGGTTATGTATACAGTACAGAAGAAAATGAAACCTAATTTCTATAGTAATCATATACATCCATTCATAGTTTGAAGCAGTGTTATGTTGTTTTGATATTCTCAGGCATCCTGTTTACAAAGAAACATTTGTGTTAGTCCATATTTTCCTTCAGCGTACGACTTAACTCACTTGAATGATTGTATAATAATATGGGACATGAGTATGAGAGTATGTAAAGAGCAGAACTAGATCTAAGCTGTAAAACGGACTTGAGATATCCATTTCATGGTTTGGCGCTTGAGTTAGGACAAAATT
The DNA here is from genome assembly GCF_016859285.1 of Xiphias gladius. NCBI lineage: Eukaryota > Metazoa > Chordata > Actinopteri > Istiophoriformes > Xiphiidae > Xiphias > Xiphias gladius. Next base: position 14,077,889 of record NC_053413.1, on the reverse strand, counting down.
AGCAGGTAGTCCAGGATTTCCAGAAGAAGACTATGCAGCTGGCTCTGCGGGTCTGAGTTGTGCTGCCATTACCCAGTCCACGTCGATTCTTCTCCTCTTTCTCTGTGTCTTTGGGTCCTTGGAGGATGATTCCATTTTCGGATTTGAAAAATTTATAAACTAAGTCTAGAAAGTTCTGTGTCTTCGTCAATTCCTATGGAAGAAAATATTGACATAATGTATAGAATTCTTAACATTACACACAAAATATTAGAAAATGTGAACATTTTTACCTCACTATGTTTGTATGCTATTCCTAGAAAACAAATCAGTTTATCATATGTTACAGAACTTATGCATTTGTTGATCATAGCCAGAAAGGGAAATGCAAGGTTGTGTTAGTGCTCTATCTTTAATCTGCAATTTCATGGAGTGCAGCTCTGACGATAATAAAATGACAGAAATCTGGCTGGTAGCTAAGACACCATCCAGATTTCTTTCTAAAAGTAAAATTACATTTTTAACAGATCAAGAAAGAATCAAATATGAGTGCACAAGCACAAACTTTACAAATGGAAAGTCTGTAGACTGCAGTGTAATCATAGCTGTGACACAGGGCCTGGTTTTATCCACTGGGACGAAGGATGGGTTTTTGTGTTGCACTAAGTATTAGGGACATACGGAGAAGGGTATCAAGGAAACTTACCTGTTTGTCCTGTAATTTCTTGAGCCATGACAACGAGTCTTTCTGAAGTTGCAGGTCTCTCAATCCCTGCTCAGTCTCTGCATTTTCCGCAAGACATGATGCAAAAAACAAAAGTGCCAACATGCAGGCGATATGGGCCATCTTTGGTTGGAAAATCTTGCTCGGGTGCTTCTTGTTGAGAGAATTTTTCTTGGTAAGACACCACAGCATCCGCTGATGTGAACAGTACAGTGCAACAGAACAACACTGTGACATGTCTGTTTTATAAGTAGTACCCAGGCCCAAAAAGGGAGGAGTATACACGTTATCCGCCTGAAGACCCTGCTCAATTCTGTGTGTGCCCCCATCAGTGCACTGAGGCATGTGCTATGTAATTTACAGCAGTCATTAGGTGTGAGACAAGAGGTCTAAATAAGGACATTTTCACCATCCTGATCTTTCCTGGTGTCATCATTTACAGAAACACACTTGAATCGGGTTGAATATAAAAAGGTCATCCTGATGCTGTCTTTGATGTAACTTGCAATGTGAAAGATCCCTTCTGCTTCCTTGTTTAAAAGCAAATCCCTGTAAGTGAAGTGCTATGTGCACTCATATGAAATAAAACATTAATGACGCTGACATGGGGGAAACAATGACTTCATTAACACTGCTGTACCATAGAGTTGAATCAACGGGTAACGTGGAGACACTGGGATATCCAGAGGCCATAAAGGTCAACTTATCATTTGTTACACCCTTGTGAGTTTGGTCTGTGCATCTCTGTAATTAGATTTCTGCTCTGTTTAACTTAACAGTCCTACTGCATCTAAATTAAGGAGTCTTTGAGGCAGGCTGTAAAGATTTTGTAATGGAACATGCTGTAAATGTGCAACGGCATTACATGGACTGAATATTTAGTAACCATTAATGTTTTAATGTTTATCAGGCAAATGCAGGGGTTATTACATTACAATGTTTTTTATTCAAATCGATGTAAAGGCAAATTGGATCAATAGACTTAAGATTGTGAATTGTAAATTCGATTTGAAGAAAAATGGGAAAACAAATGTATATATGCTCCATTTCTCGATCTGTTACCACCAGCAGAAGTTTATCTGAAATGGTCAGATTCACAAGCCAAAGATGGACGTTGTGACAGTGATGACAGCACTGAATGGTTCAACCCAGGTAATTTTAATAAACTCTTTTCAAGTGGGTACAATGGTAACTGGTAAATATTTAAGAAAAAAATTCTTATAGAATGTTTTTTATTTATCATTTGCAAATAAATCTGGGCTAGCCTCGTATCGATCAGTATTAGGTAAAGTTTCTCTATGAAGATGCAGCTTAATTCCCCATAAGGATTAATGATTGTATTAAACGTGTACAAACAAAATCCCATCCCATCATAACTTGTGACAACTACAATAACTGACTTGAAATGATTAGTAATACCAGTTGTTCCTTCCCAAGAATCTATCTATTACATATAGAGGTATAAAAATTACTGTATTTTTCTCATAAATTCGTAGTAAATCCAGTTTTTCTGTAGTTTGCCTAAAAAATTGCCTCATAAAACTGCAATGAAATCTTCATAATGGGAAGTTTCAAAAAATCCCAGTAATGGACCTCACCTTTTGTCATTCAAGATTGAGAACTGGGGGAAAAAGTCTGCATATAATGGAGCCTAAATCTATTTAATAAATTTTTGTAACGCACTTTTTTTTTTAAATGTACAGTTTGATACTATTCAAAGATACAGAATCCTTCAATATGTGAAGCTAATTTTTAAATGTATAGAGAGAAATGTCTTCCTAGCCCATGTAAAGCGTGTGTGGAGAAAACTAAAAGGACGTGTCCTTCTAAAAATGGGAGACAACCTTGAAGCGCATCAACCTCTCAAGAAATCCCCATTCTAACCCAATTAGAGAGGTGTAGAAGCGTAATATGGCTGCCTAAACAATTAGTAACTGCACTGTCGGGAGCAGCATAATCCTGTTAAGAAGGCTACAGAGAGCACTTTACAGCAAGAGTTTTTCTAACCATGCTGACAACTGTCTGCACCAGGCCACATAAGACTTATTTCATCCAAGGTGGCATTCAAGCAGCGGCTGCTTGTTATATCAAGACTTTCAGGTGTGTTGGCACTAGAGTTTTAATGAGGTGAGATTCTGCTGCAAAGATGTCAAAAAGTAATTAGATATTTAGTGTGAAACTTCATGACAGGTTTTTTAAATTCACACGAGGGTTCAGCTCTTCTTCAGCTGTTACTTGTGATAGCTACCTTTGTTACATAAGCCTATGAGGCTTGTTTGTTATTTCTGACTCCGAGCGATCGATAGCTTGGAACATCTGCGTGCCAAAAAGAAACAGTATTCTGACCAGTGTTATTTGTGGACATCTTTGTGCCTTTTTGAATCAAGCTATACTAGGAATTCTGGATCTACTGATCACAATGGCAGATATGGATGATCGAGTTTGAATAGCTGTTCCTTTGGGGTGTATTGCTCCAGTGATAGTTTTGCTGAGTGAACGGTGTGGGGTATTAATATGCTGAAATCACAAGAGGGATATGGTTTTTCAGGATGGGAAATTACACATTTATTAAGCTTTTGATAATGGCTTCTTTCAAATCATGCGTTACATTGGGGATCAATGGACAGATTGTATGTATCATAAAAACCACAAAAGAGAGAGATGGTATATAAAAAATGTCATTCAACAATATCTTCTCTCAAGATCTTAATGTGCATTTTTCATCCGAAAGCCAGACACAGCAGCTGCGGTTTGATTGCAGCGATTCCCCCTGACAGTTAATTTAGAAATGGATTGGAAAAAGTTGCAGGCAGCATGAGTCATAAAGTTTAATCTTTTCCATGCACCAATTAACATGCTGACATACAAAGAAATGCTTTTAGAGTGTAGGGCACAAATGATTCGATATTACAGTGTGAAAACACGATGTTACAATTTCAAACCAGGAGCAAGTCACAGTCACAACAAGCTTCCTCTCCAGATGTCATAGGAACATGTTTGTCATTTGTCTTGCCCTAATACTTCTGACGTCATTCATTGACTGGACTGCACTAGTCTTCTGTCTGTCAATGACATTGCTGTATAGATGGGTTCATTATTTCTCAGTAGCATGCTGGTTGTCATGTGCACAAATCAGGACATTTGGTGTCCGTTTTTTGTTTCTTAAGCTAGAAGACCCTGTGATCTTACATGGTGTTACATGGCATTATGTAAATTAAGGTACTCATAGTGTAGGTCTGTCAAGGTCACAGATGTTTTCCATATTTCACTGTGTTATTTACAATATAACATCAGAGGAAAATTGCCAAAAAAAAAAAAAAGGGATGTAGGGTGAAGTATTTAAAGTAAAACACCCTAAATAAAAGTTAAAGCATTTACAATCCAGAAAAGACTGTATGTAAAAACTGAATTGGAAACAGTACTGCTGTTGCTACTAGTACCTTCATCACTACTATTATTTGCTGAGGCTCAAGAATAATTACACTCTGATGACACACTACAGCCTCCATAAGATATAATGGATCACTAAATGTTTCATTAATTTTAATTGTCACCATTATCAGAGCTTACATAACTGCCATTAAAGATGATTGGCAAACACCAGTTCACCAAGCAGATATGCACACTATACACGAACAAGACCGTTTCCACTCAGATTTATTGTATTTTCATATTTCAAATGACACTGAAAAAAGGTTTACTCATATTAAATATCGTCCCCACATCTGTCACATGAGCCAAGCTGCCATTGTTTCCTACAGACCTGACAACGGCTGATGACACTTTGCAGAGAAGGTCCCTTCACTGTCCTAGGAGCAGGTTTACTGTAGTGGAGAACAAAACACACACAGACACAATGTAACATATGCAGTTATAAACCTTAATATCATTATGTAGTGGAGTTTTGAATTGCAGATGTGTAATTGCTTAGTTTAAACTAATATGTTTACCAACATTAAGTTATCAAAATAAAAATAAAAAAATGGGCTGTTGCAAGAGCAAATATCAGTAGTATTCAACTCTAAGCAGAGTGGATAAGGATCTGAAACAGCACTGATATCAGTAATGTGACAAATCAAATGCTTAAGGAATTGTTTGGGGGTTAGCAGCTGTTTATGAAGGAAAACCTCATCCTGAAATTGATTTAATTCCAACTGTGTAAGAAGGCATACACTATGGCATGCATCAACCACTGCTTAAACAAGAAAAGTGAACAGTCTACCTGAACATGTTGTTGGGGTTGATGGACGCCAGCCAGTAGCTATACGAATCAGGGTAGTAGTTACATGTTCCCCTGCCATGACATTCAATGAAGGGTACCTGGCGGAAACTTTCCAGACATGAGCCAGGTGAAACCAGAGGCTGGGAGGAACCCTCCGCACCAGTACCTGATTGCTAAAACGAAGAAACAAAGGAAGAAAATTACTTTGAAAATGGCATATGAGAAGATCCAAGGATTCAAAAGAAAGAAACTGTGCTTTCTTTACCATGACAAATGAGTATCCAGTCCATAAGGACTCCCAACCTTGGGGGCACTGAGGTATTAGAGGTGTCTGGCTATGGACGGCTATGACATTGGAGGTGGTTTCACACACTGAGCACCTTAAATGTATACAGACAAGCTTATTAATACTTTCCCAAGTTATGTTAAATAGAAGACAAGATTTACAGTTAATGAAAATCAAACTGAACGGAACCAAATTCATATTTCAATTAACAGAAAATGTATTTTATTTTCTATTTACTTAGGAAATATACAATAATATACATGGATCTGTGTACAGATCCAGGTGTCCTCCACCTGCTAATGTAGGAGGCCAGCTTGTCCCCTGTGATAGCGACCATGTCGGTTGGCATCGGAGTGTCAGTTGACAACCAGTATGAGTAGTCATTACGAGAAGCATAGCGACAGTGACTTTCTGTGTCACAGAACAGGAAAGGCATGGTGGAGAAATGAGGGAGACAGCTTCCCATGGTGCCTGTGAGATTGAAGTGTTAGAACAACGTCATAAAATGACTAAAGCAAAGCAGCAAGTTTTTATTAAGTTCATGAAGGTTTCCATGCTCTTACCGAGGTCCTGACCATGAGCTCTCTCATTTCCATTGATGAAGAGGAGGGAGTAACCAGAGTAGATGAGCGTAGAACCATGAGGGCAGTCAGGCAAATGGATACTCTGACTGTGTCTAGCTATCACAAAACTGTCGAAATTACCTGAACAACCTCTTCCTCTACCTGGCAACCCTGGAAGACCCTTGCGCCCTGGGTCTCCAGGTCTACCTTCTGGACCTGCAGAGTAAATACATCATTAATGAAGAACAAAATGAAGTATCAAGTGATATCATGTGGGCAGTTTTGTTTGAGGATTTTTTTTTTGGGGGGGGGGTGCTACAGTCTTTGTCAATTCTAACTCTCACTGCTGGACTGAGTTGTGTGTGTTAAATATGTAATTCATAACTAGCAAGGAACCTCACCAGGACATAAAACAAGGTTCACATTTTCTCACTAAATCCCTCTCTGGCTTCCCACCCATGCATACAAGTGCATTTAATGTAAGCCATTGTACCACTCATGTGTCCCGTGATGTGGCTACATAGTATAGAAAGGCATTTGAACAAATTCCTATTAAATTGGTATCCACATCACACACAAACACATCTTTCAGCCCACACCGATGCACATACCAGGGAGTCCTGCACTTCCTTTATCTCCTTTGTGGCCAGTAAATCCAGGCTGGCCGAGTGGGCTTGAACCGCGCACTCCTTTGAGGCCTGCCTGGCCTGAGACAGAAAGATCAAGTGTCATATAATGCAATGAAGACCAGATCTGTGGAGGTGGCAGAATTTGAAAATACTATTCATCACACAACTCTCCAGCTTCTCATTTTCATGATATTATTTTAATAAGCAAGAGATAAATAATCCATTTAGCAAAGTCATTACAGTACATTTAAACTTTATTGAGTGTCAATTTATTTGTTAATGGTAAAGGTATTTGCAATATTTTTGGCTTTGATGAGTATGAGTGACTAATAGGTAGTAGCACATATTTAAAAAGTGCAGAGATTGAACTGAGATAAAATTTTGAACCTGGATGGCCTGGAGGTCCTGATGGTCCAGTGCGACCTGGGGCTCCTCGATTTCCAGGGGGACCAAGTGAACCAGGAAGTCCTGGTTCATATTGTACCTTGCCAAATAGTGTTTCACCTTTGGAGCCTGTAGGTATACGGAGATACGGAAATTAAATCCAAAAATGTATAATATCTGTGTTTTTCTGGAATGTCTAGAAACTGTAAATGTCAGTAGCACTAGACAAGTTATTTAACAGTGATGCGTTGGAAGGATTGCATCTCTCCTTCCAGTCATAGCTGACTGACTGATAAGATGGAGAAGTAGTTTAAATCTGGAGGATTAATAGGGCTCATTGTTGTTTCTGGTTATTGTGAACAATAGTAAGACAGACTTTTTCCGCACCAGGTCGCCCAGGAAAACCTTTGGTTCCAGGTGGACCAGGCAGGCCTGGGATGGATCCAGGGTCTCCCTTGTCACCTAAAATACACAGGTCATAAATAGATTGCAAATAACTTAGCTTGTCTTCACGCCCTATTTCATTAATTCCATTTAATGCTGTATCTCAGGAAAAAAGTGAAATTAATCCTCATAAATCTTATTTTATTCCCCGTCCCATTTGTATTTCATCTCAGTTTTAGGAACATAAATCAATCGTAGACTATTAATCTTCTGTAGTGAAAGATCTGGCCTTTGTCTGGGGAGGAATTCAAAGGTGCACCTAATCTATACACAAAAATTGAAATGATAGATTACCGGGGGGCCCTTGGATTCCTGGAGGACCAGAATCACCTTTTGGCCCTGGGTGTCCAGGTCTGCCTCTTGCACCCTAGGGAGGCAAATGAAACAATAAAAGGTCGAAGATTAGACTTTTAGTATTGCGGTGAGATTTTGAAGACTCGGCATTAAAGGTATCAGTAACAGATGTGATGTAACTGCAGGTGATACTTAAAAGGAAGGAAGGAATCATCAGAAAATAAATGTCGAGGTCACTTACAGGTGGTCCTTGAGGGCCTGGATCTCCTGGGAGTCCCTTATAGCCTGGGCTTCCTGTAAGACCTATTTCCCCTTTGTCTCCTTTAAACCCAGGCACACTGGGACCCGGAGGGCCACGTAAGCCAGGATATCCTATACAGTAGGGAAGAGAGAGAGTGATGATTGCTGAGAGCCAATTTAGCTTAATGAAAGTACATATGTGACAACTGAGAACTGAGGAAAGCAAATAAGGATCCAATGCGTCAAAGTATCTTTTGGACTTAAAACACCTTTAAGAGCAGTGTTGTTTGTATATTATGCAGAAAAAAGCTACACCAGAACAGGTTCTCAGGCTATATCACTTCTTAATGCTTATACCATCTTAATACCTAAGAAGTGCTGTACAATGCAGAATAAGCTAATCAGTCCTATGATTTTGTTTCTATTTAGTGTCACTTATAGAAAAGGTATGTGAGATCTTAAATCCTCCAGCAGGACATCCTCACCTGGTCTACCAGGATTGCCAGGACGGCCACGGCCTCCTTTTAACCCAGGAACACATGCCCCATCTCTTCCTGGTAGCCCCCTTGGACCAGAAACCCCACGAAAACCTGTCAGTCCTCTGTCTCCTGTCGGTCCAGGACTTGCTGTAACGGAAACGCCAGGGGGACCAGGGTTCCCAAGGGGGCCTACAATACAGAAAGAACAGTCCTCTGATGTCAACAGAAGTGCAAATCAGTCGTAAAGAAAACAGCAGTTTTGTACAGTTCATTTTGAACACAGGATCTCTATGTCATTGTCTCTGTCTTTATAACAAATTTCATCTCAGAATTTCATTATTATTTATTTGGGCACATCACAATGATAAATCTAGGGATGAACAGGATTTATAAATGAGTAGGTGGCATGTCACCTTCAAATTTTAAAAGATTAATGCAGGCATTGATTAGAATCACTGTAGACCCGGTAGTGGCCCAGTAGTCCAACACTATGGGTACATTACAGTGCAAAACTCTGCCACTGTTTGATATTAAATGATTATATTAACAAATTAAGTACCTCTTTAAGGATTACATTTAATAATGCTTAAAGAAGCAACATGTGTTGAACCAATCCAATTATTTGACCTGTAGCATGTGGAATGTATTGCTTTAATATCTGGTGAGTACTGCATTTGGATCTGGTTGAGTGGAAATCCCAGACCATTTTTCTGAGTTGACTGCTTTCCTGGAATGCTCCAAGGTTTGAGAAAAACTTTCACCAGCTACACAGAACTTTAGAAAGCAAGGCAAACCCTTTTGGGTCTGAAAATAATTCAGAAAATTCTCCAAATGGGTTAAGTGTGAAAATAAAAATGGGTTATCAAAACAAAGGAAATTGACACAAGTGTATGTTTTTAGAAGTGTTGAAAAGGATAATTAATTTACCTGTGACTCACCTGGCTGACCTGTGTCACCACGTCTTCCAGGTGTCCCTCCAATTATGACTTCAGAGAGGAGATAAAAGGATAGGTGAGCTTTGGCTACAGCCATGATTTTGAAGGTACTGTTTGCTTAAAAAGAGACAACTGTTCAATAAAAATAAGATCAAACAAAGTAAAAATACTCATAGGTTTGTAATATGCAGGGTGTGCATGAGTTCATAGAGCCATACAGGACTTTTAATGCAGTATTTCTCTTACTAGTGTCCCCTTTCAGCCCTTGTATACCAGGGATCCCACCACGGCCCTCGTCGCCTTTAGGACCTGGACAACCAAGGACACCTGGTGGACCTGGGCCACCTGAGGCAAACAGATATGAATAAAAGTAACAGGCACAAATAAAATATAACACTGAAAAGTACAATACTTGACCTATTAAAGTATTTTCTATAGTAAAGTTTACACAGTTGGTTGCACCTTTGAAATATGTTGTTCACTGACTTTGTTTTTTTTTTTTTTTTAATGGATTTGTTCAATTCAATTAATTTTTATTTATATAGTGTCAAATCATAACAGAGGTGATGTAATCATAATAGAGGTTATCTCAGGGCACTTTTCAATAGAGCAGGTCTAGACTGTACTCTTCATAGTTACAGTTACAGAGATCCAACATTTCCCCCATGAGAAAACACAAGGAGAAACTCCCTTTTAACAGGTAGAAACCTTGAAAAGAACCTGGCTTATGGTGTGTGGCCGTCTGCCTTGACCGGCTGGGTTGAGAAAGAAAGAGAGAGTGGGAAAAAGAGAGTATAAAACAATTATTTCAAAGGACTTTGCCTGGCAGTCCATGAGGTCCGGGGTGTCCCTTGCTTCCTGGAGGCCCATCTGAACCCTCAGGCCCTTGATGGCCTGGTAAGCCTGGAATAGCCAGTGGGGACATGAGTGGGGTGGGGTGGAGAGGTAAATAAAGTGTGAGTAAAAAAATACAAGCAACCAGAAACTGCCTAATTGTCATGATCAGTGGTAGTAACCATTTTCTCCAACAGGTCCTGGGTTTCCTCTGGCTCCAAAGCTTCCTGGCACACCTACTAGTCCACTGAAACCAGGCTCTCCTTTCTGACCCTTCATCATGTTAGTATTGCTTGATCCTGCTTCACCCTGAGGACAGGAAAAATAATAAATAGAAAAAGAGAGAAATCATCATTACTTATAATGATATAACACATACTGTAATTTTTTTTGAATCCATACACATGCTCTGCTGCATCAGTCACAAAAATGTTTTAGGTCAGTCATCACTACCTTTTGTCCTACTGGTCCGGGCAATCCATATCCATGGTAGTTTGGTTCGCCATTAACGCCTTTGTAACCAGTTGGACCTGGTGCACCATCTGGACCTGGCCTTCCGCGGATTCCTCGATCTCCTATTATCCCTTTTAGGCCTGTGAGGATTAAAACAATTATTTTAGGTAAGATACATAGAAGAGACCTTTGTATCTACAACTGCACAACTCTTGTTTGTGTATTTGTAAAAGTAAAGAAAGCTAGGGTACAGTTAAACTTAACTGTAGACCTTAAACTTTTTTAGGTCTTACCTGGAGGCCCTCTGACTCCTGGGTCTCCTGGGTCTCCAGCAGGTCCTTGACTTCCTTTTGAGAACATTAGTCCATCAATACCTGGATCACCTGGAGGACCTGGATGAAGATATGCACATGGCACAAATACAGTTTCAAAAACTGTTTATATAGCCAGGTTGATTTGGTGAACCAAATCACTCATACTTTATTTTGACAAATGTTAAACGAATTTCAAACCTTTTTGTCCATGACCCCCTGGTGCACCCGTTAGCCCTGTCTGCCCTTTTGGTCCAGTACTTCCAGCATCTCCAGGGGGACCAGCTAGACCACGGTAACCTTAATAAGTACAGTTAGAATTAGAATATTATCACCATTTAATTTACTATACTATAGAGTATAACAGTAAGACTGCATTTATGACTTCATATGCACTCTTGCAATAGGAAATGCCCTGTGCTACCTAACTCTAAAGCTCATTTCAACCTCAAAAAATTAAACATTTTTTCTATAGAAACTTGTAATTTGTGAAACAATTCCATCTTACAGTAAATGGTTATGGAGCGATATTTTTATGAGAAGAATTTACTGTAAAGCTTACCCGAATTGCCAAGGTCTCCCGGTGGCCCTATAATGTATGTTGGTATTGGTGATTCAACCCCTGGATGACCTCTGAGACCTGGGTCTCCATTCATGCCTGGTGGACCCATGGAACCTCTGGCTCCCTTTGGGCCAGGGGAACCTGTGTGGGTAACAGTCAGGGGGGCATTAACTCGATCATACTGTAATTGTGAACCACATATACAAATACAATGAATCACCAACAACAGGAAGAGGCAGAAAACCCCAAATTGTATCAGAAATAAGATTTTGTATCTTTATTAATTCATGTGTATTTTTTAAATGTGTTTAATAGATACACAGTGATTTACTTGTGTATCTGTGAAGGTGTGTGATTGTTTGTATTTATGTGTTACCTATTTGGCCTGGCGGTCCTACAATTCCAGGTAATCCTTCTGGTCCATATCCTCGTAACCCATCTGGTCCAGGGTCTCCTCTCAGTCCTGAAGAAATCCGAGTGGAACATTTAAAGTCAAGCTCTAAATACACTCATATAAATATACAGTAATCTCTAATTACGGAGTCTGTACATTCTCACATTGGCATTACATAATTAATGCTAAAGTATTTTTGATATGCACTGTGACTGGACGTAATGTTTTCTTTTACGGTACATGGTTAAGACAGGGGATACTAAATCGTATACAAAGTTGTTTAAAAAGTTGAAAACTGACTTCACATCTATTGTGTAATGAAACATTAAACATCATCAAAATACTGTATTGGCCTGAAACAACGCCATACCTGGTTGACCAGGCAGGCCTTTTTGTCCTTTGATACCCTTTTGTCCAGGAAGCCCACGTGAACCCGGCACTGATGGTCCAGGGGAACCAGGCTCACCAGTCGGGCCTGGATGACCAGATCCTGGCAAACCGGGATTTCCCTTCTCACCAAGCAAGCCATTAGATCCTGGGATAGGGCAGACAGAGAGATAGAAAAAAATGGTGGTTGGGAGCAGACGAAAATATGAAGGGAAGATAATGGTGAAAAAGCACTTATTCCTTATATGAAGAAACTGTTTAAATTTGTTGGAGGGTGATTAACAGAGATAAGAGTCAACATCTGGTCTACTTTTATCTTTCACCTTTCAGCTTTCAGTGTCTTTCTGGAGCCAACAGTAAAGTACATCACATGACTTCAATATACACTGACCTGGATGTCCTAGATAACCATTTGGTCCTGGTGGTCCCCCTGGTCCAGGTAAACCTTTACATGAATCCTTGCTACCAGGTAGTCCTGGGGGCCCTACAGAGCCTTTACTTCCTGTATGCATCGTTGAATAAAACAATTAATAGATGAACATGTGATTGTTTCAATATATATGCATGAATGTATGTGTTTTTGGATGAGCCATAAATTATTATCTAATATTGTTTTTCTGCCTGTCTGCGAGCTACTGTTTTCTATTTGGTGTATGACTACCTTTTTCTCCTGGGTAACCAGCGTTGCCAATTAGCCCTGGGTTCCCAGGTAGACCGGGGGTCCCAGGATCTCCTAAAGGCCCCAGAGCTCCATTTTCTCCTGGAAGCCCTGGGAGGCCTGGGAGGCCAGGGTTTCCAGGGCCACCTTCACCCTGACAATGAAATATAAACAGAGCTTTATTTATTTATTCATATTTACACATTTCGGTGTGCTTGCAGTAAACCATTGTACTAGTGCTTACCATTGCTAGTGCTGTGACAGTTATCTCTCAGGACTTTTCAGTTAACAGTAAAAGACTCAGAGACACTAATATCTACATAGCGGTCAGAAGGAGCTGTCTGGGGCACTGAAACAGCTGAAGCATCCTTTACTATTTACACAGTTCAGTTCTTCTTAGCAGTGAACTCTCATTATACTTTTTACAGACTTTATGACAGCAAGAAAGTGCTTCAAAGACCAAAAAATTATTTTACAGACCCAGTAAAATGGACCTTATTCTACACTGTGTAATCTCCTACCCCAACAGAAATAACATCCCATTAGGACAGCAATGCTGCCATTTCATGGAACTAATTTTTACTGCATCTTCATCTGTATTATACAGAGTAAACCCTGGAATAGAGGCTTAAGACTGGATACCTACAGTTTTATCTTTAATTTTGCTTTCACATAATGGGAAGTAAATACTATACAGAGTATACTATATGTACATGTCTACTACTGCATAGCAAATTTTGTTTGTGTCCCTGACCTTCTGTCCTGGAGGACCATGAGGGCCTTGTGAACCTCGCTGACCAGGCAAGCCCCTACCTGGAAAACCTGGTTGACCTGGCTGCCCTTTGTCACCTGAATGACACACAAACACACACACACACACACACACACACACACACACACACACACACACACACACACACACACACACACACACACACACACACACACACACACACACACACACAGTGATAGAAACAAGTATGGTACATTAATGACACTTAGCCGTTACTCATTCTCTTATAGAGGTATCAAAAGAAATTCAACAGTAACTTGCATTGTAATACTGACAACATACCTATCTACAGGGCAAGAATGTGGCTTTTTCTTTCTTTCTTTTTTTTTTTTTTAACTTGATCTCAATAACCCATGGATTACCTTTCTGTCCTGGGATCCCCTGTCTCCCAGGAGATGGCACATCACCTCTTTCTCCCTTCTGTCCTGGAAAACCTGTTGTTCCTGGGGCACCTGACACTCCTTGGTAACCTGGATGTTTGTTGGTAGGTATGAGAGATGCTTCCATCATCTGTACAGAGTGTCCATCCATCCATCCATCCATCCATCCATCCATCTATCCATACATCCATCACTATCATAAAGCCATTCTTACCTGGGCTTCCAGGTGAACCAGGCAAACCTTTAAATCCAGGTGGTCCAGGAAGTCCTCTGCTCTGGATGTAGCTAGGTTCCCCTTTCTGGCCTACAAATGAAGATGGGCAGAAAGAAAGGCCATACAATGGATGTCAGTCCTTTCCTCTGCCTGACTACTTGTGTATTTTTGTATAAATGTCATTGTCAAATTGTATGTTTGTCAGTGTGTTTTCTTTACCTGGAAGTCCAGGCTGTCCTGGCAAGCCAGGTACCCCAATATCCCCCTTACTACCTGGAAGTCCAGCAGGCCCATATCCCACTGGCCCAGGGAAGCCAACTGGTCCTGGGCTTCCTAAGGGCCCTGGTGCACCTTGAAAACCACGGTCTCCCTCCACACCAGGGAAGCGATACTAGAGAGGGGACGGAAAACTGTGAAGAACTTTCAAGCATCAAAATGTGATGTAAGATGGCAAAGACTCAGTTGTTACCATTAACCCAAGTCAGTCAAAACTTTCTCACCAAATCCCCTGAAGGACCTTGACTGCCTTTACGACCTGGTAACCCAGGAAGCCCGGGGGGGCCATCTGCACCTGTCCTGCCAGGCTGTCCTGAGTCTCCTATCTCTCCCTTTATCGCTGGGGTGTTGTAGGAATATGAGTCTCCTTTTTGTCCTGGAAGGCCTGGAAATCCTTTTTCTCCAACAGGACCCTTCAGGTAATAATGAATGTTTACAAGTGATTGTAAAAAACTAACAAAAACAACAACAATAAACTACTTTTTTAAAGACATGCTTTCTTACCGGTCTTCCAACTAAACCTCTAGGTCCTTGGAAACCTATATCACCTTTGGCACCTGGTCCTTGATTGTAGCCTGAGCAACAGAAACATATGTTTTTCTGATGAATGTCTGTTTCCATTTTGAACATCTTTTAGTCTACATTTTACAAGTAAAATGTAAACATGCATTTGAATGTAGGAGGACAGAGTTGGTAGAAACTGTGTGATTTCATGCAATGAATGGTTTTACCAGGGGTGCCAGGTGGACCACGGGCACCCGGTGGTCCTGGGAGTCCTAGTCTAAAACACTCATAACAGGGCTCCCCTTTCTCTCCTGTGAAAACATAAAAATGGGAATATTTTTTGTGAGTCTCATTTTCATTAAACAGTATTGTATTTTCCTTATCATAACTTTTTCTTATTTTACTCTTTCCACTCCTGAATGTTGCAAGGATTGAACACTTGTAATAAATACTAACTTATAATACATAAACTGCTATGCATCTTATTTATGCCTACGAGTAAGCAGGTCAGAAGAGATGTCAAACCAATTTGAAGCAAACGAAATGGTAACTATTAATTTATGAATAACACTTTTTCCCACCTTTCATTCCAAATGTCCCATCATAACCCATACCTCCAGGGATACCCTTAATTCCCTTCAATCCTGGGAGCCCTTTGGTAATCCTGTTAGCTACAAGCAACACAAAAAACAATGTTCATCAGTTTACTAATTAATGTTTTCCAGTATTTGCCACATTTATACCAAAAAAATGTTTTTCTCTTCATCATTGGTGCATTTGTTGGTATTTGAAAAATCCAAATGACCAAGCCATGACCGACTGATCAAAAATGTGCCTACCATACACCGTAACTGTAACAGTTTGAATTTGAGTCCAACCTCGAACATTGATGCTTGCGTATCACTATGTTTTTTATCTTTTCTTGTTCGTTTCTTTCTTTTTTTTTAACCATGTAGTCTCTGATATAAGTTCGGTCATTTACTAAACACAAAAAGCCTGGCATGAAATCAAATATCTGCTATAAAAGAGTAGTTGTAAGATCACAGGCAGAACAATTTATCCTACAACTCCACAGGTCACTGAAGTCTTAGGTAATGAGGAAGAGAGTTGTTATTTGGCTGAACAGGCTTACCTTGGCTGACTGAACACAAGCATGCAAATTTCCATGGTTTAAAATGTTCAAATGAGTGGCTAAGCCTCTACAGTTTTGTACGCACAGAAACAATCCATTATTTTCCTGTCAAAAAAGGTTTTCGTCCAAATCAAAAATGCAATAAAAATTAATGTAACATTTCACGATTATGACGCTTTTCTCTATTACATAAAGCTAATGTTTCGTGCATTACGGAAAAGGAATTGCAGACATTTTATCACTACATAATAGAAAAGAGAAGAAAGTAAGTGAGCTTTGAGAAGATATCCAATGATATAAATGCTCTCTCCTAATGTAAGATTTAAGAAAAAATCTACAGAGGGACCATATAAAAGTGGAAAGTAGTACAGTATAAATGCCCCTTAGATTGGTTACAAGTCCTTTTATCCTGTGGCTAATTATATCAGTTTAATAAATCCATGTTGACATTATTATCTAATAACTGCCCCTGTCCTTTAAATTTACTATAAAACAGTAGAAGCCTATAGAATAAAAGACATCAAAAAGGAAAGGTTTACTGAAAATATACAGTACTATCACTCATGCAAGAAGTTTGTTGAGTTAATCAAGATATTTGAAAGAACTAGTGGTTATGTTACTAGTGGTAATGTTATTATGTATAATAGCAGAAGTAGCAGTAGTTATAGTGTTTAGATGAAATAACTTTTTAGAAGGAAGACATTTACACATACTTCTGTCTTCCGGAGGTCCAGGTGGGCCCTGATCCCCTGGAGGCCCTTGATCACCAGGATCCCCATCTAGACCTGGCAGTCCGGTGTGAATATCCCCAGGCTCCCCAGGGTCCCCTTTTGGACCTGGAAGGCCACTGGAACCTGGAGGGCCTGGCACATACATCCCAGCTGCATTGCCTGTGTAATGTAAAGTGAGAAACTGAGACCTATATATTTAGACAAAACAAAAGTCATACCTCTTTATTCTGTGGCTTTTAAATACAACTTAATTTAAAAACTATCAATATCTATCCAACGATAGATAGATAGATAGATAGATAGATAGATAGATAGATAGATAGATAGATAGATAGATAGATAGATAGATAGATAGTTAGATAGATAGGATGAGAACAGCCTCTTTTCTGCACACCTGGAGGTCCATCAGGTCCAGGAAATCCCACAACACCTGAGAGGAGAATAGTAACTTGTGTTATTGTTATATTTGCCAGTCTTGTGACTTTATAGAGTTATAACCACTGCTACTACAACAGTAGAATTTGTTACACTGTCTACTACACTGACTTTAGACTTTGTTGTACTGATCTATTTCTTTCATCTCACCTCCTGTCAGTTTGATTATCATACAGCTGTTGATCTACCTTGAAGCCCAGGAAGCCCAGGTGGTCCGGTGGGACCAGGATCTCCACGGTATCCTTTGAGTGGCTCATGCACAGGCCCAAATAACTGCAAACAAGACCACAGTGGTCAGGTAGTGAAATCATGGTGGGACATCAGGGATAGCTGTTGTCACTTATACTATAAGAACTCACTTAAAATGCACAACAATAATTTCTAACCTTCAATCTCTGGTCAGCTCATGTTTCAAAATAAAACAGTAACACACCAGTTCGTTTACTGGATCTCTCCATAGGCTTGCATAACACTGAAAATGAAAATACTAACAATAATAAACTCACATCTCCAGGTGGACCAGGTGGACCTCTATTTCCCTTTTCACCCTAAAGTTAGAGAGTTTACAAACAAAACATAAAACAAAGCATATCAACCCACCAACAGACTGCATATTGTTTTTGGCACTAACAGCTCACTAACCAACCCTCCTGGTGTCCCTGGATATCCTGGATCACCTCTGGGGCCAGACCTTCCCTAAAGAAAAATATATTGTCTTTAAAAGCCACACAGTGAGTACACACGCAAAAACACACGCACGCACGCACGCACGCGCACACACACACACACACACACACACACACACACACACACACACACACACACACGTTTACTTTTGTCACTTTTGGGGAAATTACATAGACATGCATTAATTTCCTTGAGACTTACACTAACCTTAACCACTGACCCAAAAATCATCTTTTACGACGGATAAGCCGTCCCCAATTAAGTTGTCTTTAGTCTGATATTTGTACTGAAAAAATTTGTCCTGACAAATTTCAGACTGTAGTGACTGTAGTGTAGTATGTAGTGTGACTCTGCACACTACATACTACATACACACCCGTAGAACAGTAGAACAGTACCATATATCCAGATTGTCCAGGGTCACCATCCTTCCCTGGCGTTCCCTGTAAGGACAATTAGGAACAACAGTGAGCATTCAATAGGTCCTGCTCTCTATAAATGAAATAGTTTACCATGGGCCTCAAGCGTACTTTATTTTTATCCCATTATGCCACTGTTCAGGTTTAAATCACAAACCCTTAAAATAATAAAAACAAAACAACAGCTTTGAGTTTGTAGATGTCCTTGTTGTTTTCATGTTAAATTATGTGTCTGTGTAAAGGCAAGGCACATGGTACACAACTACACTGGCTTTCCAGGATTAAACATGATAATTTCAAGTCAAGCTCAGATTTTATGGTCTCAGTCATGTTGGGTGGCTTTGATGCACTGATTCCTAAAAAATATCAGATACAAGGGAGTCAGATTGACCACAGCTATGGATGACAGTGACCATTTTAAGACCCTCTTAAATATGTAATATTTTCAAGGCATTGCAAAGCTGTATCCACCAAAGTGTGGAGTCTGCGGTTGCCCATCCAAAAGGGGTATTGGTAAAACTGTGCAGTTTACCTTGGAAGCTATTTTCTAGCAACAGCATTTTGATGGAATGGTGTAGATCAATAGATCAATGATAAGGGTCTGTTTTCTTTTCTTTCCCTTCCTTCTCCTGTTCAATGGCAAATAACATTGAGTTTAATGTTGCATCACTGCCCTCTGCTGTTCATCTTTTTTCTTGAAATATTCCCAAAGTGTTATTGGAGGCCTTTCAACGCAAAGTGAAGTGATGAAAAAAATCATCTCTGTTTGGAGGAGCAAAGATATGGTGCAATGGTCAAATAACAAATTTTTGCTTTGGGGACATAAATACATGTCATAAGCACAGTCAGATGAGGAGGATCAAAGGTGAGGGTTAATGGAAGAAATGGGGAGTAGTAACTTACTTCTGGACCCTGCTGTCCTTTGCCTCCCTTTTGTCCTTTGGTGTAAAAGCCAAAACCAAGGTCTCCCTGAGAACAGATTTAAATAGGCACAGGAGTCACAGAGAGAAATACACAACACTAACAAGGCAGATTAAGTATCAGGGAGTGGCATCTTTGGAGATTTTAAAAATCAAAAAAGGGCATTAATTTTGAAATGTAATGTAATTTTGAAAAGTGTAATGCCAGGTCAGAGTATCATTGTTGCGAATTTTAAAGAGAAACTTACTGGTTCGCCCTTGCAGCCTTTTTGTCCAACATCTCCTTTATCTCCTTTTAGACCCTGAATAAGAAACAAACCTCATGTCACAGTGTGGCTCAGTAGTTGCAAACACTTGCCTGGTAGTCTGTTTGTCCCACACTTTGGTCCCACAGAGTGCAAGATATTTTGAAAACTACTGGCTGCGCTGCCATAAAATTTAGTGTGGACATTCGTAGTCCCTAGATATTGAATCCCAATATTTTTAGTGACCCTGTGACCTTTCCTTTAGTGCCACCATCAGGCAACAATTTCCAGTTCTACACCAGAAATATCAAATTATAATAACCTGTAGTGGTCATTATAGGTGGGGATACCAAGCATCATTATCGTGAAATTTCCCTCTTAACTGTTTTTTTCCTTTTCCCTCCTTTTACTTTTTCTATTTACTAAGAGAAAGTGCAATATTTGATCCAGCCTTTTGTTTTGAGCCTTGACATTGTGTGAAATGTTCAATCAACCACTGCAAAATTTGGAAACGCTGTGACACCACTGGGCTTATGCTTAATTTTGATGTGTGAAACTACAAGCATGGTTTGAAAATGTGTTGCCTCAGTTGCACCAGCTATGCTTCAAAATGACTTTATTGGCACTGTCATTTAAGGAAATTGCAACGCCCCCCTTCAAAAACAATGACAAGCTGATTAACCACAATAAATACGACAGTCATTTATTGTATATATTGTACACACACACACACACACATATATATATATATATATATATATATATATATATATATGTATACACACACAACACTCCGTAGAATATTTAATTATCACAGTGATCTGACCTCAATCTGTTGCTGTGTGTCTGACACCAAAAACTCTCTGATCCGACCCGGTGGCCCTGGTGGTCCTGGTGGTCCTGTTATCCCCTACATCAAACAAATTGAGATCATCCCCATTTAGAAATAAGACATAATGCACGCAGATAATGTTATGACCATTTAACTGAAATGGTCAGAAAAAAAGGACATGGTGCAATGTCATGCTATCTATTCAATATCTTCTCTTTAATTGAAAGTAACATTGTTACTACCACAGTGTATTAAAAAAGATATTACCTTTGGTCCACGAGGTCCTGGGATACCACCTATACCCTCTTGACCCTGTACGATGGGAAAGCATTTAAACTTCTTTGTATAAATGACAATGTCTCACAATCCTTTTCTCATAGGCATTTCCCACGTTTACCATCTTTGTTGCTGCAACTCCAACTAATGGGAACAGAATGTCATGTCCCTTCTCTGATACTAATCATGTTATAACCATTTACAACTGCCTGAGAGGAGTTTCACAGAAAGCTGGGAGACCGCAACCCGTCTTCAACCCACGTTCACAAGATGTTCTAAAATATTGCCTTACTGATTAACAAGTGTTGTGGCTAATCACTCGCAACAGCCAGGATATGTTTACACTTTCGCAGGTGGTGTGAATACTGACAGTTAAGATTAGTGGATAACCTAGCCAAAACAAAAACCCTGCAGCTAATGTTTTCAAGTGGTTTTCCTCACGCTCATCATCACATGTATAAGCTGTCAAATACTGTATGTAACAAAAATATACAAAGAAATATTCATTAGCATTACCTTAGATCCTGGAGCCCCTGCACGGCCAGGAAATCCCTGTTCATAGAGAAAGCAGGAAGCAACATCAAGCATTATATAATAATTTTCTATAGTGCCAAATGTACTCTGTGCAAAGCAAAAAACCCAACTTCACTCACAACAGGGCCCCTTGGTCCAGGGTCCCCAGATGGTCCAGTATCTCCAAGGAGACCTCGAACTCCCTGAAATACAAAGCAAGCCATGTCATGTAAAGTGTCTTTGACTATCATTTAGAATACTGTATTAACAAAAACTGTATTATTGCTAATGCAATCTAAATAGTTACCAGCTCTCCGAACTTCCCAGGTGGCCCAGGTGGCCCTGGTATTGAATTTGCTGTCACCCAAGATTCACCCTATAAAATGGTGGAAGTAAGTTTGTTTAACATTTGAGTTGATGAAACTACTGAATTTAGTGTTCAAATACCTGATCATCACTGGTATAAAGTAATACAATATGGAGGATGTAATAATACTTAATAGTTACGTTTGGTAATTTAGTTGTCATTTGGACTCTGTAGGTTTCATCACTCATGTTTATGTATCTGTGCACTTGACATGCATGCATCTGCTCAGAATTGCAATGACCACATTCAAAGTCATGGAGGTTGCCTCTACTTCTCATTCTTTATGTCTTCAGCAACTAGTGGAAGAGCAGCATCAACATTTAGAGAGTTTTAGCTGTGTTCATAGAACAAGGGTTAAAAATGACAGCCTGTTTCACGTAGGCTTCGCCTTCTAAAGGGTTTCAACAGGCTTAAGGGGCTAAGCATCCACCACCATGACAGACATGACAACAAAGAAATAGAAATATAAGTGGCCACGAGTGGACTCTGACATAGTATTCTCTAACACTCAGTCTTTTCAAAGTGTTGAGCATGGGCCTGAGTAGAAACCCAAGCACATTGCCAATGAGTCTACATTGCGAATGTTGACCTCATTTTGGAGGCTCTACCTACATACAGTCTGTGAGCACTTCCTTACTCTAAGTATCTATTCTGCCAGGGAGGATCTAAGTCTAAACGTCCAAAAACAGTTTATGATGTCACAGGTCGAGCTTTGTTCCAGTTTATAGTGAACCCTATTTGTGTCTGACACCTAAGTGGATAGTATGTACCTCTGCACTTGCCTTTAGTTTTATGTCATCCGGTAAGAAAATCTCAGCACTGCAGCAGTTTTACCGATGTGTCCACACAGTGAAACGGAGTGGGGACTAGGGAGTAGCCAGACAGTAACGTGCTGTACTTCGTTACTCCTTGAAAAGTGAAGAACTTCACTGCCACACTAATTCACTTATTGGGAGAGCAGGCACTTTCGTAGGCTATGTGTTTTTTCACATGGTCTTCATCATAGCTTTTTAAACTGGAAATTATGGAGATGTAAAAGTGTCTCTCAGGTCTCTCATGGTGGTGACTCTGTTCCACTAGTTTCTTTAGAGTAAACATGTGGAATGGTTTCTGCCTATGTATATATTGGGTGCAGGTTTGGGAGATGTCTCATGCCCATTGTTTTTGTATTTTTCAATGACCAGGGGTGGTAGCCCAGTCAAAGCAATCTGTCCATTTGCCCTGTTAGAACACTACTACTAAAAGGCCTCTAATAGATGGCTAATAGTCTGAAAGACTGCAGGCTTTCGCCAACCTTAGCTAAGACATGTTTTTGCCACCATCACATGAAATATACATGAGGGCAGGATCATGCAAATTATCAGTCCACAGATACACAAAGATGACTGGCTCTATGGAGTCAATAGATCCAGACCGGAGGCCTAAGCCTGTGATAGAAAATCAGCATGATTGATGATGACGATGCTAAAAAAAAAAAACTGCTTTCTGATGCTGTTAGGAGGTCTATAATCTTGTTTCTAGTAACACTTAGTGCAAGGATTCTTGTGCATGCAATTAAACATGAACTGTTCCCAGTAGTTCCTAGCCTTGAGAACTAACACACTTTTGTTGCAGATAAAAGTTTAAGGCCGGACTTGACAGAAGAATAAAAACAAAGAAAATCTTTAAACAAGTTATTGGTCTCACATGGACTAGATACAACATGAGCTTTGGGAGCTTGAGGAGGCGGAGAAGGCACTTGATACTGCAGTGTCATGTTTTCTTTTTTTTCCCGCCAATAAACTTCTTAAAAGGCAGTCATTGCTGAACAATTCTGCCGTCTCACCATTTCTAAATAGAAAAACTACTTGATAATGAGCCCTGGGTGGCACAGCATACATTTCATTACCTTAGGTCCAGGCAGACCTGGTAGACCCTGTAAAGTAAAGACAAAGCTGAAACACATTTTGGACAGAAAACATACTCTCCGATGGTTCATTTTTCATCACTATACAATAAAAGATTGAAGTGATTAGAGGTGTAGCAAGCTAAAACACTGTATTTGCGTACAACATAGTGACAAATTGTTTTGATTTTGCTTCTTACTGGATGTCCATTAATACCATGAGCCCCAGAAATACCAGGAGGTCCATCATCTCCCTAAAAGAAGGTAATGTGTTCAAAACATGCAAAGGTTCAAGTATCACAAACACATTTAAGTATAAATACATTTGTTTGAGACGAGAAACAGTGTGATTAAAAAGCTATGGAATCTCTTTGTAATATAATTTCTGGTAAGGCTCTATTCATTGAGTCACAAATAAACCAAAACTATTACAGATACCACTGTTAATAAGTAATATTATCCTACATCAGTTCCATTGCATCCTGGAGCCCCTGGGGAGCCTGGGGGCCCTTGTAAACCTGGGATACCCTGTTAGAGAATATCAGCAGAAGTTCAAAAAAGTAACAGGCATCTCTAGAAATATGCAGGAACATGCATTTACACAAGACATAAATCAGATGATGAACACGGATGTATAAGAGAAGACACCTCACCGGTAAACCATGAGACCCAGCAAATCCTTCTTTACCTTCGTGTCCCTGTATTGAGAGTAACAAAACCAGTATACCTTTAAAAAGGAAGACAGGTGCAACATATTACACACTAGTATATTCAATTTTCACTTGGTGAGACATCAAATAAACACCCAACAAACAACCAAACAGAAACGACTTGGATAACACAGTTATGTTACCAGATTGCCTTTTGATCCCACAGGTCCATCAGGCCCAGTGTTGCCCTGTCAAAGACAGGAACCTATAATTAATCTTAGTGATCTAGTGTGATGCAGTGTTAGAACAACTAAAAGTGAGCGCAGGAGCGAAGAACAAAGGAGCCATAAGAGACAGGCTGAAATTCTACCTTTGGTCCCATAGGCCCAGCATGACCATCTGATCCTGGACGGCCCACTGGCCCTGGGGGACCTGCAACTCCTGGTAAACCTTTGTCTCCCTGTGTGTGTGTGAGTGTATTTGTGTGTGAGAGAGAAAAAGAGACAAGGAGACAGACAAACCACAAATGAAAGAAAACAACAGAGATGTAATTTGAAAATTTACAAATTTCCATTTGTCAGCAATGTGTAAGTAGAGTTGTTGCAGAATTTAGAGATCCCTGAATGTTTGTTGAAATACTGCTGCACGCTCAGATACTACTATGACGTTGATGCTTATTAAATACCTGCTGCTGAATAACATAACACTGTGTCACATGTCATCAATGAGGGTCAATTCCCACATTAATTTATTTTGATTTGCAGATGTAACATCACCATTTTCTGTGTTTTTGTAGCTGATCATGGTTTGGAAAATCTAAGCCTTTTTTACTCATCTGTTTCCAAATATTACTAGTGTGAACAAATCTACAACAGCAGGAGAAAACATTCATAATATAGTTCAAGTTGTTGTCAAGTGTTAGTCTCTGTACGGGTCAATGATTTGTTGAGTGCTAGCAAGTTCTTTTGAATTTTGATGGTGGGCTAACACTTTTTGACAGTAAGACTGGTGTTTAGAGAAGCACAAATTAAAACTATTTACTTATCAATCACAGTTGAAGGTTAATAGAATAACTGAGAAAACATTACATATAGTAATACACTATGAATGTGTTTACTTGCATGTCTTCAAATATAGCTGGATAGATGCGAACAGACACATTCATTCATTTTAATTTGATGTGCATTTTGAATGGGTGGATTTAAAATGTCCCTCATGATTACATTTTGCATACTTTGTTGACTAGTTTATGCTAAGCTGAAATATTAGTCAACACAGAAATTATTGGAATGTATACAGTCGTAGCATTTTTGTTAGACCATTGCTGAGTCTGATCTGTTACACTAAAGAGGTTTCATGTGCTCTTTCTCTGCTTGGAGCCCACGGCAAATTGAGTTAAACTGAAACTGCTGGTCTAACCAAAATAATTATGGAGGATGTTAAAACAATCTTGAAGCAGTTTATGCTTTTTCAGCCAAGGCTCTCCTTTAGGCTCTGCACCTGATTTGTCTCGTGTATCACTGGACAAATGCACCTGAAACGCTTTGGCATTGTGAATGTGAAAATTGCTGTATATTGCACAGATAAATAAGGAAATGAATGATGGCTGAATTCCATTTAGCACCTCCAGATTCAAGGTCGTGTTATTGCTCATGCTGGCTCACTGTCAAACTGTCATGACGTACTACTTACTTGGACATTTATATAGAGCTGAGCCATTGGTGGCGTGTTTGTCAACATTATTAGTAACATCTGTGCTTTTCCTACCATGACAATTGTCTGCCGTGAATTTGTTTGTGTAATTACTGGTGATGAAGTGACACATTTAGGTTTATGAATAGAGTAATAAGAACATTTGTGATAGCTGAATAAAAAATATTCATGGCAGGTGTTACTACATCATCAGACAGGATAATGTCAAGAGTTTATACATTTAATTTTTATTACAAAAAACATTGCGCTTGCACTTTCATACTATGCTAAAATTGTGGTTTCTCTGTTTTATCTACAGCACATGGCTACAAATTACTAGAAATATAAAACTATTTTATAGAAAGTTATGTAAAAAGACTGTTTTACACAGACAATTGATGATCCACTCACCCTGCTGCCTTTCACTCCTTTACAGTGGCACCTTGATTTCCCACTGCACACACACTAAAAAGAAATTGTAAAATTGTTAACTATGTATTGTGTAAATAGAAAACATAGTCCAATTACTTTATTTTCGTTCTAGTTTAGACTGCAATGATTTTTAATGTTTTCTGTCATGCCCCAGTTTAAAATCAAAAAGATCTTCCCTGTATCACTGTAAGCCAATTTAATTTCTATCAAACATTAACCATATTGTGTAAACAGTTAACAAAACTAGTCAAGTTGAACATGAAATACTTGAGTCATTTCACCTGAATCTAGATAGCCATCGCTGCCATGACAGCTCTCTTATTTTTCTCTCTTGTTGAATCAGATTCACTCAGCTGCGGTTCCCTTCACCATTTTCCCACCACGGTCATGTGCAAACCGCCGTAATGGTTAATGTCCACCCCACATCTTGGAAACCACCACAGCTACTGAAGGGAGTCTACTGATTTGGGTGATTCAAATTGTTGCCTGATCAAGTGCAACGTTTACAGACATTATGTTGATAAATAATCTGTTATTCGCACAGTGGTCGCTTTGGGAGGATTTTTGGAAGCAATTTGCCCAGGTAAAATCTATTACTCTCCAGTGTTAAGGGCCTACAAATCTCCTTTGTTTCTGTTCAAAACAGCGGCTTTTAATTTAAAGGCTGTAAACATTACTGCTTAT
The DNA here is from genome assembly GCF_016859285.1 of Xiphias gladius. Lineage (NCBI taxonomy): Eukaryota > Metazoa > Chordata > Actinopteri > Istiophoriformes > Xiphiidae > Xiphias > Xiphias gladius. Next base: position 14,051,044 of record NC_053413.1, on the reverse strand, counting down.
CAGCAGAGAAATGGGTCTCTTGAAGCTAAAAAGGAAGAGCTACAGTGATAAAAAAAAAAATAGTAAGATGCACAGTGGGCTGTCTTTAGGATAAATAATAGGTCAGCTATTATCTCCTGACATAATGAATCATTGTCAGTTAACATGACGTTATTTCAAATGCATTTGATTTCTAATTCACCTTAGCCTTGTGGCGATCCAGCAACTAAAGTGCCCGGCTCCTGGGCAAAAAGGGGGAACACTGGGTCTGATACCATCTCTCTTATACCTTAAAACTGGCTCATTTAATGGAAGCATTATTTTTGTAATGAATTAAATTTCCCTGTGCAGATGAAATGATAATTAGGCACGAAATCAACTGGACATTATTATCTTTCTGTTATAAGGAAGGAGATGCATTTTTTGCCATCGCTATAACAGCAACTGGGCTGTGACATCAAGAAAATGGATATTTAATCATCATTTGTGATGTTTAGACCTAACAACTGATACTCCATCGTTTTATAATTACTTTCTTATGTTGAATATAGTGATGTACAGAGGATATTTTTATAGAAACAATTGAAAAATAGAACTACTACCTGCGTTTATTATAAGCATTATGGTGGGGAAAACTTTATAAACAAGCCAAGTTGGACCTCTCATATTTTTTCTGACACCTGTGTAAGATATCGTCCTCCCCTGATCCTAAACTTCTTTTGAGTTCCTAAACTTTGTCAGTTCAATTTGACAGCCTCTCATATCATTTTTCTCTGATATCAAGCCACACATTTACTTATGTGCAACATCCGTCTTCTACCTTTGTCCACATTGGCCAGTCCTCTCGTCACCATATTTAATCAATATACTTAACTTACATGTTTTTCCTCTGCTGCTTAATGCATGTTTTGCTTTTATTTTTTAGATATCTTTCAATTTTCCTTCCTCTATATTCAATTCTTTTTCCATGACCTCCCATAAAGTGACCCACAACACACTGAACTAAATGTGCAAACACACCGCAAGCAAACCCATGTCTTCATGGCACAAGATGTTTGCAGATAAGTATAGACACCACAGCTACAAACACAGCACAGTGTTGTATATCAAAGTTAAAGCAGAGGAGAATGAACGGTGCTCATATTATATACAACAGGAAATAAACAAGGAACATAGTGTTACCGAATGATGGTAATCTCCCATAAACAGTGATTTAGTGGATTTTTGTAAGGGATCTGGGAGAGCAGGTTATAGCAAGAGAAAGGTAAGTTAGCAACAGTATTAATAATTATCTAAAAAAGTTAAAATGTAACACATTGCTTAAAAGGTCAAAAGAAAAACATTTACAGAGAATGTCAGTGTTGAATCTGCTATGATAAAAGCTCAGTGGAAAACAAGGATTTGATTTGTTATATGTCGATTCGGGTTGTGATGCAGTGCAATGTAGTTTTCTCTTGAACAAAGCTCACCAATCAACCACTGTAGCTCATCATCTAAACCCAGTCTCTTAAGTCTGCTTATAAAGAAATAACAAGCAGCACTATGATCCTGGGATGAACACGAATAGGACTGTCCCATGTGTGTACAGTATGAAATAAAAGGATAAATGAAAAAGACAGTCAGTACAATGTTTGCATTTAAATACCTGTGCAGATGGGAATCTATGCTGTTGGCAAAATGAAATCAGATTCTTCTACAATGTTCTGTCAGTAATGAAAAAAAGAAACATCTTACATTTTTGGCCTCAGTGCCCATCAGCATCACAGCAAACAGGATCAGAGGAACTACGAACACTGGCTTTCCCATGGCTTTTCTTGGTCCACTTACATCAGAAGCTCAGGAGTAGTCACAGACCCCCCAGAGGTGATATGCATGTCTTTTTGAGCATCCTCCTCAGCAACTAGTCTTTACAGTACAGCCATCAGTGCTGTGCTCTGAGTGATCTTAAGTCAGGGTTCATTTAGATCAAAGTTCTCCATCTGGCTTTCCGTGCCTTGATAGATAGGACAGCCCAGAGAAGTTGTTTAACTTGATCCCGAAGACGGAGGCGGTCTGAAGTTACTGATCCAGTCAACCCCAATCATCATCCTTGTCCTCATCTCACTCCTGGCACTAACAAACACTGGCAGTTACTCCTTTTGGTTTTTACTGATACGGAGACAGGAGATTAGTTTGAATCTTCTCAGAGATTACCCTGCTTGGAATGTCCTAAAGCCTTCATGAAGATTATTTCCAGCTTCTGAATCTGGGTGAGTTATGAACATTGTTTTATGTGCGTGATGGACTGTTACCTATAGACTACATGAGGTGAAAATGTAATGCACCAACAATCTTAATCCGTAACAAATTTAATTTTTCAAAAATATCATAATCGTGTGTACTACATTTTATCTTAAAGAAAGTCATTCTCTTTATAATGTTAACTGGCCCATGTCTCGCAAGCGTCTTGGGTAGTTCATGCTTTCTTTCATCCACCACAAGGGGCAGCACTGAAACCAACACTCACCTGTTAAGCAGACTAACGAGATGAGAGATGAGATCCTCACTTACTGTTGTGACTTTGTGCCCCCTCAGGTGAGTCCCACTGCAACAATACAAATATTAAATTATTAACAATTATTATAATTCTGGTATCTGTAGCAGCACCCATATCTGATGATGATAATCAATGGTAACTTTTTGGGACTGAACTGTTTTGTATCTGTTGTACCGGCCGATGTTCTGAACTCTTTTGATATCCTAATCCGAAAATGTAGACCGACGTATCTTTTCAGCATTCAAAATTTGATTTTGTCTTCTACAAATAACGATTCCGGACCATTTTTATCAGAAAAATAAAAGTTTGGGATGACAAGAGGGCTTTTGTCACAACTTCTGTAAGCATGTACATTTCACTGAACCCTGTTACAGTGAAAATTATTTACATTACTGTAAACATTTGTAAGGTATGTCTCGTAAAGTTTGATGAAATTCACATCCCCTACTCAGTAAGTCTATTTACCAGAAGACAAACCTCTTCATGCCTGTTTACCCGGAAACTCAACACATCTGCATTCTTTCTGCATGCATTTCAAGATGCAGACTCTGTATAAAAACCGACCTCCACAGATTCAACGTTGCACTAACACAGACTTTAGTGTCACCCACAGTGTGGTGAGAATTCGAGTAGACAACATTCTCGCTGCTCTCCCGCTCCAAGGGTGGCACATTAGTTCTTCTGCACACAACAGCAACAAATCATGAGCTAATTTAAAACAATTTAGGCTGCACTGCTCACTAATTGGGTATCTTCCTGTCAAAACGTTTATGTGAAAGTCATTTGTGGTTCTGTAAAGGCATCCAGTAGCTGGGGCTAAATGAAACTACAGCTAATCTACCACCATTGTCTATTCACAGATGGATCCTTGTACTGATCATCTTTGTGCAGCAGCTCCATGCAGTAAGTCTTTCCCTCTAGATCTTCTAGATACACAAACCAAATAAAAACCTTGTAGTTAATCATTTCAATATAAGTTATTTGCAAAAATACACTACAGATAAAATCCTATATACTGTACTATATGACACACACACACACACAGGCACACACACACACACACACACACACACACACACTCACATATACACACTAACATCTGTGGGGATACTTGACATCTGGAGGTGTGGACTCACAGAAGGGTTTTCCAATAGGTTATCAGTGCGATAGGAGAATGACGAGGCTCTGTGAGCTTTCTTTCTCATCAAGGTCAGAGCAACCATTATTTATCCACGTAAATGGGAGAACACTGACTTGTGTAAAACTTGCCCAGTCTCCACAGGGAAATGTGTGAATGCTCAAGGCTGATTCTGAAAGATGTTAAATATTCAGGAATGGCAGATATGCCCAAAACCACAACCTTATCTAGTACACCTGATGATATGAATTTGACCCCTTACTGTCAGCTGCTCTGCTCAGGCACACAGATACTCACACAACCTCAGCCAGTCTGCTTCTCAAATGTGGTAATGGTCAGTACAACTGCATTTAAGGCCTATGATTTGTCTCTGTTTGACGTTTCAGGGGGGGGTTGTGGGTCCATGTCAAGGTAGAGACTGCTCTGTATGTCAGTGCCATCCTGCCAAAGGTGCACGGGTATGATATCTTTCTTCTCATGTTGCTATATATTGGCAAGCTATCCTCACTCTCCCAATAGTAGGGTTGATATTTTTAATTTTTGTTGATTCAGTTGAAAGGTATTAAGCTGTTGCCCTTTAATTCTCATAAAATTGTTTTATATGTTACATGTCTTAATTAGCAATGCCTAGCAGGACTAGCAGCAGAAAAATTAAAACAAAAGGAATAAAATTGGAAAAATAGGAATAAAAAATGACTGATTTCCATGATTTGATAGATATTGTATTTACTATCTTTCCTTAATTACCACTACAGAAAAATGCAGTTGTGCATGCAACATTATTGTGCTTACATTCAACTATCCAGGCATAGTGACTAAAATCAAAAAATTGAATGAAAAAGCAGCAGCCAATTCCTAACAGTCTAAGCTAAAAGTTTTATACACATGACCTTTTTCTTTGTAGGGAGCTCCAGGGAAGCCAGGGGACCAAGGCCCCCAGGGAACAATGGGACCATGGGGACGTGAAGGGCCACCTGGAGAGAAAGGCAGGAGGGGAGCAGAGGGATCACATGGCCCAGAGGGTCCCAAAGGAGACCGTGTTAGTACAAATGCCCATGTGCATGTTGTATTTGTGTGTTGTGTCGAAGGCAGAATATGCATGTAACTGACCATCAAGCGTACTTTAGTAAACCTATGAAAAATAGAGTGCCAATGATGAAAAAGAAGGGGTGGGGTAGAGAGTGAATAATGTAATCTAACCCAATAATGAATGACTAATGCCCAAATTTATTTTTACATTTCAGGGCAAGACTGGTGTTCCTGGTTTTCCTGGTAATAATGGCTTATTAGTGAGTACACCACTGTAAATTTATCTATAAATCAGAAAAAGACACATACTGTTCACACTGGCGAAAATAATCCCTTTGAGGTGAGCAACCCTCTGAGGGAATTACACCAATTTTCCAAACCTTGTACAGCTCAACATGGAGTTAACATACTTCTCGCTTATTTTCCCATAATCCCTCCAAAGGAATTTAAAACACACCTGTGATAACAATTATCAGACACTCTTCCATTTGTAAATATGTCCTTTAGTGTTATCAATAGTGTAACTGCCCAGATCACACATTCAAGATAAAATATTTGAGACACGACAGTAGATGGTGCAGTTATTTGAAGCATGTGTCTGGTATGCCCTCTAGTGGACACATCAAGGTATACTGTAGATCAGGGCCTGGTTCTCTTCATGGTCTAACGTAGCTGCCCTTTCATGATTCAAGTCTTTGTATTTAATAAAAACTTGTGTTGTTCAACTTAACCACTATATAATTATGAAAATATTACAGAAGAAAGAAAGCATTTTTAAACATTCTCAACTAGAGTCATAATTGTGAACACCCTAACTTTAATACTCTGCAATTATACTTCACCACCATAACTACAATATTGCTCAGGGTCACCCTGGAGCAGGTGGCGAACCTGGTTTGCCAGGAGTGGATGGCTGTAATGGAACAAGGGGTCGACCAGGAGTCCCTGGTATTCCTGGTTCAGATGGTCCCTTTGGGCAGCCGGTGAGTAGAAGTCCTGTTCTGGTGTTTCTCTTAGCCTTTATGTAGTCCGAAATGAGGCATTCAAATGTCCTTCGCTAGCCTTCTGACAAAATGTAGGGTTTTTAACCAAGTTATGCAGCAAAGTAAAGTAAATAAAAGACTAAAACATGCAAAATCAGTAGTTATATTCATTTTGGACACTTCTGCAGCATTCGATTTACATCTAGTGCCAGCATTCATTGGCAATGCAGGATGTCCACTCACTATGCACTTTAATAGGAAAACCTGTGCACCTGCTTTTTCATGCAATTATCCAATCCACCAATCAAGCAGCAGTGCAATACATAAAATCATGCAAATACAGGTCAGGAAATTCAGTTAATGTTCACATCAAACATCAGAATGGGGAAAAAATGTGATCTCAGTGACTTTGACCACGGCATGACTGTTGGTGCCAGATGGGCTGGTTTGAGTATTTCTGAGACTGCTGATTTCCTGGGATTTTCACTCACAGCCACAGTAAAGATGGACCAATAGTCTCTAGAGTCTACTCAGGCAGTTCTGCGGAAGGAAACTCCTTGTTGATGAGAGAGGTCAGAGGAGAATGGCCAGACTGGTTTGAGCTGACAGAAAGGCTATGGTAACTCAAATAACCACTCTTTATAGTTACGGTGAGCAGAAACGCATCTCAGGATGCAAAATGCCTTGAGGTGGATGAGCTAGAAAGACTAGAAAAACAAAGCCTGGTCTGATAAATCTGGATTTCTGCTGAGGCACACAGATGGTAGGGTCAGAATTTGGCATCAACAGCATGAATCCATGGACCCAACCTGCCTAGTGTCAACAGTCCAGGCTGGTGGTGGATGTGTAATGGTGCGGGGGATGTTTTCTTGGCACACTTTTGGCCCCTTAACACCAATCAATCATCATTGAATGTCGCAGCTTACCTGAGTATTGTTCCTGAGCATGTGGATCCCTTTACGGCCACTAATTACTATCTTATAATGGCTACTTCCATCATGATAATGCTCCATGACACAGAGCAAAAGTCGTCTCAAACTGGTTCCATGAACATGATAATGAGTTCAGGGAACTTCAGTGGCCTCCCCAGTCACCAGATCTCAATCCAGTAGAACAACTTCGGGCTGTGGTAGAGCAGGAGATCGGCAGCATCAATGGGCAGCTGACAGATCTGCAGAAATGATGTGACGCAGACATGTCAACGTGGACCAGAGTGTTTCCAACATGTTGTGGAATCAAAGCCATGAAGAACTGAGGCTGTTTTGAGAGCAAAGGGAGGCTCTACCCAGTATTAGTATGGTGTTCCTAATAAAATGCTTGATGAGTGACATTCAGATAGAGGAGTGAGAAGGTTTGGATGGTGGTTGGACATGTACTTCAGGGGCCTGACTTTTTGTCCTGGGTCCGGCAGTCAGCTTTTTTAAGGATTATTTTTAACCATGATGAGATTTCCCTAAAGGGCCATAGTTGTCTGATACAGCCGATGCAATCATCATATCGTAATCAATTATACTGATAATTAAATAATTAAATAAATTCATTTCATTGAATAATCAATTAAATACTACAACCATCCCCACCGGATGTTGACAGACATTCCCCCTGAGCCTAATTCAAGGTTTTGCCACATTGTCAAGTACCAACTTTCTGTTGGAAAGTTTATATCCATTTATAATGTGTCTAATGTCAGCATTTATGGTCTGTTCTTGTCAGGGATTACCTGGACCTAAAGGAATTAAAGGAGAACCTTTGTATGGCGCTACCCTTCCAGGACTTCCTGTAGGTGCTCCTGAACTAGAAAAACTCAGATTATTGTGGGTTGGCTTTTACCAAGTTTAAAATCCCTTTCTATTTGTGCAGTTCTACAATTAATTAAAATTTAACATGTCTCTAAAAATTCTCATTTTCATGTCTCATCTTCCATTCTTTTCATTTTACAGGGGGAGCGTGGGAGAGATGGAGACTTTGGCTTACCTGTATGTTTTTTAGATTAATAGTTCTCTGTGCTATTATTCTAATAAATAAAGGACAGATTAATTGTTTTAAATATTCTACTCTCTGCTTATGGTTAAGTTGACTCATCTTTATGTTTATTCTTTTTAACATACGATTGTGTTTTGTTTTTTGTTTTGTTTTTTTTTTAAACTAAGGGAAGACGAGGAGACCCTGGGCCTAAAGGCCACATTGGCCTTACTGGTTTTCCTGGACCTGAGGTAAAAAATTCTCACTTTTTAAATTAAGTAGGTTATGACTTAACTCAAAGATTGTATATTACTGTACATTATTTCACATTACTGCACATGCATAGTATGCAGCAATTTATTAGACTACTAATATTCATGATCTACATCACAAGAAGAAATGCAGTGCTTTATGTGACAAGGTGTGTGTATGTATATGTGATTCTATTTAGGGCCTAGAAGGTCCTAAAGGTGTCAGAGGACTACCAGTAAGTCACCTGCGTCACAATCTTTGGCTTGCATGGTGTAACAAAAAATCCTTGCATGCATACACACAGACTGTGTGTCCACATAAACACAAAACCTTACTAAGCTTTTGGTTTGTCTTGTAGGGCAGCCCTGGAGGATCACTGGCAGGCGATAAAGGTGACAATGTAAGAAACCATTTTGGCCTTGGCAGCTATGAACTGAGGCTTTGCACTGTGTGTTTATGTGTGTGTGTGTGTGTGTGTGTGTGTGTGTGTGTGTGTGTGTGTGTTTGTGTGTGGGGGAGAGAGAGAGATGGAGAGAGAGACATGTGTCTGCTTATGGCTGCATGCATATATATGGATTCATCCAACTTACAACCCCAGCCAATGTCTTCACCTCTTTAATTCCATATTCCAGGGTGAGCAAGGCCCACCTGGCCCCCAAGGAACAGAAGAAGTCATAGCATTTCTTACAGACTTTCTTCCACCTAAAGGTTACAAGGTGAAGGCGAAGTCCTCTTTTGTATTTATAAAAGACTGCTCATTTTTAAATCCTACATAGACTTATAAATGGACAAATCCAACTTAATTCATGTCTTACAGGGTTTTATGGCAACCCATTCATTTTAATCAGTCCAAATAGCATTATCATGTCGCATCATAATTTAAAGTTTCAAATCAAACTCTGCCTTCTCCATGCTGTATTTTTTTCATTATTTTCTCTTTTCTTCTCCTCAGGGAGACAGAGGTCTTCCTGGAACATGTGGACCAAAGGGCAAAATGGTGAGTTTTATCCTATATGTTAGCATAAATGTATGTCTGAGAGAGATAGAAATGCATTTTATTTATTTTTATTTTTTTCTTACCAGAGTGACTTAGGAGACTATAACAGAGAAGAAATGAAAGGAGAGCAAGGAATCCTTGGAATTCCTGGACTTCGGGTAGATGACTTTAATCAGACTGGTACATTCATATAGATACAATATTTTAACCCCACTGTTTCTGCTCTAGGGTCCTCCAGGATTTCCTGGTAAAGATGGACCAACAGGACGTGAGGTACACCTGTCATATTATTAAGCCTTCCCTCGTGATACTATATTCAGACATTTTTTTCAGGTTAAATACAATGATGCCTTTTCAGGGTTTCCATGGAGAGAAAGGACTTCCAGGTCTCATTGGAAGAACTGGATCAAAGGTGAGCTTTGCAAAAGCATTTAAGCAATCTGCATAACTATTTGTATAACACGTGGGTAAGGTGCTAACAGAAGCCAGGTTTCTGTAAAAACAGTGGAAACTAGGGGGGCAAGCTTATAGGATATAGCAATGGATCTATATTCTCCAGCAGGATAATTGTTTGTCAGCATCTTTGCTATACCTTTTGCTCCCTTTACAACTAGAGGAGTTCTGGAAATGTAAGAAGAAAGTGAAGAAAAACAGTCTCTCCTTGTCTGCTGCCCTCTTGTGGTTGCTCAGTGGGACAGTCCCATTTATTGGACCAGACCAGTTACTCCTGATAACTCTTCTCATCTTTGTAGCTATTACATTGGTGGCATTTTCTGTTTAAGACTATGGTTTGTCCCTGTCCTTGCATCCAACAGGGTTATCCAGGAGATCCCGGTTTCCCCGGACCCCTGTACTTTCATAATGGAAGTCATGCCAGAGGTTAGACCATTGTAGTAACTACACTCTCCGCATTTGTTGAGCTGAGTGTGGCCAATGGTAGAACTGTCCTATTATAATTTTTTTATTTGTAATATAATAATGAAATATTTTCTTGAATTAAATTCTAATAGTTTACAACCTTGGTCTTACTGTTGTGGCTAAAATAACTTTAGTATATTGACAAAACAATGTTCTCATCACTGTCACTGTAGAGACTGCCGACTTGCGCTTCACTGGAAATAGCTCTACTGTCCAGTAGGGTGCTTAAAGTATACTGCAGTCAGAATCTATACACTGAGTGTCAAACTCTCACTGACTGGAGGGTTGAAAGCTTGCCGTGAAAAGTTTTTAGTTTCAAGCTCAGTTACCACAGATTACATTAAAATGTATTAAAGGTATGGACTAAAGAAACTTCTCAAACCACTCTTGCAGCATAATCCACTTCTTCACTGTCTATCTGTTTCACCAAAATATGGTTAAACACGCTGCTTTTTGTAGAATCAATTAAATTAAATGAAATCTGTATCTGTATGTTTCAGGTGCTAAAGGTGAGCGTGGGTATCCAGGAACGTCTGGACTCCAAGGTGACCCTGGGTACATGGGCATGCATGGACCTCCTGGCCCGTCAGGGTTAACAATACCAGGTTAGGGTTTAGCCTTTGTCATTGTTCTCTAACTTTCAGGTTACTTGTATCTTTAAGTACTATATATCTCTCATATCCTGTGTTATCTCTCACACCTTTCTAAAAGTGCCAGGCCTGCAAGGTCGACAAGGGCCCCCTGGTCCAAAGGGCTACAAGGGAGAGCCAGGGAGTTATAACAAATTTGAAATCCCAGGACCAAAGGGAACTAAAGGACTCCCCGGAGCTAAAGGTGTCAGAGGCCTTCCTGGTCGTCCAGGTATATCTGCTCTCACTGCTTCTTAAACACAGCACATGAGTTTTTTGTATGTGTAACTTAATCTCACAAATATAATTTCATCATAGTTGTTAGCTTGTCAAATGTTTTCTGTGTGAGCTCATTTGAATTAGGACTTACCTTCTGGTGTGTGTGTGTGTGTGTGTGTGTTCATGTGTGTGTGTTTGCACATGTGTGTGTTTATGGTATGGCATACTTGATCTTGATCTGATTAGGATGTGGAGGTAAGTTTTTCATTTATTTGTTTGTATTTTTCAAAGAAGTTTGATAATACACAAATCTGCATTCAAATGACCTGCAGATTTTTTAAAACTTATGTTGGTCAATATTTGTGGCTGGTTGATCCTGTAGATTACTACTGTGAGCCTGGTTACCCAGGTGACCCTGGTGACCCAGGATCTAGAGGATCTGCTGGAAACAAAGGGCTCAAAGGAATTAAAGGTGATCTATGACTGTTTGTGTGCATTAGCCGATCCCACAAGTGCTGCATCATAGTCATACATTTTTGCCATCCCTGTCTCCTGTTAATTACCCAGGTTGTCAAGGCGAATGTAAATGTATATCTGGTGGGGGAAGCGTAGGGCTCCCTGGCACACCTGGTTATCCGGGACATCCAGGGTTACCTGGAACTCAAGGACTCAAGGGGGAACCAGGACCGAGAGGAGATGAGGGCCCAGAAGGACCAAAAGTAAAGACATCAGGAATCTAGCTATTTAATTAATTGCCATTTCTTAAAACATGTTTAAAAGTCTGTTCTTTGTAATAACCACAAAAAACATAGTTTTGTGTTTGACTTTGTGTTTTCTTCTAGGGCTTTCAAGGAATTCCTGGTTTAAAAGGACAGAAGGGTCAGAAAGGTGACTCTTTTGCGGTAGGTGGTAAAGGTGAGCACCTGTTAAATCCAAAACTCTACTATGCACTGTATTATTATACAAGCAAAGTTTTGTGTTATAAGTTTATACTGGTAAACATCGGCTCTACTTTTTCAGTACAATAGTAAATTTAAATAAAAAGTTGTATTTATCTGTTGGTAACTTTGTGCTTGTGGTCAAATAAAAAAATAGACCTCTTTTTAAAAAATGTCTATACCAAGGTTTATTAAACGTTTACAGCCTAATATCTAATGTTTCTTTTTGTTGTTGAAAGGTGCCAAGGGTGACCAAGGAGTGCCTGGTCAATCTGGCCCTCCTGGAGCAACAGGTAGGCCAGGACAGGATGGCCCCCCTGGCCCTTCAGGAGACCCAGGACCACCAGTGAGTGTGTACATTTCAAATACTGTAAATGTAATTTATGGAAGAAATGGTATGATTAGTCTTTAAGTTGTTCCTGTTTAACTACATAGGGGAAAAAAAAGTTCCACTTTGTTACTATCAATTTTTGTAGGGCGCTGGATATGTAGGATTACCTGGTCCCAAAGGTGACCCTGGTGTTGCTGGACCCAAAGGCTTTCCAGGGATTGTAGGCCCTACAGGTCCTGGTTTTCCAGGCTCTACAGGGCCACCTGGACCTAAAGGAAATCAGGGACATTCTGGCCCCCCAGGAATTCCTGGACGACCAGGGCCTCCAGGTCAGAGACTGGATTAAATTCAGAGATTTTCAGATGGTTATAACACACCCTTTCCCACATTAAGCCAGGTGTAATGGGCTCAAAAAGCATGTTTTATTTGTGTCAACAGGTGAAATTGAGAAATGCTGTCATGAAGATGAGGTTGGATCACCTGGTCCTAAGGGTCAGCCAGGTTCCCCAGGTAAGTCTCACAGATGATACCTTTAAAAAATCATCAAAATCATCGTGATTGCTACATTGTAGTCCAGTGTCCTGTCTATTGATCTAACCTTTCTAAAGTTTGAAGAAAAATTGCATCTCACTGCTGTTTTCCCATGTTTTAAGAGTTAACTGGAATGGGCTGTAAAGTTACTACTACAAATGATGTTTGTAAGCCATTAGCTCGAAAGTTGATGAGAGAATTGGTTTGCCTTACTAAGCAACGTGTCATGAAAGAAACATGGTTTATGACTCTTGAAACATTGTCAGTCCATGTTGCAATTCAACTTACTTTTTATTCTGGGCTTTATAGGGATTCCAGGTGATCCAGGAAGAGATGGTTTCCCTGGAATTCTGGGACAACCAGGCCCTAAAGGCATGAAAGGAGATGACGGCGATACTTTAGGGATTGGACTGCAAGGTAATTTCTCTCTAAAATGTTGTAAAATGAAAATGATAGATTACAGATTTTTAAAGATCTTTCTTCTTTGGAGGACCCAGGTTCAAGCCCGTGAATCATCAAGCATCCAATTAATAATTAATTAATTACTCAATTAGGAGGATTGTTTGTATGCTTATAGGTCTCTCATATTTGTAAAAGGACCTCCAGGTTTCAATGGGGATCCAGGTGACCCTGGTCCCTGTGGGATTAGCCTCGATGGCCCTCCAGGCCCTCCTGGGTTACTAGGACTCCCAGGCAGGAAGGGTGCCCCAGGAGATGTCCTCTCTTCCAGTCCAGGTGCTACTGGCCCACCTGGCCACCCTGGGGCTATGGGGACAAAAGGACCTCGTGGCTTTCCTGGAAACCCAGGGTCTCCAGGTAAATTTCATTTATATTTAGGTGAACACAAACAAATCAATCCACATCTTAGGCTTTAGTTAATGTGGCCTGTATCACAGAAAAACCAGTGTGCTTAGAGTACACGGTAAGTGCTTGGGGTGTACTTCCCATTCTTTACTTTACATTGGAATCGGTTGACCATTGGTGCTTTCGAATCACAGGCATAAAAGGCCAGCCTGGACGACCAGGCCGTAAAGGAGAGCCAGGAGTCTATGGTGACCCTGGTGCTACTGGTCTCCCAGGCCTACCTTGTACTGTGTGTGACCTGAATGGATCTTCAGGACCTCCAGGTCCTCCAGGAAACCCTGGACAGATGGGCGTACCAGGTGATCACACAGCAGCAAGCAAAATTATGGATGTGATGCTGTCACTCTAGGTTTCGCTATAAAAATTTTGTCAAGACTAATACTATTGGTACATTCATGCATATTCTGCTGTGTAGGCATCTAACCATCCATGAACATATTTCTCTCATTGACTTTTATAATGTTGCATAGGCTACCTTGGTGAGAAGGGCTTGAAGGGAGATATAGGTCCACCTGGTCACGGACAGAAGGGTACTCAAGGTTCCCCTGGCCTTCCTGGTGTCCCAGGCCCACTTGGACCAAGAGGCACCGCTGGCCTGCCAGGGGATCCTGGGTTTGATGGCAAGCTAGGACTGAAAGGTGAACCAATGTTCTGTCTTAAAAAAATGTTTGTTAAAAGCCTTATCATTTTACTTGATCATTTAAATCATGTAAACTCTTTTCAGTATAAAATCAAGAAAAAACAGGTGCTTTTGTTTACATATTGCAGTCAGTTAAGCCTTAAGCTGCATTGCCTGTCAAATTCAAACTAGTCAGCTTGCTTTTATTAACCCAGTCAGTTGCGCCTGTGCCTGTGTAGTCTATCTCCAGACCCTGACAGTGATCCCAATATCTGACCAGAATGTTTCCCATCACCACCAGCTCCACACTCCAAACTGGTGGTGTTTCTGACCTACTGACCTATTATAGAGTTCATCCCGAAATTCAATAATTAGGTTCTCAAAAAAGTCTACACTGAAATATAGTCTGCATTTGATCAACAATGCTTTATATATGTAAACTAGTCTGTCCTGATTGAAATTAGATTTTCCTTTCAATTCATCTAGGTGAAATGGGCTACCCTGGCAGGGCTGGGGCAAAAGGTTTACTAGGTCGTCCTGGACCTCCAGGACCCAGAGGTAAACAGGGAGAGAGAGGCTTTAATGGTCGACCAGGTGACACAGGAGACCCAGGACTGCCTGGTAATAAGGGTAAGTGTCTGTTGCACTCCACTTGGCCTTGACTAGATTGTCCACCACACTTCTAAAACAGACAGCCTGTATAAAACTGCAGTAGTGGTATACAGCTAAAACAATAGCTAAGGATGATTGAGGAAGGCAATAAGACAACCATACAACAAAACATTCAAGGTATTAAATTTCACTTTCAGTGTACTTTATGAAGCAGACTGGCATGCATTTCATTTCAACTTTGTGATCTATCCAGGTTTACGTGGTCTCCCAGGGTTACCAGGCCCTAGCTTTGTGAATGTGACAAAAGGCCCAGAGGGACTTCTAGGAAGGAGGGGACAACCAGGCCAACAAGGACTTGCAGGCAATGGAGCTGTCATTTAATTTGTACATCTTTTTTAAATTGGATGATTATTTGAGTTCCAGCTAGTATGTCACTTCACTAGATTGACATACAGATTGTGAAAAACAGTGTAAGTACTATATAATTTGTTTTGTCCCTTACAGGCTCAAAGGGTGTAAGGGGAATACCAGGTGACTCAGGGCCTGATGGATGGCCTGGTCCGCCAGGGTATAAGGGCAGCATTGGTGCTCCAGGCAGGCCAGGAATACCTGGGATTCCTGGGAACCCTGGAATCAATGGTTTCCTTGGTCCGAGGGGTTATCATGGGCCTACTGGAGATCTGGTACACAATTAACCCATTTTATTGTATTTATATTTCAGTAACAGGTGTCTGTGCTTAGTTTTTAGTATCTTTCCAGTCTATACCCAAATCATGTACTAACACTATAACAAAATTACACACTAAACATGACACAAGCTGCATATCATTTCTGATAATTCTAGCTGTCTGTAATGCACAGCCGTGTGGTGCCAAGTCAGCTTCGGTGGGGACTCCAGCATGGATTAAGTTTTTGGCTAGTCCTAGATAGTTTATATTGTCTTTCTACTCTCGAATGTAGCTTTAATGTACATAATTGATTATATTTCAGACTCAAAAGTGATGTTAAAGTAGTTCAATGTGTTCATGTCTCTTGCAGGGAGATCCAGGGCCTACAGGACATAATGGTATACCAGGGCTACCAGGATTTCCCGGTGCCAAAGGTGAGTAATAAGACAGGGTAATGTGTTTTATTATACTGGTATATATATCTGATTTCATGTCAGAGGGGAAAAATAATACAACAGGATCAAAAACAGTTAGATATATTGTTATAATAAATGCAAAAAAGAAAAAAAAATGCCCACCAGACATATAAAAGAATCAAGTATAAGGATTTCATACATGTTTCATTCAGTTGGACTGAACCTGATGACACCTGTCTAAATCTGTTCCAGGTGAGCCAGGCAAGTCTTATGGACAACCTGGTCCACCTGGACCCAAAGGATTGCCAGGGGAGGATGGACCCAGTGGTGAGTAAAGAAAATGTCACAATGAACAGAAGAGCTACTTAGAAATTACTTCAAATGTTGAAGAGGAAGTAGAAAATCTTAGTTAAACATGTCCAGAAGGAGGTCTGTCAGTTTCCTACACTATGTACAGTAAATGGATATATAACTGGGAAAAATTTGTATCAACAAAATCATTTCCTTCAGCACACAGAGGGAGTCCAGGAGATCCAGGTGACCGAGGACCCAGGGGAAGGCCAGGAAAGCCTGGACAACCAGGCATTCCGGGGGAACCAGGAACACAGGGAGGAACAGGTGATTTCCTGTGAAATTTGAATCAGAGAACTCCTGTAATGCAACTATAATTTAAAAGTGGATAAATTAAGGAAAATTGCTGAGGTTTATCTTTGTACATAGGAAGGTTGACTTATGGTCAGATTCAGGAGAAGCACCCTTTCCCGAGATATCACACTGCTGTATATCATCAGGAAAATAAATAAATAAATAAAGTAACATCATTATGCCAGTAACCAGGATCATTTGTTCTCATATGATATAAAGCTCACCTACATTTAGATTTAAATATACGTAAAGTGTCCTTCATGGGTAATAAATGAGGTCCAGTTTCCACTATCATGTTTAGAATTTTGAATCTTACAAATTCTCCTTTACACCTATAGCAATTAAAACTATATGACCCACTTCTTACAGTTCTGTTTATTCCCTCAAGTAATTTGAATTTTGTGGTTTAGGTATACATGTTGTTTTGTGTAATTTTATGTATGTGTGTCTCTGCAGGCTTACCTGGGCCCCGTGGCCCATCAGGCCGTCCAGGTCTTCCAGGTATTCCAGGTGATCGTGGAGTTCTGGGACCACCGGGTCCACCTGGTACTGGTCCTCCAGGTACTAACATAATATCCATTGTATCTCTCATTTGTGGATAGACAGGGCACAAACACACATACACAGTAACGTTCACTATATCACTTGATTTGGCTTGTATTGGCTATCATCTTTCTTAGTCTGTATCAAAGGGGTTTTCAGATGTGGCTGCCAAAAAGAAAGTCAGAAATGATGGCTGTACTTATCTCATTTTGCTTTCAAGTAACATTTCTGAAGACACATGGAGAAATGGAAACGATTTAACCTTCAAATTAAGAAGTAAATATTGGGCGTTGTGCTAAAGGGAAAATGGTTTGAGTGATGAAGATACCAACAAGATTATTCTTATGTTGTATTGTGATCTTATGTCAGGGCCCCCTGGACCACCAGGTCTGCCTGGACTGAATGGGCTTAGAGGTCCAAAAGGGATGAAGGGAGCAAGTGGTAAGAAGGATTAAAAAAAAAAAAAGTTTAGCAATAATTTCTTTGCTTGTCTTTTATGGTGCTTGTACTATTGGCATTGATTCTGCTTCATACAATATAAAGTAAAAATGTCTGTTTAGGATTCACAAATTGCCTTAAATATGAACACTGAAGTTAAGTGTCAGTTCACCCTGTTCATTATTTACTGTTAACTTCATCCTAAAAAGTGTAATTAGAGTGTCATTATGTTTACTCCATATATGAGTAAATGTTAGTACATGCTACAGTGTAATACTGTGTCTTAAACATACTCATTTATCACTTCAAGGCAAAGATATCCCTGGCCCTCCGGGACCAGACGGTTGTCCGGGAGTCAAAGGTCTGAAGGGCCGCCAAGGGGCTCCAGGAGCCACTTTTCCTGGGCCTAAAGGCCTGAACGGCCCACCTGGTGACACAGGTAATATATCTATCATTATCAATAGTTCATCTGCTGCACCAGTCTATAAGGATGATGGGCAATACACATTTAGTTAAGTCAATTTTATATCCTGGATTTACTTTTACCATAGATATTGCCTGAAAATATAAAAGAAATGAACACTTGAAGACAAACATTTTTAAACAAGTTTACATTATGAATAGTGTTTGTCTCACACAGGCGTACAATTTACAAAACATACAGTTTGACAGATTTTAAGATATTGTATCTTCACAGTACCACCAGTGTAAGTCCAATAAAAATATTACAATGATTTCTTTCCATGCAATATTCTTTTATGATTTCCCAGATTGTATTGTCTTTTTGTTATCATTTCACGGCGCTTTATTTGCTGTTTATCACTCTCCATTTTTTGAGTGTGGTTACTGTTCCATTCCTCTATATATTCTGTCAGAGAAGGAAATAAACTTTCTGTATTTCTTCCCTCAGGTCTTCCAGGCTTGCCAGGCAAACCTGGTTACCCTGGCAAAGAATGCTACACACCTTCACCGGGACCTGACGGAGATATAGGATATGAAGGACCTTCAGGACCCCCAGGTGTGTGTGTGTGTGTCTATTTATGTTCATGTTATGTCTCCATATTTGTGTGGCCACATTAAGGAAAGAACATTGTGCAGACTTTTCTGCACATGTCCTTTTTATCTGTCTGTCCACATCTTGGATTTTGTATTGGGTTATTAGGTCCTCCTGGGGAACAGGGCCCTCCGGGCAATGAAATATTGTTCAAAGGAGACCCAGGACCAGATGGCCTCCATGGATTACCAGGCTGTAAGGGAGATAGGGGCTTCCCAGGACCTCCTGGATCTCAGAACTATGCAGGCTTTGTCGGTACAAAAGGTACATTACAGTGCAAGACTGCTGCCATCACTTGCCATACATTTGAATGCACTCTAAATGTTGCTGCTTGTTGACAGGTGAGAGAGGTCCCACTGGTCTGAGTGGTGCTCTAGGACCCAAAGGTCAGCAAGGTCTCCCTGGGCCCCAGGGCCGCAAGGGAGAAACTGGCCCAGTTGGAGATATGGGTGAGTGGCAGTGTAGCAAAGAGATACACCAATATATATTCTTTTAATTTTACTTCAACACAACTGAAATGTTGGGGTTGCAACAGTATATCTGGTAATCATTGTTATATGGTTTGACCAGGTGTCAAAGGTGCTCCTGGTGATTCCATCAGTGGATGTTCATTGTCGGCTCCCCCTGGACTTCCAGGACCTCGTGGTTACCCAGGATCTAAGGGATTCCCTGGTGATGTGGGTCCTCCTGGGAATTCAGGACGTAAAGGCAAGATAGTGTAATATTTTCTCAGTGTATATATATATATGTACACTTTTTAGTCTGTGTCTGAATTGATTTGTGTTGTGTGTTTTTATTTTATTTTTATTATCCTCAGCTGTCGCTGTGTGTCTGTGTATATATTTGTCCTTATATGTTTGTATCTGTGCATTCCAGGAGAGAAAGGTTCTAAAGGGTCTGTGGGCCTCCCTGGTCTACCAGGTCCTGCTGGTCCTAATGGTCTTGTTGGAGACCCAGGAGAAGGTGGTCAGCGAGGATTTATTGGACCTCAAGGTGAATAATCAGAAACAGTCATGTAAAAATCTCAGCCTTTGTACTGCTTAATCCAGTGGCAGGATGGCAAAAATGAAAGACATCTGCTATAAACAAGAAACTCCACAAAGCTGATAACTGCCAGAGGTGTCATTGTCTCTTTAAGCAAGACACTGTTTATGTAGCAGTTCTTAATAAAAATGTGGCCATTCACTCAAGGCCACAGATAAAAATGATCGTCAGCCTCTAGTAAATAGCTCATTTAATCTCCCCTTTGTCTCTTCCTCACTTTTATGTTCCCTCCATGTCACCAACTTGCTACTTGCTCAACCCCTCCATCCTCCAGGCATCCCAGGTTCACCTGGTGATCCAGGTGAGCCAGGCCATAGGGGGGCATCGAGATCAGGCTTCCTTTTGGTTATCCACAGCCAATCAGTGCAGGTGCCATTTTGCCCTGAAGGCAGCAGTCAGCTTTGGCTGGGCTACAGTCTGGTGTACCTTGAGGGACAAGAGAGGGCTCACACACAAGACCTGGGTAAGGGTCTGCATAAAGTTATATTGTTGTTGATGTCTTGAAATGAGTTTATTCATACAAAAAACCCCATTCTTCCTGTTTCTTTTAAGCTTCTCTCTCATCTTTTACCTCCTCTCCCTGTAGGCCAGGCTGGCTCCTGCCTCCCTGTTTTCTCCACAATGCCTTTCTCCTACTGCAACAAAGCTGCTTGTCATTACTCCAGTCGCAATGACAAATCCTATTGGCTCTCCACCACTGCTCCCATACCCATGATGCCTCTGCTTGGCCAGGAGATTAGCTCCCACATCAGCCGCTGTGTAGTGTGTGAGACAGTTTCGCCCGCAACAGCTTTTCACAGCCAGGATCACACAGTTCCCGCATGCCCACCTGGCTGGAGGAGTCTGTGGACCGGATACTCTTTCCTCATGGTGAGTGCGATAAAGAGCTTGATTGTGTGGATGAATAAAAAAAGCTATCAACTCCCCTGAATGTCTACTTGGTGCCTTCCTGTCTTCAGCACACTGGGGCCGGTGACGAAGGTGGTGGCCAGTCTCTGACCTCTTCTGGTAGCTGCCTTAAGGATTTCAGAACTCATCCCCTCATAGAGTGCCAGGGTAGGCATGGCTCCTGTCACTATTTTGCCAACCTCTACAGTTTTTGGCTGACTACTGTGAGTCAGACAGAGCAGTTTATCACCCCGCGGCCCAGCACCATCAAAGCAGCTGACCAACAGCGACGCAGGGCCAGTCAGTGTCATGTCTGCTACAGAGAGCAATAAAGGTCCTCTCGTCACTTTTAGTTGTAGCTTTAAGCCATTCCATTTTCAAAACCTGATTCTGATTACCACTCAGGGCCATATTTAGATTATATTTGGTGAAAAAAAATGTGGTTTTACAATTTATACACTGTTACCTTTATCTGAAAAGCTTTTTTTTATGCAATACTGCTTTCACTGTATCTTTTCTGTCATTACTTTAATGAGGTGCTATTTCTAATGATAAAAAATGTTTTAATAATTGGTCAATCATCTGACTGCTGTACCTTAAGATTACGTGTTCACCCACTTTTTCATATCAGTGTTGAAATCCTAACTAAATCATCCTTTAGGAGAGATATTCAAAATACCTTTCCTTCTTTATCTACATTTTGCGCCTCAGTTAAAATGTTTAAAAAAAGTTTTAACATTCATTCATTCAGAGTTCAATGGCTATGACAGCTGAAAAAAAATAGAGAAAATAAAAAATTTCAACAGGATACGGTTTTTCCATAGAAGGTTTCAAGTTCATATTTATTTATTTCTCTTAACAGAACCCAAGTGACAATCAGAATACAGTACTTTTTTCCTCAAACATGTTTTTTCCTTTTCTTTTTTATTACGCAAAACAAGAGAACACTCAGTGCAATAGGACAGAGGACTCTGACAGTGCGGTGCTCTCTACCTTTTCACAGTGCACGTTTATACACACAAAAAGATTGTACATCGTCATTATTACATTTCCAACCTCGACCCACCAACATCATGGATAGGGCAAAGTGAATGTCTTAAAACAATCATTTTTAAAGATTCAGCTTGCATACAGTGTAGCTTGGCACACACACACAAACATGCACAGCTCTCTCCCTCAAACACACACACACACACACACACACACACACACAACACACACACACACACACACACACACAGGTACAACATGGAGGGACCTCTGTAGCATTGATTCTCACCAGAGAGGGGGTACTGCACTTGCACTCTGAGGGCTAGCTCATTTTACTATTTTGGCATTGTTGACATTGCATTTTAATGTGCAAAGAGAACCAATTCAGATGATGTAAGCAGGAGGCTGAGGTAGAGGGAGAGAGCTGGGGGAGAAGGAGATGTATGTAACCAGCCTGATTAAATGTGATGGAAAATGATGGGTAGTGCAGTTTTGTTGTTGTTGTTGTTGTTGTTGTTGTTTTTTTTGTTTTGTTTTGTTTTTTTTAAACAAAGCCTCAATTATTTATAGGCCCCTTGTGCAACCCCTGTCCTTTTGACTGGGTAGAGCTGTTGCCATGTGATAGGTCCTTAAAAGATTTGATCTTTAAAACTGTTGCCAGCCAATTGAATTGGGAATATTGTCAGAGACCACCAATCGTAGATGTCTGTATGTCCCATACAGCCAGTCTCCTGAGGCTTTACCTCCCAGCCAATAAATTAAAACTTACATGGCACAGCTCTCTACTCCTAACATTTTTAAAAATATATATAATCTAAGCATAATCTTGAAAGTTATTTCTTAAGCAAGTGCATATGGCTATTATAATCTGCAGTAAAATTAAATGTTCTAAAAGCTCAGGTGTTGATTGTACGGGCTGGTCGTTGGCATCAAGTATTTACACTGTGTCATGGTTCTCGCAGTGTGCATGTCAAAGTAAAGGTGCTGGTACTCGCCAGCTATTGCCAACGACCCAATTCAAACAACCAAACATCCCAGGTGCAACCACACCAACATCTCGCTTTTACAGGCTTTGGCTGGTTTTGTAAATTATACCGTTTATAATGTATGTTCTAATTTACTACCTCCCCATCCCACCCTCATAGTGTATCTTAGAATACAGCAGAAACATTTTTTCACTTTCTCTGTCATCTACAACATGCCAACCAACAGGTTTACCTATAAAACGATTCAACTGCATCAAAAGGCTTTGACGTAGTGACTACACAGCTTCTTACTGTAATATACAAACTGAAGCACACAAAGTTTCCCATCTCTGTTCTAGGACCAACTGTTGTACATTCTACAACATACTGGACCAGGCATGGAGGGCACTGGGATCTAAAGCACGTTGACGTTAACTCCTCAACTTACAATACAACAGTGAAAATGTAAAGTATATATAGACAGAATTGAATAGTCCATTGACTTGAGTGCTTTTAAGCACGAAAAGAGTTGGGCATAAGAAAATTATGCTACTACAGTACAAGTATTGATAGATTATGTTTTCAAATGTAAAATAACAGAAACAAAAATAACTTAAAAACAAACATTAGATTGCATCTACATCTACTATACATAATTTAAGATGCTTTTTAATCCCCATCTCATTTAAAAAATATCTATTCATCAAATATCTATTCTACTAATTATATTACAAGAATCCAGTCACAGGAAATACAAAAATATCAAATATCACCAATGATGATAAGAAAAGATGACAACCTGAACGAGCAGAAATATTGCTATGGTAACCACCATTGTCCTTTGACATCAGCAAGTATCATCCCCCTGGTGCTCTTTTTGGCTGTCCTGACGCCTCTGATGTTGCAGGGAGGAATAAGCACAACCCAGAGTAAAGAGAGGGAGTGGGTACATGGGGGTTGTGTGGCAGGGAGGTGTAAGTGTGTGGTCACTGTCAGATGGCTGTGTCCCAAAAAACGGTTGTCTGTGTGGGGTAAGGGGGAGGACGGATCTTTTTGGCCCCGCTGCTTTTCCCCCAGCTTGGGAGGACAGAAGCACTTTCTTGCTTGCACTGATTCCGCTCCTGGGACCTGTCCTCGTTCCTGTCCAGAGGAGGAGGCCTCTCCAGAGATCTCTGCAGGTGTGGATGCTGTCTGGAGCGGATCTCCGTGCAGAGGGTGCGTTTCCTCTCAATCTGCTCTAGCATGGTGGTGTCCCCACATATCCATGGCATCTGGGGCATCTGAGGGACAGAGTCAATGCATTAAGTGAAGTGAATGCAGCTCAATTCTGAGTTAGTTGCACACTTAAAACCCACCAACTCTGAGATTTTGAATAAAATCTTACTAAATCTTGATTGGTGCACATAACAGGCTGATTCAGAAAGTATGTTTTCAGGACCTACTACAGTCTAAAAATATGAGGAAAGAAAAAACGAATCTGCATACCTGGCTCTGATGTGTCTCTGCTGCTCTCCTTTGTGGAGTTCCCATTGGTGAGGGGTTAGCAGGCGTAGAAGGTGAGCGGCCATACCTTGGTGCTGCTTTCAGATCTACAAAGTAAAATTGTGAGATTTGTCATATTTAATAAAAATAGTTAGATGCATTTTATTCAGCTGGAACCTTAATGTTGCAACATATACTACAATTTAATGATCAATATTAAATTCTGAATTTGAGGTCTTAACCCTTACCATTTCCTGTTCCCATGGTCATTGGTGGGCTGCCAGATGATCTCCCGTGGTGAGTAGGTGTCGTGGATGAATGCTGCCCTGACATTGTGCCGCCATTCCTCTCTTGTGCTTTTGATTGGTCCATGCTGTAATTTGCTCTGTTATCTCGTCGGGGCGTGCCATCTGATCTGTATCCTCTCTCTTTGCTATCACACCCATACTCCATTCTAGTGGGGCTCTTGGTGTTCTTCACATCACAGTGAGGCTCTGAGCCATTCAGACTTCTGTCTTTGCTGTCCCGTCTCACCTCGAGGCCAGTTTTGCTCAGGTCTTTACTGTCCTGCCTGGTTAGATGAGGCGGAGGAAGATCTCCATTGTGGGAGCTCCGCTCTCTCGCCTCATGCTTGGATTCAGAGTTGTAGCCAACTCTGTCCCTGCTGTTGCTGCTTCTGGATGTTTCTTGTCGGGGCAGGATCTCAGGTGGCTGGTCTATTCTACCTTCATGCCTATGTTCCATGTCACTCCTTACTCTCTCTTTGCTATCCTGTCGAGGTAACAAATCAGGACGATGGTCTTTGCTATCATGCCTATATTCTGCTCCAGTTCTAGCTCTGTCTTTGCTCTCCTGTCGGGGTACAAGCTCAGGTGGCCTGTCTCTGCTTTCATACTTTGAGTCGACACCGTTCCTGGCTCTCTCTTTGCTATCCTGTCGGGGTAAGAGCTCAGGTGGCTGATCCAGCAGTCTCTCTCTGCTTTCATGTCTAGAGTCTATACCATTTCGTGCCCTTTCCTTGCTGTCTTGTCTAGGTAACAGCTCAGGTGGCTGATCTAACAGTCTGTCCTTGCTGTCCTGTCTAAGCAGAGACTCCATTCCATGTCCCCCACCCCGATCTTTACTGTCTCTCCTTGGCATCAAGTCACCATTGCTGATCCCTCTGTCCTTGGAGTCTCTTCTTATCAAAGAGATGGGTTCTAAGGAGCTGCAGCCCCTGTCTTTGGAGTCCCGTCTTACAGGAATGGGCTCTACACTGCTGCAGCCCTGGTCCCTGCTATCCCTGCGAACAGGTGTTGCTTCTACACCACTACAAGTACGGTCTTTACTGTTGCGTCTGTGGGGCAGTTGCTCTACATTGCTGCTCCCTCTGTCTTTGTCTTTGTCTTTGTCTCTGTCTTTGTCTCTGTCTCTTCGGTGAGAAGACTCTTTGATGTGGCGCTCTTTGGAGTCTCGCTTGGACTCCTTGCTGTGACTGTGGCTGTGCCGTTCCTTGCCTTCACGCTTGGAATCACTGTGAGATTTGCTTTTGGACTCAGCTGTAAATTAAGAGGAAACAAAATTCAGAAGACAAACACTTAAATTATTATAACATCCAAACTTACTCTGCTCTGATAATGCATTAGAAAATATTGGCTAATAATTCGCTATCACATAATTTCATTTATTCACAATACGGTATTAAACTGGAAAAACTGTTTAAATATAAATTGTCAACGGCATATTGTCTGTGTTTTTCTGCCACAAGTTTCTGCACTACCTTCAAATATCCTCTAGGTGACACTCAGTACTCAGTGAGGCAGCTGCAGCAGACCACTGGAGTTAGATGAGTCAATATGTTGGGGCTCGCAGACATCTGAATTGTGTTTATTCCGTTGCACACTAATTATAGTGTGTAATGATACAGTGTCAATGACACACACTATCATTAGATGTTTTTTGAATTCAATTAAAATCTGCAGTTCATATTGTATGTTGTCGCTGTACTTCTCTTTGACCTTATCTACAAAATATACACATATCAAGTAATTATAATTACCAATACTAAAACATTTCAAAACCACTATACACTGCCTTTAGATACCTCTGTTACCTATGTTTACATGTTTTCTGATTTCTTCATGCAAAACTACAATGTTTTACTCTTCTTTAGCGTGTATACTGTACATACAATATTCTAGCTTGTTTGTGTAGCAAATATTAGAAGAAAAACAAATGTGTGCCACTGATTCAAGCATCAATAAAGACATTATAGATCATTGCTGGACAAATAAAAAATGTATGTGCATGAATGATATCCACGTAGGCTCTGCCTCTATATAGTTTCTATATGGGCTTTAACATACAGTACCATACATAAGCATCCCCTGTCATGCCTATGTGTGTCATACATGGCTTTTTTGTAGTGTGCGAATGCATGTGTATGTGTGTATGAGTATGGCGATTAACCGGCTGGTAACTGGGTCAGGCTAGCTGTTGCTCTCTCTATCATGTAAAAACGGGAGAGAAAAAAAATGAACGTCCATTCACCGTGTTAGATTTGTGTGCTCATCACACTGTGTGTGCTTGTAGCCAGTCACAAAGCAACACACACAGCCTGTCAGTGCTTTAGCCCCGTGTAACACCGATGTTAGGATCAAAAATAAATAATTTTTTATAAGGCTTGTCAACACAGCCCACTATAGATGTATAGAGAACATATGCAAAGTGTTTTCAAACCATATGGGTCAATGGGCTCATTAGTGAGACATCACTGGGAATTCCTGGCATCTGAATGCAACACTTGACTGTCTAAAAATCACTTAATTTAAGTTAGTTATTCAGCAGATGAAATTTAGACAATGCATAGAAATCACAGGATTAGCAAGACATCATAAATTTTCTCAGCTTCCACCATCCCCATCTGCATAGCTGCCCCAGCTTCCTGATTGGCTTAATCATGAGTAGAGTATGTGCTGATTGGACAGACAAGAGAATTTGAAATCAGGTGTACATTTTAGATCAGAGCCATAGCTATCCCCATTAGGAGCTCGTTGCTCTGTTGTAGACCAACATGCCCTGAGCTGTGATTGGCTGCATTAACCATGGGGGGGGGATCTGCAAATAAGAAACGGGGATTCTCCTCCTTCCACTGTTGCTATGTCGTAGTTGCTAAGAGCGTTGAGTAAGGATGGATGTGTGGACTCTTTGTAGTTCTCCAATGATTTATGTACAAAACGCACTTCTCACTTAAATCTCTACCATGGAGAATTTACTAATCATCCAGTTTTTAAAATCCTCCAGATTGTACATCTCACCTCTTAAGATGGACATTATATGTCAAATATGGGGTTAAATTTCATGTCAAACCCTCACTCTACATCATTAGATACTCTATACTAATTTATTAGTGACCCAAGTAATAATGCATGACATGCCTCTATGTGAACTATAGTATCCTTCATGCATTTAAGAAACACTCTCTTGCTTATTTAGTTTGGTTTAATGCCTGCAGTCATCAATTTTTATATATTTACATTAAGTACATTAGATTTCAAAACATTCAAGCTTAACATGACTATTTTAAGAAAAAATAAGGGCTGCATTATGTATGAAAACGAGAATTTGTGACTGACTGATAATGCTGGTGGCACCAAACCCACCATATGACAGAAAATGTGAGCATAAGTGAATACCTGTTTTTAGGTCTTTTTCTGTAAACTTTTAGGCAATTTGTGCACCTTAAATCGTTATCAGCAGATTTTGTTTTCCTTCACAGTTGCATTGAAGGTGTCAGTCTCTTGAGTGTGGCACGGCTATCTGTATTTAAACATGATGTTTACATATTTAAACGTAATGCTGCCTGATGGCCTAATGCCATGACTAGGTTTGAGGGACCTGCTGTCCGCTTTAGTCTCTAATCTCCTCAGATTAAATCATACGATCGGTATCAGACTTGGCTCACGGGGCCTAGATTAAATGGATGGAAGGTTGTGGAGAGCACCACAAACACGGTACTGCAAAAGTGATGCATTCCCTGCACAGCCTCCTAATTTAGATGGGTTAAACTTGTTAACAAATTACACTATCACTGATTAGGGAACTGAAGACTACATTTAGACACTGACACCTCCTACGTCATCTATGGACACTTTGGGATGTTATTTTTACCCTCCAGTTTGTTTTGTCCAGTTTGCTTTAAAGGTCCTCTGTAGTGGTTGTAGGTTTGCTTTCTTGTTAACTCTCCTAACTACGTCTCTCTAAAGAAATGAATATATGTGCATAGAATGAAGATATCTGCAAAGAGATGCAGTTATAGGTTGTCTACACTCTTCAGGTATCTGATACATAAATAAATATGAGGACACGTGTCTGTGCCCTTTGCTTTACTATAAACCAAAATAATAAGACAAATGTGTGAAATGACTCACTTTCTCCAGGCTCTTTAGACTTTCTGCCACTGGTGTTTTTCTTCAGCATGTTCCTGCCTGTGGTGAACAGGTTGGTTAATTCGTCCAGTGGGCTGGTGGGTGTCCGTGATCGCCCTGTTGACACATTCTGCATAGAGCCGTGGAGTCGACTCACACCATCTTGAGGTGGTGAGCCTTTGCCATGAGGGGTGGCAGAGGCGCTCCGTGGCAGACCTCCGGGGAATGGCATTGTAGCGTCAAAAGGAGGTGTACGCATGAGGCTCAGAGGGGTTAGACAGCGGCCCATGCTGACAGGCGATGGGCAAGCAGAGTGGCTGCGCTGATAGGAGGATGAGGAGGAGGATTTGTAGAGGGTACATGGTAGAGGAGGTGCAGAGGAGCGCCCAGAGACGGTGAGGGTTGGGGTGGCAGTGAGCTCCCTGCGAATGTGTGCAGAGGAGGGTGGCTCAGTGGAGGATGTTGGGGATTTGCTGTAGGATTGGTTCTCCAGCATGGGCAATTTGGTTACATCTAGAGGGGTGAGGGGAGACTCATCTGAGTTGGGTGAACACTGGGCTGGTGCTGGTGGGAAGACTAACAGCGGAGGGCGATGGGTGAGTAAATTGGGAAAAGGTGCAGGAATGTCACAAAGGGGAATGTTTCTAGGTGTGGAGCAGCGACTGAGAGGTTCAGGGTCATAGGGTGCTGGGGTGGGGCATGCAGAGCGGCATCCCACGGGGTCAGTGCGGTACTCCATATCATCCAGAACTGGGTACTTCATTTCCTCGTACACGGACTCTCCCGGCTCCTCATCCTCACTCTTCAGGGGTTCTCGTGCTCCGACATCGAACCCGCCCATCTCTATGTAGACAGGCTCATCTTCACAGTCATCTGTAGGGCTCTCATCACTCTGTGGAGGCGAGGAGTTGTGTTCGCAGGGGGAGGTGACATGATGGAGGGGTTTTGAGGGGCAGACCCCGCTGCCCCCGTGACTCTTGATGTAGGACTCATCAAAGGAAACGCTCAGTTGTGTGTTGGGGTTCCTCTTGGGTTTGGGCGGTGGAACCCTCCTGCAGTCCTCACTGCATCCTTGAGCTGCTGAAGGATAGAAAGAAACACAAATCAACCGGAGAAAAACACTTTCACAAGCATCACCTGGTAACAGACAAGTATAAAGTATATTATCTGTTTTCTGGTTTATTCATTTGTTGATAATTACGTTTAATAGTTTGTCATTCTGACTGACATTGTGTTGTGGCATGAGACATTTCCACTGTAACAAAGCAATACTGGATTTAACAAAAGTGTATTTTGTGAATCTTTTATAATTAATCATTAAGTGAATCTTTAGCATTAATATAAAGCCTACTGCTGTTCTGTGGGTCAAATGTAGGTCAACGTGCAGACCTGAGAGCAATATCTTGAGTCAGTTATGTGGGAATATTTGAGGCATATGTTTCTAGGTCACATATACGGCAGTGGAGCAGTATGTGAGTATAGTATCTGGGTCAAACACACTGTGGAGCTCCTCTTTCTGACGTAGCAGTGCAGTGTGAATCTCTTTAGATGTGGTGCAGTGAGGCTATGGTTCAGTGTTCACGTTGACTAGATAATACTGTACAGTACAGTCCTAATACTAGTTTACTCACAATAGACAGTAATCTATACTACTGAGTTGCTCACAGTCTATTTCTAGGTCAGACACTGAGATTTTTGGACAGGAGTGTCCCTTTCTCTGATAGGCAGGGGGAGATAAGTGTAGTTAAGAGCCGTACCATGTCTGAAATCTTCAAACTGCAGATTTTACACCTTTAATAATTCAGATGCCAGATGGCCTAGACACAAGCATACTTCCCGTAACTTTATGACTCACCACCATCACTACATACACAAACACTGCACATGCCTACACATTCAGAGAGAGAAATTAGGACAGGAATTTACACATTTTATAACACACAGTCTCACAACCTATTAAGTCATTACAGAAAATGGGAGTCTAACTGTGTAGGTGTTTGCCTTGTTTTCTGTTGTGTCTGAATGTGTGGCTTCGAAGACTATGTTGCTGAAAATTAGATAGATGGGTTAGAGTCTTTTATTTATGTGGATAAAATAACTAAAGAAAAAGCAATGAATTCAAAGTCACGAAAATTATCCAGGAGATGAAACAAAACTTAAAATGGAAAACCACATCGGAACATTTCATGTTGTTTTGCATCGGTATTTTGCATGCCAAGCATTTATCCAGCATGATGCTGATGTCAATGATGCTAATTTGAATTGACTATGACACGGGTCCTGCTTCCACATTTTCTCGTCATTACCACTAACTAACAGGATGCTAATAGAAGATCTGGTTCAATTCAGATGTACTACTGGTATGTGTTTAATTGGATTGATATGATACTGTGCTTATGTGCATGCATGTGTGTATATGCTTACAATGATGTGCGCAGGATAGTGTACTTGTGCCTCTTTTCCACTATTGCCAAATACATTATTACACAAACGGGTTTTCACGGTGGATCTTGAGATCTGCTTAAGCACTGATGATGTATCTATCCCTCCAAACACCTCTTACTCCCTGTCCCTTCTCTTCTCCTCTCCCTATTGCTCCCTATTCTCCCCCTCCCCCTGCAGCGGATGTGTTTACCCGCAACCCCCTCTACCTCCCTCTCCTCCTGGGGAAAATGAATCTAGGTCAATCGCTCCTCCTGAATGAATTCTACTTTGACAGGCTCCTCCCCTTCCCGCTACAGCACCAGCTACAGAGCACGCAACTCTGCCTTCATCCAGGGACACCCCCACCCTCTCACTCTGATTGGATCTGAAGCCTCAGACTTCTGCATCTCTGGAGCCCCATTGGCCCGAGCTATTCAGTGATGCTGTGATTGGCTGAGCTGCAGGGGGTCTTGTTTCTGTGGGATGGTTGCCGTGGTGCCCAGGAAGATCTGTGTGCACATAGAGAGTTCCCCACCAATCTGAGCCAAGCTGGGCGACTCCCTAAACATCACGTTGGCAGCAAAGCATCCAAACTGAAATGGAGTCAAAGCTTCCTCAACCTCTAAATCTCTCTGCCCTCACAGCCACCTGCCACATAGACTTTTACTATTATATCAGTTTAATTTTTCAGTGCTTATTACTTTATGCCCAGCACATGTGCTGTGATGTTTTTATCCAAAGAAAGTAGTGTATGTTGTGCATTTGCTACAGTAGTTATTGTATCTGTGACTTAAGGGGACATTCCTTTAGTATAATTAATTATTGGACTATTCATCAAAGTTCTTCATACACTGAGTTGATGTACTATTATTATGCCCCGTTTTTCATCCATGGCCAAACTGGCATATTGTGTTGTGATGCTTCAGAAACCTGACTGAAAACTGCTGCAGGGTGCATCTTCTGGATCTTGATCAATGCATCACTAAATGTTGGCCATGCCAGTTTTAACTGGGAAAGAAATTGTTTGGCCTTTATTGGTAATTTGCCTTGCAGAAATATAAAACTAAGTCAGTTTTAAAGAAGGTTATAAAACTGTCCTCTACCTTGTGTATGTGCAATGAGAACAGCTTTGACAACTGACTGTGTTCTATAGCCAGCACAGTACTCTGATCCATCTGCTGGGGTGAAGCTACTCTCAGCATTTAAAATCTGGGAAATCTACTAGTTAGTAGACTCTTTCTATGTTAGTAGGCATTTCTGAATCTTAAACTACATTATTTATGGGCAAATATGTGAACAATCTGTAATTTGATTATCTGACAGTAACCGAAAGTAAAAGAGCACAATGAAAACAGACATAACTCCAAGTTACAACTGATGTACTGTAGATGTTGGCATCCTAAATTGCTCTAACCTAATTAATTAACATATCTGGAATATAATGTATGTGTATTGGTGCTACAGAGTGTTATTGCATCACACATCTTGTGAGATTCTTTTAAGCATTCTCTCTTATCTAGTTCATTGAACTGCAGGTTATCACCTGTATTGATGCCTGCTGCACCAATAATGTTGTCACCATGGTTTGACCGCATTGTACTTACAGTTCCTTATTATTTCTGAATCAATATACCACTTTGGTACTTATTTGAAGTATGCAGTGAAAAGCTAGATGTCATCCCTTTGTAGGAGAAACAGTGTTGAGGAGGGCATTGCAGAGAGCAGCTATATATAGCGCAGCAGTTTGGTGTGAAGTGCCACCACCACTCACCGTCACATCTCTCCCCACGGCAGGTGGACATAGGACTGTGGTCCACTGCCTCAGACGACATGCTCAGCTTGGTGGCTGGGTCCCTCCTGGGCTTGGGTGGGGGCTGCTTCCTAGAGGTCGGGCTTCCCACTTCCTCCTCTCCTCCACCCCCACTGTTCCCACCACCGACTGAGTGGAGGGACTGGGAGCGTACAGAGAAGCCCTGCCCACAGGCAAGGGCATGCGGGTGGGGCATGGGCATGCGTTCCTGGGGGTCCGGCATGGTAATAGAGCCCATACGTAAGTGCTTGCCTTCGGTTGCTATGTCTTCACCTGTCCTAAAACAGAAAGAGAGAAGACAAAGAGAAGGTACAGAGGAAGGATAAGGGGTAAAAAAAAAAAAAAAATCAGACATGAATGATAAAAGCATGTTTGATACAAAAAGAATGAGACAGTTTAAAATGTGCTGAAAAATATTACTTTACATTAGAAAGAGGGAGAGAAAAACATGGAGACAAGAGAAACATGAACTTCCTACATAAAGCTTTTACTGTCAGGAGACAGCAAAAATAGAACATACCCTGAAACACAGAGTTATCATGGCATTCTCCATTTATGTAAAGCATATGTCTGTGTTCATCTACATTTCCTTCTGTGCAAGGGTATCAGAAATTAAGAGCGCTAAGTTAACAATAACAGACCTGTTAGTGCCACTGAAAAAAGGGTCTCTTTCAGGGCAACGCATTGATTTGAGTTTAACTGTGGAAATGACCGATACTGCTCACACAGCCACACACAGAATGACACCATGGACGTCTCCCAGCCTGTACACAATCAATCCCTATAAATGGATGATTGACCTGAATGGAGCGTTAATGATGTCTGAGTGCAGTGCTGTAATGGGGTAAAGGAGGTCTGTGTGTGTGTATGTTTGTGTACTTGTACTTCTTTGTGAGGACCAGTTTGAATTATAGACCTTACGGAGTGAGACATTTTGGCTGGTCCTCACTTTCCGACAAACCTTCAAAGGGTTGTTTGAGGGTTAAGACTTGGTTTTAGGGATTAGGTTAGAATTAGGTTTAAGTTAGGGTAAGGGTTGTTTAGGCATTTAGTTGTTATGATTAAAGATAGGGTCAGGGGCTAGGGAATGTATTATGTCTATGAGTGTCCTCACAAAGATAGAGGTACGTGTGTGTGTGTGTGTGTGTGTGTGTGTGTGTGTGTGTGTGTGTGTGTGTGTGTGTGTGTGTGTGTCTGTGTTGCAGAATAAATGAGCTCAAGATCTGACAGTGTTTAGGGAAATGGTTTGTACAAAAGATGTGATAAATTTGCAATGTATGCAAGCTTGATCTCTGCAGTTTATTTATTAATTTATTCTCATATCAGAGACACAATTAATCTAATGTCAGAGATTTTAACGTTTAAACAAATTGATGAATTTGCATGTGTCATTTCACAAATCTCTATCTTGAATGAGTGTGTGCACATGTATGCGTGTGTATCTGTGTGTGTGACCCCTCAGTGTGGGACTTTGCTGACTCTGACTCCATCCCGGCCAGCTACTGAACAGAAGGTGCTTGGTGGGGTGGGTTCATTGGTCAGGGGCTTAACTTTGCCTAGCAACAGGGTACCCATAGAAACCAGACACAAAACCAGCTGCTGCCACACAACAATAATAAAGTGCATGCGCACATCATAACCACAGTACAGTTTGTTTACAGATTATAGAGGTTCTACAAGAGAAAGGTGTTTGCAGCTGCAGTTGCCAATGTTATTTTGAAAAAGTTAGGATAAAAGTAAACATCAAATCAGATGATTAGAGGGTAGTAATGCATATTCTGTATAAAAATGTTAATCATCCATGTTTGGTCTAAAATGCTTTGGAAAAAAGAAAGAAATCTTCATCTACAACACTCAGCCACAGGTGTCAGCAGCACAGTATTAAAAACCTATCCCTCTCATATGTTTTGAGTGTGCATCTGCTGTGACTGTGTGCAAGCACACTCATACACATGGGCTGTGTGTATGTGGGTGGGTGGGTTTGACTGGAGTAGTGGTGACTGGGTTATTTATAGGATATTTGCCCAGTGATTGGCTAGAGGACAGACTACAGGTGCACTTGGACCAGTTGGAGTTGACTTGTCGTCGGGCAGCGCAGTTTCTCTCACTGTGACACCATGTGACAAGAAAAGAAAAAAAAAATCACAGAAACAAACAAAACACTAACATAAATCTTAAGAAAAAAAGATTTCTGTGAATGCATGAATGTCTACACAAAGGGTAAAGAAAGTGGAAAGCAGTCGTTTGGAATTTGCATTCATATGAAAATATAAGTAAATGTAAGTGTGCAGGGTTTTTTGTGTGTGTGGCGTGTGCGTTTTTATGAATACACTTGCATGTTTAAGTAAATTTGTGGATATCTGTGTGTATGTGAATGACTGTGTGAATAACTTATTCTGATGAAATACAATAAAAGAAACCCAGAGTGAGATAGCAGCAGGCAGGAAGGCCCGCCTAAGTCAAACCTAACGCACTGATCTGATTGGCCTGTGGCTGTTCCAGCTGTCACCAGGCAGAACATATCTCCTGTAACTGAGCTCACACTTAATCTCTCTCTAACAGGTTTTTTTCTTCTTTTCCCCCTACTCTTAAATACATTTGCTATAACAAGCTCTTTCTCCGTCACTCAGTTACGTAGGCCATTTGTTCTTTCTTACCCTTTCTCACACACTAATATCTTCCATTTTCCTGTTGTTCATGTCCCTGCATGCGCATGTACACAAGCATGCATGTACTTGTTTACGCACATGCAAATGCAAGCCTGCACACATGAATCCTCACACTCTGTCTCACTCTCAGTCAGTTACTGTAAAAATGGGTCGTCTCATTGACCTACTTGTAGGCCTCATGAAAAATCCAGTTATTTTTTAGACTCTTCCTCCAGTGACTGAGTATTAATATTTTAGCTTGGCAACAGCTGAGAGCCAGTGGAAGGATAGCAGGACAGTAGATGCCACTTTCCTCAGGCACTGCCCTGTCCCATTCTCCAAGTTACTGTACATGACTGCATCAGACTACTAATAACAATAGAACCAGGGCAATTTTGCTTGCACGTTGTAAGAAGAGTCCAGGATAGATTTCTGAGTGTTTTTGTAACTTAGTTGTCTTTCTGATGTCTGAGGTATAAAGTTGAACTCCAAGTCACTTGTGATCATGCAAGTGATATACAGTACCAAAACGGACAATCACACTGGCAGCAGAGAAACAGCTCCTTTTGAATCGCATGACCCTTTGACAGAAACGTGACAGGGTTCAAAGTGTTTCTGAATAAATCAGCTAAGAAGAACAACATCTGGTCACATATAAATGCTCAGCCCCCGTAACCATATAAATGTAATCATCTGATGCACAGCTAAAACGCCCAACAGCTGCTAAAATACCTTACACCATGTCAGACAGACTGACTAACAAACACAAGCGATGTTTGTTTAGCCTGCTGCATCATTAGATTACTTGTTTGACCATCAAAGTGAACAAGTATTACTTTAAAATCTGATTTGCTGTTCTTTTAAATAATATGCATCCACTTGACTGATATTCTCTCAATAAATTACTTAGCAAATGGTAATGCTACTTATGAGGAATATATAATTTTACTATGAAAAAGATAGTATGGTTACAATTTCAAATGAAAAGAAAACCAAAGCAGATTTTTGACTTATGTACATTGCTCTTGAAGCATAGCTCAGAAAAATGTGGGGGGAAAAAAAAAAATCACAAAATTTGTCGACACAGTGTTGCTGCTCAGTTTTTTGGGGGAACGAAGCAACACATCGCACCAACTCATTCCAAACCCTCTTGCAATGTCCCGTTACCATCCCCAATGACTGAGCGACTCAGTTCTCACTATTCTACCACACAGAAAAGCACACCGTATCCACGTGCTAGTCGAGTTGTGAGAGTGCATGCTTCTTTTCGCTCAAGTTTCGGGATGCCACATAGTGATGTTGCACAGTGGCACTTCTGTAACAACTTACTCATCACAACATACAAAACAGGGTGCAGCGGCATACGTAATTAATCTTTGATGAAGTTGATTGGAAAAATACATTTTCTTAAACTCTTTTTGAGAATGATACAACTTTCTACACAGCTGTAAAATTTTCCAACAAACGGGATACTATACTTAAATCACCATAGCGTAACAAGAAGTCTCATTCCCAACCTCATATCTTAACACACTTTCTGTCACAGCCGACCCCCCTCCTCCCCCTTTTTAATTCTAGAAGCTCTCCATCTCAAAAATGGAGCAGCGACGACCTCCATGCAAGGACAAGTCCCAAATAAGTCTAAAAGTGAAAAATTAATTATCCTACAAAGATCATGGGGTGCACCAGTCCACACTGGCAAACTCCAAAATATGGCAACCCCTGGGACCCTCTGGCCACTTGTCCCAATTCCTTACAACCTCTTCCTGAAGTGAACTTAGTGACATTCTTGCATTTACAGAGCAGAATCCCATTCATGTGCTGTAGTGAGACTTGTGGATCTACTTCATAAATTGCTGGGGTCCACCACTATCCTATCTATCCAAGAACCAGATTTAATATCAGTTTTTTATAGGATATTTCTGTGCCAAACCTTTGTCAAGGAGTCTGTTGTTTTTGCTTTTGCGAAGCACTTTGTTTGTTTTCTTCTTACCTCCTTATGGCTTCCTCCTGCTTTCTCTTCTTGTCGTTTTTTTCCTGCAGGAATGCCCTGTTTCTCTCATTCCTGGCGTGGTCCAAGTTCTGAGCTACCAGGCCGTTGTAGGCTCTCAGCCCATTCTCCTCAACATACTGGAAAAAACAGAGAGTTTCCTCCTCTTTGGAGCTCATCATTCTTCAAGTGTTTCCACAGCATTCTGATAAGAAAATATAGGAAATATCAGTCATAATTATTTGCCTAAAGGAGACACAAAATACTACCAATAATAGGGACCACCCCAGCATCATACAATAGTATGTTCTTAATGCAAAACAAGCATGGAGTTGTGTCAGAAATGATTTTTTTCAACCTTCATTTTTCAAGGTCAGCCGTGGTGAGAGGAAAAACTGATGGAGCAAGATTGCATCAGCTCTACGATGATGTCACAAATCGAGTTTGTGTGATGTTCCTGTTTTCTTTAAGATTTCTGACTGTTGTTGTGGAGTTTTTGGCCTATGGAGGGTTCATGTTGGTGGTGAGACTTGCATCATGCCTGTGTCTGCAAGAGTAAGCATTTTCCCTGGAGGGTTGCAACATCTTCCTCCATCATTCATTGTTCACACACACACACACACACACACACACACACACACACACACACACACACACACGCACAAACACCTGCACAGAAGCTCACATGCACATGTAAATATGCGAACAGTCAAGGAACTAACTATCTAGCTACAGTTACTCATAACTTTTAGTTTCAGTGTTTCAGATTTCTCTTTGGCTGTGGATCAGTAGTGGCTGATCATTTTCTCAGTTGTGTTCGCACATTTTCTAGCTGAAATTTCTGGCTTTAAGTAAGAGTGTCTGAATAAAACCGAAAAGGGGCTTTCATCTTCTGCAGTTGTAATGTGTGTTGGGCTCAGATGTGAAAATATAGTACTCCTGGGACAAACCACACAGATGAAAAGAGCCAAATCTTACTAGACTGTGATGCCTGATTTTGCGTATACAAATATCATCATCATCTTATGTTTTAGATCTAAAAATAATCTCTTCTTGAGTTTGAGTGTTTGTTGCTGCCTCTGAGTTTCTAAAAAAGACTTTTACAGACAGCATCACTGTCATAGGAAAGAGCATGGATATTGCTGTGAGGAAAAGCCTCTTCAATGAAACATCCACATTGCTGCAATTATTCTGTTATTCACTCCTTTTAAATGGGGGTCAGTTTAAATACCATTGTTTGGAGGCATTTAATATCCAAACCCAGCATGAAGCACTTCACGATGTTATTCAGTGTGCATGCATGTATAGTATGCACTTGCCTGAAAACCTGTGCAGCTGCATGCAACATAGTATATACAATGTGCAACAGCCGACTGTGAATTTGGATATGTCAGTGGTGGACGAGAAGAAAACAGTGAATGCTTTTATGTAGGTCAATGTTTTCAGATCAGCCTAAGACTCATGCTTGTTTACGTGTGAGAGAAGCATTGAGTGTGAGTCTGCATAGGGAGGGGGAGGGGGCTTGTGATAACAGTATGTATGGTTGTGTGTGTAGGCAGGCAAGGGCAGCACGGGGAGGGCTTGGAGGGCAGCCAGATGGAGATTGCAGGGCAAGAGAGAGCAGCCATTGTCTGGCCATCCTCAGCATTCCTCTACCTCATGTCTGTCTATCAATAAGTTCAGCTTGGGGCATAGGTCAGTGGGTTTATCTACCAGTTCCACTCCTTACAGTGCACCGTCATTGCTCCTTTGCATAGGTTTTTTCAAAGCATGAGGAGAGGACTGATAAGAGCCAACAGACAGGATCTCCATCTCAGAGAAGAGCTCAAACTAGGGCACAGAATCCTGGTGTCAAGCGCTATAGAGATTTTATTTTCCCCTGATTATTAGGTCTTATCATCGATGCACAGCCATAGTCAGAGATCTGAAGCTGTACAAAGGAAACAAATCTTGGTTTCTGAGGAAAAACGCGGTGCACCAGTTAGATGTGTTAAGGGTGCAGCAATGGGAAGGCACAGTTCAAACAGTGTTTGAGCTGAATTAAGCTTGCCTGCCTAATCCCTGTAAGCCTGCAGCAGCACTCTGCACTGGAATCAGCTTGTTTATCACAGTTTTTACTGACCAGACCTTTCACATTAGATTGTCCTCCCGTAACTCATCGACGTTAGATGCTATTGTTATTTGCTCATCTTTATAAAAACTGTCAATTCAGCAGCCCGTTTTTTTCCAACAAAGCTTCCTTATTGCTCTTTTCCTTCACTTGGTGCATTTTCTATTTATTTTCTGTCTCATCTTTTCTCCCTCCCTTTGCCCCAGCTGACATGGGCTGCAACAGTTGGAACACAGAGGTGCACTTTGCTTTAAAAGTAAATGAAAGTGGCACACTGTTTCTGTTTCCGGGCAACCATGTCAAGAAGAAGGGCAGCATGGATATTCTAGAGACACAATGTCAAAAAGATTGCAAGGCCAATAGTCTGGTGACAACACACGTGGGCACTCGTGCATTCACACAGTGCAGTGCAGTGGACCACGTAAAGGTTAACCTGTAAACCCAGGCACACACACAGGTGCAACACTTGGCAGCTCTGCTTTTGTGATTTTTATGTGGACTTCAGTGGAGAAAAAGTACTTTTGCATACATTATGATGTGTATAGCATCAGGTTTTGTTGGCATAGTTCTTTGTGGTTTGTGGGTCATTGTTATGTATAAGCAAGTGTTATGATGCATACTTACAATGGGGCTGTGACCCTGCTGGTTTGTGGACTGACGTGTCTTCTGTCTTCCCCTGATGAGTCCAGTGCACGCTAGTGAACTCTGAACTATGCTGGAGCACCAGTGCACTATTCCACTTAAATCCACATAGACTTCCATCCATTGTATGGTCCAACTGATTGGCTTGCTAGAAGGACTCCCAGTGACCCAGGATAAGGCTGATGCTAGATGGGAGCTGGGCCATTGGGTGCCCAGCCCAATGCTCCCTTCCCTGGACAGAAAAGGGAGATGCGACCCCTCCAGTCCAGATGTTGTCAAACTCCAAGCCAGGTGCCAGCTTCACTGCTCCACACATCTGCACATTCTAGAGATGGAAGGAAGACGCAGCGTAGCAGCAGACCGCACCCGCAAGCATGACACTAATGCACTCTAACTCACTCACACGCTCGTACATCAAACTCCCCTTGCACTTGCAGACCAAACACTCACAGTCTTTCTAATGCATTTTTCCCAGGAATGTCTTTCTCTTCTGCTTTAATATGTCCAAATGCACAAAATGTCTCAGAGTGTTGCACAGGTGAAAGGAATCCTCACTCACGGTGCCCTGAAGGTTGAGACCAAGATAGAGTAGGGTGGTGCGTGGTTCCAGGTATGGCATTCCATGCCAGCTCCATCTGTCCTGCTCAGCCACACAGGTCGGTATAGTCAGTCTGTGCTTAAGCAGATGACGCCGGGCTTCCCAACTATAGATTACCACGAGAACACGCCCACTGCCTACTGTAGCCGCCTTCCACTACAGCGTCATCCTCTCTCCCTCTCTCTCCCCTTCTTTTCCTGGACTGCTATTTTTCTCGCTGTGTGCTTCTCAACTCTTCCTCATAAACACTCATACCCCAGTCTCTTTCTCCATTTAGTGATTTTATGTTTACGTCTCGCGTGTCTCGTCTGTCTTCCCCTCTCGGCTGCACTGTAACTGGAGCCTGAACGTGTTTTTCTGCTTTCAGCACCACGGAGAGCTCTTTCTGTCAAAGGGTGAAGGGGGTGTTGCGTGGGTGGGCACACTCAGAGGGGGCCAAGTGGAAAGATGGGGGAGGGGGAGTCGAGTGGGAGGAGTCACCGGGTTGCTGGGGTGTGACCTCATTAGACACAACCTCTTCCCCCAGCAACCACTGCGCTCCCCTCCCTGACGCCCCCCCTGCTCCCTCTCTTCTCTCTTACAGCTCGTAAACAAGACCAGGACACAAAAACACTTGCAGTGAATGCAACCTGTTTCTCTCAAGTGCATTTATTACATGTACAGTAGCCAAAACAAAGCAGAGCAAAACAAAGAGGAGCAACTGCATTAAAACAAAATACAAAAATACAAAAACTGAAAACAATCATTTGCATTTTCCAATACACACACACTGACATGCTGATGCAAGATTAAAATATGTTTGCATAGACAAATAAAGCGAGCAATCTAGAACAGAGACTTGTTCCCAGTGGCCACAAAGACAAACAGGATGAAATCAGGGACAGAGTTGAGCCTGAGTTGCGTGTTTGTCAGGGGGCTGCTGCAGCTGCTGTGTACTTCTGCATGACTGTCTGGGGGATGAGTATTGGTTTCAGTAGTGCTGTTAGTTGTTTATGTGCTGGGAGCGTCTGGTATACGGTGCAGAAGCAGGGGTTGAGGGAGGGTGAGCAGTGCGGGTGGGATGGCGGGGCTGGGTTGGCTCGGATGGATTAACACCGTTGACACAAAAGGATTAGGGAGCAGAGATCTGTTGTTTTCATCAACCCTTCCCTCCATTTCTCTTAACTCCCGCCCTTCTCCCCCTCACTTTCCTCCCCTTTCTATCTGGTTCTGTCTCGCACTCTGTGAGGAAAAAAAGGTGCTGAAGTAGGAGGTTGGAGGCACCAAAATCATTTTCCACAAAGATGTGGTGGTCAGTTTATAGGAGAGAAGGGGATAATGGGGTTGATAAAAATAAAGCAAAGGGAGGGGGAGCCAAAAAGAGTAACAACACTCTGGTGATTTCAGCTGGCTAGAGATGAACCACTGTGTTGGACTGCATATGATTATCAAAAGAGGCATTTGTTTTGGAGTAAGGACAGGAAAGGTAAAGTAGGGGGAAATTAAACAGTATTTCTGTGCACCCAGTTCATACTCTCCTCTCATAACAGCATGCCACATGCCATAAATAGCCAATTGCTATGATCTCACTGAGATAAAATGCTCTGTCAAAAAGGTAGTCACCCCGTTTTTCTGCCTATTGTGAGGGATGTGGTCGACTGGCCACGCACAAAGCCAGTCACTCTATCCAGACCAATTCAGCACATGCACACATGCCCATGCACATGTACACAAAGACCCCGGGCTGACCTCAGTGCATGGACCATGTGTACAGTCTCAAAGGAAGTGTTTAGCTCCCATCAGAGTTCCAATGAACACAGACAATGAGGAAATCTCAGGGGTGAGTGGGTTAAACAAATTTTTCCACCTATGTGCACAGCAGTACTTTGTTTTGTGAACAGTGGAGGACACTCCCTCGGGGACAGAATGGAGGGTGAAATAAGATACAATGCCTGTTTTGAGTTCATACATTCTCCTAGACACAAAAAGAGCTGCATACAGAGGGAAAGGCACCCAAACTGCCTGAATACATTATCAGAGCATGTTTTACTGTATTCAAATTACTTTCTTGCTGGGTTTTGATGATGAAATTATTTTTGTGTTGTATATGTTTATCAGAGCTGATTTAAAAAATTGTGAGAAGATGATACTCAACTTAAGACAATTGGTGGGATCTCTCAGCAATAAATATATTTTTGACTTGGGGCTGATCACAACACATCTTATTAATTTTATGGTTACATTATATCTCCCTCATTAATTTACTAACAAGCCAATAACATGTAGTCTGCCAAGTCGCCGTTTAAGTTAGTGTCAAAGTAATATAACCTTGCCGGTTCATGTATGTAGTGGAACACTTTGACATTAATGACTGTTTACAAACACAGACCAACGTGCCCTGGAGCAGATGCCTGGTACTTGGTTCAA
The DNA here is from genome assembly GCF_016859285.1 of Xiphias gladius. NCBI lineage: Eukaryota > Metazoa > Chordata > Actinopteri > Istiophoriformes > Xiphiidae > Xiphias > Xiphias gladius. The sequence continues at coordinate 14,008,340 of NC_053413.1, read as the reverse complement.
TCATGCATGTAATGATGTTGTATTGATCCACTGCTGTAACAGGCTAATGAAGAGTCTATAAAAAACATTATACCAATCAATTATATGTCACTGAAGAAACAGTGATTCAGTCATTATAAATAGAGCAAGGACTCTGCTTTACAAGATTCGTTTGAGTGTCATTCCTTGCTGTCAGGGATTGGTACCAGGGGTGGGTGATCTGCCAAAAAAAAAAAAAAAAAAAAAAATCACAATCTTTTTAACACACAATCAAGATCCATGATCCAGCCTATGGATTTATCTATTTGCACAATTTAAAAGAAATATTGCATTAAAGACACTGTTTTCAAAATGGTCCTGTGCATCAGTGTCTTAAACCCCATGTTGTCCACAGCTTTGAACGGCACCATATCCTCAGCTATATAGAAAGTGACCGTCTGAGTCACCTCTTTCCGTCGTTTGCTGCTTTTATCGTAATTTTTTGACTGCTCTAATGCACAGATCAGTGTTACCTATATTTTGGGCCCTTGCGAGATACATAGTGGGTTGGAGTGGGGTTGTACTGACCTGAGTGAAACACATTTACAACATCCCCCCAGTTTTCACACCTCTGAACACATCCAACCTAATCAGGACTCCTGGGTGTAACTTATTTAACTTTTGCTGTACGTCTAGTCCGAGTTGGCTCCAAACTAATTGACACAATGTCAAAGAAGTCATTGGCGTGGCTGCATTTTGTTAAAATGGATGACGAAAAATCGACTGTAAACTTTGCAAACAGCAGTTTGCATATCACAGCTCAACAACCAACATGGCATATCATCTAAAAACAGTAGATTAACTTGTCTGCGTTAGGATGCTCCATCAACTTTCATGTTTAATGCTTGAGGTTTCGAGTTTATATTCCTCAGTAGTTCTTGTGCTAGGATCACAAGTTGATATAGTTCTATTTTCTAAAATAATTGAATATATAATATTAATATGCTGCAAATAGTCGCTTTTTATGTTTATTTATCATTCATTTAGGCTAATAAGGCTACCAGGTAGAGTGCACCCAGTGCAGTGTGGCCAATTTAGTTAATCTAGAGATAGCTTGCAGATTTTTCTTTTTCCCTGCGACCAGTCCATCAGTTGAAGAGTAAGTATGATTTCATTTGACCAAGATTTTCTTTGGTTGACTACAGTCCTAAGAATTTGACGAATCAGCACAGCCATCTAGTAGGCAATCATTGTATTGGTTTGTGAACGTAGCGTGGATCCATGTTATTAGGGTAGACTGAGTATAGTTGGTCTGCTTCTAAGTGGGGTGTGGGGTGGCATTCAGATTCTAGTAAGGCTTAGTGGCATTCTTTGTTCTCCCTGCAAGTGCCATGCAGGTGAGGATGAAGAAGGCCCTGGCAGGACAGTGAGACAGTGGCACTGAAGATGTCAGACTCTCATTAAAAATGCAGCATTACTTACCTCCACCCCTCACATCTCGTGGGAGAAATGGTGCATAATATTCTTGGTCTGACCAGCGATGTGCTGACATCTGACCACTCCATGTTTCATGTATTCATGCACGTACTGTAATTTGATGTACCCATTTCCTTCTCAATGCACGACATATCCTACCTAGGAATGCAAGATTACTTAAAATGACTTTTACCAAAATCTTATCCACAATTTACTTAGAATTAAGTTTGGCACGGCATGAGGTAATGTTCTGTTTAATCAAGTTTCTCAAGATTCATTTATCACCAATTCCTCCCTCTAGAGATATCAAGCTGAGACATGTCTCTAATGACCACCCTCCACACTTCCTTCTGTTCCACCAAGACAGAGAGGTGAAAATGGGAGCCTGAAGAGCATAATCTCTCAAACAGGCAGTTGAGGGCTCCAATCTTGGTGGTTTAACCCCCTGTAAGTCCTCTAAATCCCTAGTTTAGAGGGCCAGAACTGATGGGCTAAGAAAGTAGAAAGTCTACTAACTACTGGACCCAGACACAGCACGAGGACACAGAATGAAGGATCCCCCACCACGACTACCGCAGCTTCTTCATCCCTCTGTAGTCCTAGTCAAAGGATTGGATGGGCTTAGTTGGCAACAGAGGCACCACAGTTATGTTCATGACCACTATCATATGGTTAAAGGTAGAAGGTCAGCATGAGGATATAGGTTTCCCGATGGCGGTGTAAATACTGGAAAATACTGTTCTTCTGCGATCGCCACTTGATTCTGTATTTATAATGTTTTATGTGATGATTGTAAGGATACCAAGGATGACTGATGACTTACTGCTAACCATAAACTTGGGATACAAGGGATTATTAAAGTTCAAAACAGGGTTTGGCTTCAAAGTAATATCTATATTGGCTGGAGAGAAAAACTGATTTCCTGTCACATCAGACTGGGTAAAATTACTAAAAAAAAATGTTATCCTTTTCATCTCATATCGACCTTTTTTAAAAAAAAAACTAAAAAAAAAACTCTGTTTAGTGATGCTTCATACTGAAAACTTTAACCAGCACAAAGGAGCACCACACCAAGGGTATGTGAGTAAGGGCTCTGAAAACTAGGGTGATTGGCGCCATCTGCTGACCAAATTTGCCAACATTTGGAGGGCATCAATTTGTGGAGGATCGAAGACACATAATTCCTCCAACCCTCCCACCCAAAAAAATAAATAAATAAATAAACAAACCATTCTGTCTTATTCAGTTGGTTTCTTAACAACAAAATAAGCGTTACCAGAACAACCAGCATGGTAAGTGTCCTCTTCAGCCTTTAAGTCTTTCTATGGGAAGAAAGACCTTTGACTATCTGACTGTTGCAAATGAAATTATTTAGTTTTTACCTCCCCAAAATAGCCCCGTTTGATCTTAATAGGCAGCTCCTAATTAAAAAATACAATAAACCAGAGTCAGAATCTGTCAAATTCCAAACTTAATAATATATCTTAAAAAAAAAGGGGAAGAACTGCAAAATAGCAAGGTACAGATTGTGTTAGATCAGAATGGCTTAATTATTTGACTGGAACATGAAGCTTTGCCCGAACAAAGTAAAACATACAAACAACTGTGACTATACTGTTGCATTTATGATACCTTAAATGTTAAAATTTGGACAGTCTATTGCAAATAACCTTGGCGATGATGTCTACGTATATCACTATTTACTGTAGGCCCACTGTTTGATGTGAGCCCAAATGAACCCATTATTACTGTACAAGGAAATAGACAGACGTTTGTCCTATAACTGTTGAAAACGGTCACAAAAAGCTTTATGACGTGTCTGCCTTACATTCATCCCATGCAAACATACTCACACAGCACTGGTGGTGGAGTCAACTGCAATAGATACATATACAGTGCATTACACAGTGGTTTCTTTAATATGAATGATTTGTATTTCTACAATAGACCTTTTTCACATGTCATGGCAGGAAAAGCACAGGTGTATTCAATAACGGCTGTTTTCCATTTTGGGGGGTTCCTAGTATAGGGCCTGCTGGGTTAATGGAAAAGTTGAAACTGATATACTGAATGGAAGCAAGCCATTGTTGATGTAATTAATTCCACCTATGCTTTTCCTGCTTTGACAGGTCGAACTGACTGTTGTGAAAATGGTCAATTTGCTTTAAGAACCTCTGAAGATAGACACAAAGAACTAGTTGAGATGGGAGGAAAAAAGTAAAAGAAGACCTTAATTCAAACCAGTACAGAAGCCCTGCAATAAATATGCTGTGAAATGTGTTATTTTAAAAAGTTTTGTGGGACAGTTTTGGAGATATGTAGTCATGTAGTTACGAGTTTCTGAGACCCAAAAGAGTCCCAAATACTGAATAAGCCTGTCATATGGAAAAACTAATTAACTTTAACCAACGTTAAAGTTGATTGTCCTGTCTCACGGCTGTAGACTTATTCAAGTTTAAAGCAGTATTTTACAATGCTTTTTTTTTTTTTTTTTTTTTTTTACTGGACCCTGTTGTACAGCACAACCTTTTATAGGAAGCGTACTCCCTCTCTCCTTGAAGGTAAATTGACAACACCTGTAGCTGTAACTGTATTTAATGGTAGAAATACATGAAAACTGGCTAGTAGTAGCAGTAGCTTCTAGTGAACATTACCCACCAGTAACCGTAGTAAATATCTGCTGAAGTGGTTTTGGATTTCAGACCTTTTCAAAAATCTCCACGTCGATTTTTTTTTTTTTTTTACAAGACTGTTTTTTTATGCTAGCCTGCCTAGCTACATCGGAAGGTGGAGATGTACTTAAGGGGAGCGGCTGTTAGCATGTATTGTATGAACAGTCAGGTCTGATTTAAACCAGCCACCTTTGCTCCAAGCAGTTAATCTCAGGTACTGATTATACAGATACACTGGTTAGCTAGTGTTAATTTGAGTTGTTAGCATAGGCTGTATATAAAAGGGTTATCAGCCCTTTTTCTCGGCTGGGTTTTACTAAAATACCGGTCCGTGTCATATGCTAACCTTGTTGTACAACTTCAATGAGATGCATAAGCGACCAACCACGGCATCGATGTGCCAGCATAGGACCTCGTACTTTACACCATGATATAACTGCATCCTTTTTGCATTGCTTCGAAAGTTCAAACACCATATTTATTTCTGCACGCAGTTTAAGCGGGACTCTGGCATTGGCGTGATGTGGAAGCTTAGGTGACGAAGAAAAATGGAGACATTAGTTTTAACAGAATGTACATACCAGGTATGAAACTTCGCAGACCGTTTTACTTTGTGTAATTTGATAAATGGTGGAAATGTTCAGTTTCTTTCTTACAAAGGAAATTTGATATCCAGAGTTCCACCAGGGACACATGTTGAGACTATACACTGTACCAGCAAAACAACACATGAGACCTAGGTGACATAGGTGGCCTCGTAATAGAGCCAGTTAGCAATTTGCTTCCTTTTCGTCATCTTGCATTTTCAGGCAAATTGTTTAGGCCTATATTTTGGCTTTAATCGTTTGTTACCACCGCCTATGACAGTTGTCCTATAATTGGCTAGTTGGAGCTTTTCTCCTGTTCCCCAGAGGCTGCATAAATGTTCAGCTCTCTAGTCCTGCTGGAAAGATCCATAGCATTGCTGTTGAATCTGACAGCAACTGACATGGACTTTCAGTCAAGTACATGTCCATGTCCCTTAAACCAAGTTAGCCGGCCACTTTTGACTGATGCTGTATGCTGTCTCCACATCTGTGCTGTAGTGTGATGGCAGATAATTTACCGATTGTGGAGGCTACCATCTCATATTACACTTGTCAGATAACTTTCAGGTTGTTTAGGCAAGAACAGTAGAAATCTAGCCCAAAGCCTAAAATAGAATGTGTACTTTGATTGAACTATAAATTGTATGCCGTAATGAGTTAACAGTACTCCTAGAGACAAACTAAACTCATCTATTGAACAATGTACTTTTATAGTAGCAAATATCATTTCAGTTCAAGCAATGTTTTTTCACAAATGATTGTCAGATACAAAATATTCAGTTCTGATGCTTACCTCCAAGCTTCATCTCCTGCTGAGACCTGTATTTTGATAGTCCACTTGATTGTTCACATAATATACAGAATGAGATGTTAAGACTACTTGGGAACATATTTGTCGTCCAGGAATGGAAGAAAATCCGAGATCGTGGTGTACTGTCTACAACTCAAGCACTTTTATGTGCTAGCTTTTAGCTGAGGGCCTCCTTCGGGTAAGTGCAGCCTAAGCCCAGAGGTTGTACACATCATCTGGGAAAGATACAGCAGGCAGAGGACCTGTTTGTCTCAGAATAATGCAATGGACTGCCACTTGTGGGTTTATCACTCTCAAACTGGCCGGCTGTTGAATCAAGATGTGCTGGTGTATCCTGTAACTGGTCAAATGCTTTTGACTCTGCTGTTCTAGATGATGGTACAGAAAGCAAGCAGGCGGAGCCAATGCTGCTGATGCCTCCAAAGTAGCCAGGGAGGATATGGTATTACGACAGACCTATTTACAGAATGCTTTTGGGCCCTCCTACAGAGGCTAGATCTTCTGTCAGAATTGGGAGTCACATGAATTCCCCGGCCAGATCCACTGCTATGTTTCACCAGTAACAGTAGCAGTAACAGAATCAGCAACTGTGGTCCTGCATACTTTACAGGTATCCTCATGGGAGTTGCCTGTTCTTGAGCCACAGTGATAGTCACCATTTAAACCCCTGGACTAGTAAAAACCAGATGATCACTGACGCATGTGCAAAATGAGTTCTAGTGACCCAGTGCCTTGTTTGTTTTTGTTTTAATTGTCATCTGGAGTCACTTTGTGGCCTTACCCATCATTTATTCCTGAGAGGCCAGCTCTGAAGCCTGGCTGCTATCGTGTCCAAACCACTGGAAGAAGAGCAGAGGGCTAATGTCAGTCTATGTCCTAATAAAGTTCTTAAAGTGTACTGTAATTTGCAGTAGCGACTGTTTGTGTGTTACAGTGGCCATGGAATGGGTGGTTCCTTATCCAAGTAGTGGCTCCAATTGTGGTGGCTGACATTATAGCTCAGTCAGAGTCAACGGTCTGCAAGTCCATCAACTTTTTTATTCGACCAGGACACCAGGTTTTTTTCAACTCTGAAAGCTGCTTTAGTGTTTGACGTTTTCACTGTGACTACCTGAGTTTTGTTCTGTGCTTTTACCGGTTTTCAGTATTATATAGAAATATTGTATGTCAGAATTACACCTAGCATGCCCTTTTTCTCTTTTTTCAACACACAATTCAGGTCAGGATGTGCCAAAAGTTTACGTATAGTATAAGTGTATTAGAAATGTGAGTAGCATCCCATTAAGAACACACTGCTCTCCTTGGTGACAAAAATAAGTTCAGTAGCTTTAGCAGTTCACAGTAGATTGCTCCCTGGCCTTGCTTCAGGGGAGGTGAAGGAATGGAAAACTCTGCTGTTGCAGGCCTGCAAACCAACTACACCAAGCAATAATCTTGCCTCTATCCCACTAGATAATAACAATTTATTTATTTATATACAAATTCGTAAAACCAGATTCCAAAATTCTTTGGTAGTCTATTATAAACCAGTTGGTAGCTGATCACTGATGCACTATGGCCAGGAGAGGGTAGTATTTAACTAAATAAAATGTATAAAAGGAGCACCAGTAAGGCTACATTAGGAAATGTGGTGACATGCTGAAATAAGCGCAAAACACATTGTGTTACACACCTGATATTGTCCTGCTATGCTGCATGAGAAAATAAAATGCCAGTTTTTGGAAAATGCTGGGCTGTAAGCAAATTACACGTTTGTAATGTTTTGTATCTCCCGTTGACAGTAGTTTTGAATTCTGACACGGACCCTGCTCTCTCATGCTCTTTTGTCTGGACAATTGAATAAATTTTAAATCCGATGTGTACTGTATATACTGTAGTTCACACATGTATTAGGTGTATAGGTCTAAATTGTTATGCAGCAAACCTGGAAAACATCATTATCAATTTAATTGCTGAATTACTATTGATCTTTTTTGATTATTTATTCTAACCCTTCAAACTCCATAACTGGTACCACCATAGACAGACAGTGAAAAAAAAACCTGACTTATTATCTACAAGGAACATCATATTTTGACAGGCAAATCGGTCTGGAAAAATTAGTGGTTGCTTTCCTTACTAAACATGTTTTCGCCAGAAGATGGCAGCAGTGTAAATGAAATAACAAAGCCATGGTTTCTACACACGCCAACAATATTAAACAGGAGATTTCCCCTAATGCAGGTCGAATCAGATCCAACTCATGCAATCTTCATACTCTGAGAACTAAAAAAACAAAAAAAGTCCTGTGCTGTTCCCACCCCTCCCCCGTTTCGTATTTAACTGTGTGTCCGGAGGAGTTCGACAAACATCGGCCTATCCATCCATTTACTCATAATCCTAAATCCTGATGAAAAAAAGGACAGAGGTAGATAGTAACTTAATGACATCTCAACGTGTTCAATATTGTCCCTGTCTTGTAGCAGTGACTGTCAGTATCTCCCTGAGTATAAAATTGGAATTTGGGTCTGTTACAGAGACCACCCAAAATAACATTTAAGGCAAAGGCGAGGTTTTGATTTTATGAAATTTGACTTTAATTTGAAGATCAGAAGTAGGCCTGTGGGACTGAAACAGCCTAATCCAAAAGATGGTCGTGTGTTATTATACGCGCATTTGCTACAAAAATAGAAGAGAGTTCAATCATTTTCAGAAGGACATAAAAAGTCGCAGCGAAGCTTTCACATATGATGCAGATTCTATATATAAAGAACAGTTACACGGGATGTCGTTTGGTTGTGGGATTTAAAATGTTAGAGGGATACTGACGCTGCGAGTCCCTATAGGGATATTGTAGGGAGTTTTAGTTGGGGCACTTAGCTGAAGTAAACAGAAAGGGAGGGGAGTGTGCGCAGGGCTTTGGAAACAGGCATGCAGACAGTCGACCACTGCAAAGTGTGGAGCGCGGGACAGGCTGGCTCTAGCCCACAGCATTCTTCATCTGTCCAAGAGAAGACCCCAAACCTCCAGCCTACTGTGAGGCGCTCACACTCATCCCAACCAATAATGTGAACATCCGACGGACACGTTTGTCAGATGTTTAAACTCATCGTCGCTCCATTGTACTTCAGCGCCGTCTAAATTCAACACTGTCACCCAGTTCGCGGTCAGGCTACAGTAGAGGCTATCCACAAGGATACCTGGTGTGAGATGCTGCAATGTCCCGAGGAAAATGCCCACGCGTGAACTCTTGCGGATCCTTCTGGGTTTTGTCAGCGGCCCTATTTGCAGTGAGTGTGATCGACGTGAACGCGTACAGCTGTCATGAAGTGAGGACCGCTTTCCAGCTGCGGCAGGTCGGGCCGCTGAACCGCGTACCGGAGACACCTGGCACAGGTGAGCATGTGGGGTTTGGCGCCTATAGTGAAGAGCACTTTGGCTAAACCGCACTGTAAACATCATAGATTTTGTTAGAAGCCACACATTTTGCTCAAACTACAATTATTGCCATTTCATTATCTTTTGCAAACGTGTAAGTAATGTGTTAGATAAGCAATACAATGGCTACCTCTAAGTTTTTAGAATAGACTTTAATGAATGTCCAATGTTTTTAACAATTCTGTGCACCTGTCAAAAGCACGTGTGGATCAGTACACACACTGTGAGTGGTCTCCCTAAAAGCAAAAGTAAGTCCACTCAAGTGACAGCAGCAAGACATTGAAAAGCTGAGCGATAGAATAGACACCGTTGTCTTGATCTGTCTTGTAATATTAGTCATGTTAGTTGCAAAGACTAAAGGGTTGAGTGATGTTGTGTATGGGGATGTTATTGGTTATGATGTTTTGTATTATCAATAATATAGCACCCTGCCAAATCTGAAATGATCTTGAAGTGAGGCGTGTCTTAATGTGTTTGTCAGTCCTTTCGTATCAAATTCCAGGAATCATATCGGTCCATCATTGTGAAGTCTGAACATCCTGTGGTTGTTTCTCCCAAAAAACATGTACACATTTAAGTTAGCCAATATATCGCTCCCATCTGATCTGTCCAGTTTAATTGTGTATTTTCTCCACAATTTGCAGCTTCACATGCTATCCAGCTGCTTATCATATGTGGGCAGTTTGAGGAGATTAAATAATTATTTTGTAAATTTTCTCTTTGGCAGAGAGGCTGTCCAGAACATTCACAAGCTGCTGAGACAGGGCTTTGGAGCTAGAACATATCTAGTGTAATGCAGAGGTCCACTATGGTTTAATCTGTGTGGATAAAGAGGTTACAATATTGTGTCCACAATAGGGGGAGTAATTGATTTGCAATCTGCAGATTGATTTGCACAAGCCAGCACCACCAACCCTTTTGGCCCCATGACTTTAGATGCTTGGGACGACAAGCCCTTACGCATTCACTTTGGGCCACAGTGCTTTGGAAACACAGAGGATTGTCAAGACTCCTACAGAAAGCCTATAGAGTCTTTTGGCATCTCTGCTGACCATCTTTTGTCAGATTTTTGTCAGAGCGATGCTTGAAAGCAGCTTCAAATGCCTCGAAGGTTCTGTGGTATGTGCTTTCTTCCTGCACACTGAGGTAAAGTTATTTTATTAGGGTAAAAATTGGCGCAAAATCTGTTTTGGAAAACAAAACGCACTTTGAGCAGCTTTATGCTTTGGTTCAATTATGCTAGTTTTGCTCGAAAGTTATTCTGCAAACATAGTGAGACACTTCATCACTTTTAAGTAACTGAATAGTTTATTCTATGTGGGGCCATTGTAATTGACATATATATATTTGAACGCAACAAATGAGGCTATTTAGTGGGCATTATCACTATATTTTATATATTTATATTCACTATGTTTGTACTCCCATCTTTTAAATCTTAGTTACTGTATATCTCTTTTCCTTGATTGTGAGTCTTGTAGTCCTGGGTGTGTCTAAGATATAAGCAAATCTTTCCATGTGAATACTCAAATCCCAATAGATAAGCAATGTAAAGTGATCTATATGACCACAGACCACTATCCTTACTGCAGCAGTTTCACATACAGGTTGGTAGCAGCTTAAGTATCAAACCAGTCTGAGTTTGCATGCTGAGTGGGAAACATACCTAGAGGTGCATCCAAACCACTTGATATATTTGTTTAGCTGGGTGTCACTACTAGCAACAGAGCGTGTCAGTTTCATTTCAAGCAGTGGTTTAGGGTTAGCTCTTAAAGACAACGGAAGGACCTTGGTCTTCTGAGGATGTCAGCAGTCTGGAGCAACGGTTGCGTGATAAGCTTTACAGTCAGCATTGCATTGGCAGAAGATACATATGAGTATCTCAGTCTGCAATTGCAGCTTTTGATGAATATTTTACCTGACGGTAAGCAAACATAAGCACACACGCAGTATGGTATGCCGTCATGATATGTAACAGTCTTTCCTTTAAATTAATTTGCTTTTCCCACCCCACACTCCCCACAGGAAGATATTTTATTTATGAGACAGACCATTTATCTGTAGTTTTTGGAAAATGGTGTTGATATGATCCTGATACAAACTGTGGCCCCTTGGTCTTGACTATTAATTGATATAAATATTTGTGTTTGAGTGAAAAAGGTGTGGTGAACTGCATTTTTGTGCAGTTACACTCCGCCACTTCTCTGCTACCCCTCTCCTTTGCAGCTAATCAAACATTGCTGTAGCGTCACCAGTACATTCTGGGCTTCTATCTTATTTTGCTTTTTATTTGTACTAGTCTGAGAGAGGTTGTTTGGGGTCAGGCGCAATCTTGTCTTCAAAGCGCTGACCACTGGAAGGGGGTGTTAGAGTGGGAGATTTGGTGTATATGTGTGTGTGTACACAATTATGCTACTCTGCTTCAGTTCTCAGATCAAATGCCAACAAAAGCAAGTCTTGAAATTTGAAGTGGCAAAACTTCAACCGTTTTCAGAGTCTGATGTTTGTTTTAGGATACAGTGCTGCGTTTAATTCACGTGTGGTGAACTGATTTCTCACTAAGCACCAGGAGTGTGGCAGCAGGGAACTTTAGAGCCGGCCAGTTGGATATGATCATATATAAAAAGAAATGCACTTTTACAGTACAGATATTTAATGTGTTATTTCTTTGTTCTCAATTTTGGTATTCACAGAAAGCATGAAGTGCATTAAGTAATGATAGTTCCTTATGATTATCAAGAGCTCTGTAATCTCATGTTGACAAGCAGTGATGGAAGATGTACTCATGTTTCAATAGCTTAATGTAAATGTGTGTGTGTGTATATGATATATATATATATATATATATATATATATATATATATATATATATATATATATATATATATATTACAACAAGTAAAAGTCTTGCTTGAATTAAATAATCTAGAAATAGAAATGTTATAAAAATACAATTATTTATAGCCAGTGCCATTCTTTATAGCATTTAGAGTAAAATTTTAGTAAAAGATACTTTGCAAGTGTGCAATTTCAAGTATGTGCTCAAACTGTGTTAATTAGGGACCCCTTAAAATGAGTATTTTACCAATATGTCTTTGTACTGAACTATTTCAGACCAAACTATTTGCTTCCTGGACATGAACTGTTTGTTCCCTGGGCCACAATTTATAAAGAGTGACTTTATCTCCATGCCAGATTCAGCATCAACGAACTTAGATTATCAGTGACATGACGTTGCTTATCCTGTGATTATTTTCAAGCGCTTTGACCACTTTGGTACTGTCGTACATAGCCAAACGCTCCATATTGAGATTACCACCAGCTGCTGATATAGCCCCTTGGAGATAGATTATTTGGAAAGCACACAGCCAGGAGTGCTGTGCATAGACTCACTACTTCTAAAGTTGGCTTCTTGAATAATGTCCTCAGATATGATCAACCTATTTTACAGCTTGGTTAAAACTATCTGATTGAGCATGGTTTATCTGATCGTGTACATACCACACAGAGAGCACTTTTTTCTTCTAATTACTCTACTGCCATTCTCCGATGTACTGAGTCATTAACAGTTATTTTAGAGTGAAAGAAGAAGTGTCTTATATCTTTATTACAAGGCAAGCAGGATCATGTGTTAATAGAAAGGGAATGGGGAACACAGTGTGTTATCACATGTCGCCACATCCTTAACCAGTTACAGCGCCAGAAAGGCTTGGCAAGCTCTCAAAGCTCAACATGGTCTTTGATTGGCTATGGTTATGGAGTCCTTGTTTTTACTTGACCTTTCTCACTGAGATACAATACACAAAGTGCACACCTACTCCATACACACTTAAAATCGTTGAGCATCTGTGTTTTCTTTTCCTGGCTATCTCTAGACCACCTACTTCAATCTAATATAAAATTCACGTGAGAACATCCGAGTGAGTTTTTTAAAATTGGAGCCATTAGGAAAAAAAAGACATTGGTGGTTAAAAAAAACATAATCTCCGACAATTTCTTCAAGTAACAAGACACAGTAAAGATAATTGAACTGACAAGCACCTCAGTCCTTACCAGTGTCGCCCCAGTCTGAAGCTGATGACTCCGTCTGAGTCAGTCTCCACACAACATCTCTTATTGGATAACAGCCTGAATCTATCTTGTGTTTCAGCTGATTGTGTGCCACTTTACCCTACTGTGGTAGAGGCAGATGCGATTTTATTAGGTTAGTAGACTGCCAATTATATCCTCTACCTCTCCAATAATATAACCATCTAGAAAAGATGAACGTTTTTATGCTGTATAGGAATAGAAATAGCACATGAGAGGAGAGCTGGTTTCTGAGAGGGAGTTTGCAACAGATTATCTTAAATTGTAATTACTCTGTCAGTCTGTGGCTGAGCACCCCTTTGATATAATGCTACTTCATGGGGCATGCATCTATCTGCCCACCAGCCTTCTACTTCTCTCTTTAAGATCTGTCTGTCCAACCTCTGTGTTCTGGCATGGCTTTGGCCTTCGTGCCAATCACTGTAGGCAGTTCCAGCTTGGGGTCTGGGAAAGCCAAACATTCCAGTTAAGTTTCAAGGTTGTCCAAAAAGGCAGGTATGCAGCAAAGACCCTTTGAGTTGTGTTTTCATTCAACATGGTCCATCCAAAGCACAGCAAATCTGTATAGAGTAAATATCCTGTATGTTCAGTGGTTCTGGGAGCTTCAAAGGGAACAGGCTTCCTGAGGCAGGAGAGGGGTAACTGCATTAATTGCCCACTTTCTAACAAAGTTATTCTTGTTCTCAGAAAAATATAAAATCAGCAGCATCAGGAAACCGCAACCCTCCCAGTCATCAACGCATTCAAAATCAAAACAAAATTTCCATACCATATTGAGGAAATGTGAGCTGAATATAAATAATTTTGTGAGTGCAGGAATTTATGCACGTGTGTTTGAGAAGGGTTGTAGTAACCATCTTCTCAGCAGTGTACTGTATTCAACTCTGCTACTGTAGTACCACATATTGAGAATGGCATGTGAGTTAGCATGCCAGTTATACAGTGGTAGAGTTCCTCCACTCAGGAGTTTTGACTTGTGCAATGAAGGGCACTGAGGTGTTGCTGAAGGGATTGAGACTAACAAGTCAAGACCCCGTACCCATGGCTTTAATATGGCAAATTACTCTAGAGGTATTTGTCACCTGAGGACGATTAAGGGAATTAGGATTCAGAGTTGACATCCATTCTGGAAGGCAAAGTGTGTTAAGGTTTAGCCAGGCAGAATGAAGAGCATACACAGTGGGCACTGATTACAAAGGAACCAGTAGAGTTCAGTCTTCTTGGTCCATTGGAGGAATCTGTATCGAGTTACATTAAAGCCAAGAGTTGTTATTTGAAATCAGAAGAATAGCTACAGCTTGTAGACAAAATAATATTTACAATTCATGAGAAACTTTGAAGTTTGGAAAATAAAATAAAATAAACTTAGCAATGCTGCATATCATGTTGCAGGCCAACTAGCTGTATTTGTCAATCCTCATATTCTTCAAATGTTCATTATATGCATGGTTAGTTAGTTTCAACTTTTAACTTGTCAGTGCAATTTATATCTTCTTGTGATCCTTTAACATATTAAAAACATAAAATATTGTTTAGTTTTTAATCAGTTTGTGTTACCTCTTTAGAGCTCTGTTAGCTGTCTTACGTTACATCAAAAAAATTGTTATTGCATAAGTATTCTCCCCATTACAACTAGTTAGTTAGTTTCTGTTAAAAGGAGCATCATGAAAGCAAACTTTGCAACAATTGCAAACTCCACAACAAGATTATTAAAAAGATCAGTAAAGGATACAGGAAAATTTCCAAGAACTCAAAGCACAGTAAGGTCAACCTGAAGAAAAAAAAAAAAAACGCTAAAAATGATACCACAGTAGTTGTCTGTTTGAGCAGGGCACCAGTGTGGGAAGCCACCAAGACACATGTGGCGTCTGTAAAGTAGTTACAGGGCTACATGGTTGAGACTGGAGAGACGGTGCATACAATAACTGGCCCAGGTGTTTCACCAGTTACAGCTTTATGGCAGCACTGCAAAGAGAAGGAAGAGTTGAAGTTAACTCTAATGACAGCATAGCCTATTTTCCGAAAGAGAATAAGCCTGAATTTTTCAAGTCAAACCTTTGCAGAAATGGCTTAAAACAATTATGTTGATGATCAAGTCAGAGACATTCCAATCCATCCAACTGAACATTTGAGACAGGACTTGAAAATTGGGGTTGAGTCATGGTCCCCAAGCAATTTGACAGAGCTTCAGAAGTTTTGCAGAGAATAATGAAGAAAAACTGCATTGTCCAGATGTTCAAGACTGTTACTGTTGCCAAATGTGTAAATTTTGACCAGAAGAGGGTGAGAATCTATGCAAATATATTGAATTTGTAAATATTTCTTTTTATGTTTGTATTAAACAGCCTTTTAAAACCCCCATTTTATCCAATGCTTTCGTTTGATTATACAATATAACATGAAAAAGTTCAAGGGTAATTCAATTCCTTTTGTAGGTTTGTGGTCTGTATTCTGTATACTGAAATTTAAAGTAGTATGGTTAAAGCATTACTCCAAAGCAATATAGTCAGGTATTAATAGATACTGTATGTCCTACATTATAGAACTAAATGACTCAGAGTCCGTGGAAGACTGCTGCCCTGAGTCCTCAATACATATTTTAATTTAACCTTAAGGCAGACACCACTGAAATGCTATTTATTAATATACTGTATATAAAATATTTTCAAAGATAAAAAGAAAAGGAAAAAAAGAACAGACTCAGCAGTTTAGTTGATGTTGGACATACAAGTAGAGACATGGCTTCTAATGAATCCAGAACGTAGCCTGGTATATTCGTAACACAGTCAGACTGTCCTGACTGCTGTGGTGGCTTTAACAGCCAAAGTATTTCTGGGTATCACTTACTCCATGCAGCTACTCGCAAGGGACGGAGAGCCCAGGCTGGATTCCACTGCGAGTCCCTGGATATTAGTTTCATATCACAGATAACACAAAAACACAAAGGAGAGAAAGAGCCAGCCAGTGGAGTACACAGGGTCAGGGACAGAAGAGCAGAGAGGACAGACACCAAATATGGTGAAATGACAACCCTAACAGATCTAAAACAATATATCATGCTTTCAGCAGTCAATAAACATTTGACAAGAGGAACACCTTTCTCATAGAGCTTGCTTTCCGGGAACTGAATTCAAGTATTTTGCTTTGCTAGAAAGAGTTCTAAGAAATGGCACAAAAATGTCTAGCTAAGAATTTCATATTAAGACATAATCCTGCTAAGAGCAGCTTTTACCAACAAATTTGGATCACTTCTAAACCAACAGGTTGGGCTTGTTGTTATAGGAAATGTGCTTCTTGAATCAATTTGTTTAAATTATCCACAATAATGAGGTCCCACGTGTGTGAAGAAACTGATATTTATTGAGAGATTAACAAAAATGTTCTTTTTCTAATGGTTAGTGGAAATCTTAAGGATATGCTTTGTTGGACAATATGAAAGGCATTTATGGTTTGCTGTTGCATGTTATCCTACCCCTAGACAACCAATAACTTATCCAGTGAGGAAACTAGTAAAAAAGTAGTGGAAATGTCCAGTTTTTCTAGATGGCTTCTGTTGATTGGTGACGTGGGTGTAGACAAGCTCTGCTCTCACCGAAATACTTTCATATTAAAAGATAAATTTAAAAGGTTGGTGTCATGACATTTAACCCAAGGATGAAGTAGACTGCCAGAAGTATTCAGTAGTTCCTTTGTCTTTGCTACCTAGAAAACATATAATTAGAAATCACATAACCATTATTTTTTGGAGGTAACTGACCTGTCCTGCATTTGGGAAATGTTATTAATATGGTCCCTGATTTATTTAAGTGCTCGTATAAATGTATGTTTAGATCAGTAAATATCCATGGTTTGTATGTTGAAACGGATTGGGATTCCCATCTATAAAACAGTCATCACAAAGTTTGGAAAACAGGTATGTCAGAAAGGAGCAAATGTAAGCTCAAAACAAAAGTGTAGCATTCTATTTTTGTTAAAATTGCTCAGTGGCAAACTTAATACATTGGTGGTGGAGGTAAGCTAGAGAGAGTGGCATTAGTGTAAAAAAGATTAGGACTTTGCAAAAACAGTGTTGACATAAAAAGAGCAGACTGCTACAGAGATGGAGATAATTTGCTGGAAGGGGCAGGACAGCCAGTTATGACTTCACTTGTCTGGCTCTGGGATGGGAACAAATGGAGCCTCACTGAGTAATTAAGAGACACCCAGGCCTCACTAGGATATGCCAGGCAAATGGGAGAGAGGGAGCAGAAAGGGAAAGAGAGATTGAGAATGCAACCCTATTGTGTTTCATGGAGGGATTTGGACGCCGAGGCACTGGTCTTGCGGTCTGTCCTAAGGCCATGCTTTAGGCTCTGGTTACAACACCTGCCTCCAGCCACCCCATCCAGCCCATCCTCCTGTAAAATGAGTTATCATATCAGGCTTTTGTATTATTGAAATGCCCCTGTACATGTGAATTTGTGCAAGGAAATGTGTGGGGAACGACAGTTTTAGTAGCTCATGCTAATTGTGACCAGTCTAAGTGATGTCATGACAGTGTTTATATATGTAGCGATGGATGTGAAGCAGGTGACACTGGACGGACAGAGTGGACTCAGTTTCAGCTGATGTAATTGTGCCTGATTGAGCTGTTCTTTGGATCATAGTATTTACAGTTAGGTCATTGCCTTCATGTGGTTGTTATGAACTGCAGTATAATGGCTAATGACTGTCTACTTCAAGAGGTGATTTCACACAAATGAGTGTATTATATATATGTGTGTGTGTGTGTGTGTGTGTGTGTGTGTGTGTGTGTGTGTGTGTGTGTGTGTGTGTGTGTGCTTGTGGGTGTGCAATAATGTGAGTGACAGCAAGTTTTGCATGTTCACATTGCAAAATATAAGTGTAGGCATGTATTTTTGTGTTTTTATGGGACATACAGTATACATACATGTACAAATGTATGTCTTGATGACGTGTGCAAGCGTATGAGCCAAAGATATTTATATATTTAGCAGAGACAGTATTTATAGCAGGAAACGTGGATCAATTCATGGTCTAATTTCTCACCCTCCCATGGTGCCTCTTCTGTCTCCCTATGGAGTTATAGCCTGTCTATCTATGTGCACGCTCAGGACGCTAAACATATACTCACACATACTTGCACAGCACAATATAGAATCATATATATGTACCTCAGAGGATTAAAGACATTTGTATTCTTTGTATTCTATATTTTTCACTAAGTTGATATCTTATATCATCCAAATTGAGATACTTCACTTCCTCTGCAGTTCAATTCCCTGATATGCTTTATGTGTTAAGAAATTGTTGACAAGCAAATTAAAAAAGCATATGTCCATTTCTGCCTGACATTCCTAGATGTGGATCTGTTGATCTGTAAGCACCAGGGTCCATCCTGCTGCACCCGGAAAATGGAGGAGAGCTACCAGTTTGCTGTAAAACGAGAAACCCTCCACAACATTCACTCCTACAGCTATGAGCTGGAGCACCTCATCTCCGGCCACTCGGATGCCTTCCAGGGTAAGAGCTGGGACAAAGGGGCCAAGCTGGGGTTGAATGGGATTGGCCCGAAACACTGGGTTGTTGTTGATGGAAATGAAAGAAATGTTGGGATTCTTTAGTTGATGAGTTGTAATTTAGCTATGCGGTGCATACTGTACCTACCATTGCATGAGACTGATTGCCTAGAATCAGCATGTAAATGAAAGTATTTAATTTGAAAACTTAACCCTGTTCCTTGCTGACCTGAAACTGAAATTAAATCCCTTATTTGAATCCAAATTCAGCAATAAAAAAACAATATAACTTTGTGTTTGTTTTCTTGTTTGCAAAGAATATGTATTTGTACAGTATTTGGTGAAACTGAGTTTTTACTCAGTTCCCTAGGGTCATGGTAGCTAGTGTGCAGGCAAGTGTGCAACTCACAAAATGGGCATGGCTTTACTCCTCCCCTCCGATTTCCTTCTTCTGTGGGTTTGGCAGCAACAGAACAGTGGAGAAGGATGACTGAGAGTGAGATGAGAAAAGAGGGTATAGAGGCCTTTTTCAGCCTCTCGTGTGTGGTAGAAGATGGCCTGCTTTGTCATTATCTGATCCTGTTCTCAAGATAGCAAAACAATTGAAGAAATTACAGTATTTTTGGGGGGTGAAACAATGTGTGCAGGGTAATTATTTTTGTTTGTTTGGTGTTCATTTTTGGGTATATTTTTTTGGCTGCGATACTTAGGTAGCCTGGTCGGTTCACATGTCTGAGTTCCGGAAAAACAAAGCTCTTTTAAATTTAAATTTAAAAATTTCCAAAACAGACCACGTTTTTCCTACCTAAAA